>NC_041383.1:203196185-203207513 GCF_002162155.2 Triticum dicoccoides
GGGGGGGTAGGGGGGCGGCCGCCCAGGGCCCCTCGAGCGTAGGGGCCCCCACCCAGGGACAAATGTGTATGTAGGCCGGCTGCTGGGTTTGCATGGGCTGAAAAAACATGCTTAGTTGGCCCAAGTTACTACGTGGCTGGCTACTAATTACACACGACGGCTGATCAACTCAAAAAAAAATGCACGACCGCTAATCATGGATCGGTTCAACCATCTGGGAAAGGCGCACTAGTTACGACTTCACGCACGCACGGTGCCGGCGGCTGCCGCCGGATGGATTTTCGCCTCTTCACCTCGCGATCGCCGGAACTAGTTGAACAACGGCGGACAAGCGATGGCCACGAAGCATGCGCCATGCTGTCGCTACCACTTCAGCCGGCGACTCCCCATCAACGAGACTAGAAGCTGATTCTAGACAAGGTATTGTGCCCTAAGGATTTTACTTTTCCCATCATAGTTAATAAAAAGTTATAAATGATAATCAATAGATAATTGATTGATTGGCCGTGGTTGCCGTAGGTATTACCGAGTTAATAAATAGCATTGCGCTAATTTTCAAGTACTAAGGGCATTTGGATTGTGTATATTCTTTGCAATATTCGATGGAAAACACAGATGCAAAGCAGTAATCCAGGAAAAGAAACTAGCCCGTGATTATGGTTAATCTATTTTTCTCTATATATGCACTGGATTTGATAGTACTTTTAATTTCGCCTCCTAGCGAGTAAAACAATTTCATCGGTATTTGGGCACAAGATTCAATCTTGGGACTGAACAAGAAGCAGGAAAGATGTCTAGGAAATCGGCCCGAGGGCAATCCTCTAAGGGGCCCCGAGCTCTAATCTCGCCCTGGGCCCCTAAAATCATAGGACCAACCCTGAGGGTATGTACCAGTAGCTATGTGTTTGATCTCTCTCTCTCGTGTTCTCTCTCGTGTTCCATCTATGGCACGATCTTGATGTATCCTGAGCTTTGCTATTGTAGTTGGATCTTATGATGTTTCTCCCCCTCTACTCTCTTGTGATGAATTGAGTTTCCCCTTTTGAAGTTATCTTATTGGATTGAGTCTTTTATGAACACTTGATGTATGTCTTGCGTGGGATAACCGTGGTGACAATGGGTTATTCTATTGATCCACTTGATGTATGTTTTAGATAGGGGTTGGCACACGTTCTTGACTCTCCGGTAGAAACTTTGGGGCACTCTTTGAAGTACTTTTATGTTGGTTGGATGAATCTGAGATTGTGTGATATTGAACCAAGTGATGAAGGGGAAGAACAAGCGGAAGAAAAACAAAAATCAACTCTCGGTTCTGTAATGAAGCACTGGAACTGTGATGACACAAGTAATGATATAGTTTTGCATCTTAATTTATTGCTATGGCTGGAACGAGCAATTGTTTTGCCACTAATTTGATGCCACTCTTAATGTAGTACGTAATTATCTCTACTTGTCCAAACAGGGATCTTCTTTGAAGATACCATATATTTTAGTGGAACCTCACAAGAAGATGTTGGAAACATTAAACTAATCAAGGAGTATATAGTAAGCATGGCCACCACCGTAGATAGCAACAGATGGTTCCGGAGAAGTGCTTCATCTGTATTGTCTACACAATAAGCCTCCTGACAAAGGTTGGTACTCGCCCACTGATTTCATCCATATGATTGAGCTTTGTCATCTCTATTGGTGTTGTGCTACTATTTAGATACTGTAATAAAAAAGTGGTATTGTCCTTGAGAAGTGCTTCATCTGTTCTGTTTTAAATATTTCCTTTCCTTTTTTTCGAGCAAACATGGATGCTAGCATTTAGCAGTCCTCTTGTCTTTGCACAACAGGATCATCTTCCTCTGAATAAGAATATGGAGTACGTGAAGTGACTAGTTCTGATTATGCTAGGATGAAGAAGCCATGTCTATCTTCTCATCAGAAGGAGCAGTTGAAGGATGGTTACATTACTCCCCACAAGACCAAACTAACTTCAGCTCAGAAGGACTGACAAATCTCCATTTTTTTGCTGTGATGCGCGAGGACAATGTTGTTCTAGGATTCTTTCTGGTGAGTTCCATTTTTCTAAAAGTGTGCTCTACATGGACCATGTATGTGCCTGTTGAAACTGTCAATTCATAGTAAAGTTTGCTTTATACTAATCACTTTTATGTATTTGTGCAAACAGGGGTGCTCAGCTTGATTTCAATGGGAACTGCACAAAATGTTCATGAATACATTGAATCATTCATTTCCACCACAAGGAGGTGCCGATAAGTTCAAGGCGTTGCAACATATAAGGGTGAAATCATACAAGCTACGCGCCAACTTGGTTGATTTTGGTGGAACTGCACAAAAAGAACAACTGGTTTATTTAGCACGAGGTGCCATGTCAATGTCCGAACTGATGGAAAACCCTGCCCATTCCACAATCGTAGGCATTTGATATTTTGGAATGGGACAACCTTGTCAAATTTTGCTCATTGATTTTATCAAGACATGCGTTTGATATTTTCGAATGGGACGCGCTTTGCTGTCAGCAGCGTCGATCACTTTTTTTCTTTATTCTTTAGTTGTGAAGTAAATATTGGCTCTGACATGTGAGTCGCTGAGATGCATAATCATCAATTGTTTTGAATGTTCTCTATGAATTGCTAGGCCTGTGTGTTTGATTGCAATGTACAGAAACGGTAAAAAGCTGCTCAAACTCTTTGTACTCCTTCTGTTCCTTTTTACTTCGCACATTGTGAAAGTGCATACTTTTTGTATAAGATTGGTCAAAGTAGAGATACTTTGAATGCAGACAAAACTTGTATGCAGACTAGAAAGGACCGGAGGGAGTACATGTGAAACTGCTGCAAACGAGGTGATCACCCTGGGAATAATGCTAGTACGTATTGTTTTGCATGTTCATCCAATGCCAGTGATACAGGAATTCGAACTAATCAAAATAAATTCATTCATACACGGTCGGATTTCATATAAACATGCCAGATTTCATTACATTTCATACATTCATTAAATAAAAAGGGGTGCGCTGGAGGTATAATTAATTAACGGAAGCTACCCACCTATGTCCCGCTGAGCCGAACAGAAGCTTCAGTGACTTAACTGCAGGTGCAGTTGCATAACTGACATGTGGCCTGTTGGGCCCACGTGTCAGTCAGCCAACTGCACCAGCAGTTAAGTAGAAGCAGCGTTCTTCTCCAGTGCAGCTCTCTGACTCCATGTCGCCGCCAAGAAGCTAACCGACCGTCAATGGTCAACCCGCCTAGCATGGCTTCAACCGGAGGGTAGCAGCGGTGGCCTTACTTGGACCCGAGCGGCGGCGACCTACCGTGTTCTACTCTTGTAGGACCTTGAGAAGAGGTGTCTAGACGGGGGGTGATTAGACACTAAGTACCAAAGTTGCAGTTTTTAAGTTTCTTTAAGTTTAAGTGGAGTTTAGGCACAAGTTTAACATTCACAATACATATCAAGCAAGCATGCAAAGAGTATATGAGCAACGGAAAGTAAAGCATGCAACTTGCAAGAATGTAAAGGGAAGGGTTTGGAGGATTCAAATGCAATTGGAGACACGGATATTTTTGGCGTGGTTCCGATAGGTGGTGCTATCGTACATCCACGTTGATGGAGACTTCAACCGATGAAGGGTAACGGTTGCGCGAGTCCACGGAGGGCTCCACCCACGAAGGGTCCACGAAGAAGCAACCTTGTCTATCCCACCATGGCCGTCGCCCACGAAGGACTTTGTCAGTGTACTAAAGTAGGGGTACCTTAGTATCCCGAACTTGTGCACGGGCAGTCGCAGCGCCCAGCGGCAAGGCTTGCCGGGTGCCCGCCAAGATCCTTCGTAGTTCCTATTTATGCCATTCTAGAACAAAGTGTTTTAACTGAGAAGACAAGACTCCGGCAAGAGGAGCTCTCCGGGAAGGACAAGCCCCGGCAAGAGCAGCTTGCTGGGAAGGCCAACCAAGGCATTTTCAAGAAACTTGCCGCGACGCGCCGCGCGTCCCGGTAAGTCCCGACGAGCGACAAGCTTTCGGGCGCGACAAGAGAACGACCGCGGCAAGGCGCTTGCCGCGGCGAAGCCACCACTCTGCGCCCATGCTCTAGCGCATCCGTCGACGTGTCGCCGCAGGACCGTTCCAGGCGCACGTGGCGGGAAGCTGTGCAGCCAAGCGGTGCGAGGTGGCAAGTGGAGATGACTAGAAGGCCATCGTGGCAAGCGGTGGCGCCCCTAACGGTCGTTTTCTGCACTGTTTGGGCGACCGGACGGGCATTAAATTCCCTTGTCCCCTGCCGTCAGAGTTAGGTAGGGTGCACTGTAGAGGCAGTTGTACCAACCCCTCTTTTTACATTTGTACCCCTGTCTGCATTGCCACCTGTCGGTGACCCCCTTAGCCTATAAAAGGAGGCCCATGCGCAACGTAGAAGGGGTTTGACTCATTCGAAACTACAGAACGCTCACGCTCTTGAGCAAGAACACAATACAAACACAAAGCAGCAGTAGGAGTTTTATCTCTCCGGAGAGCTCCGAAGCTGGGTAAAATCCCTCGCGTGCTTCGCCTCGATCTGCTCTTCGTGCGCCCTCCGCTCCCTGCCGGACCGAGAAGGGGCCCTGCCCCCTAGGTGTTCGTTTCCCACAACATCTTTGGCGCGCCAGGTAGGGGGCGTCGAGGTTGTGCGAACCTGATCCGGTGTTCGCGCGCGCTACATCATCATCTTCATCGACATGCCACTGAAGAAGAAGGCTTCGGAGGTGGTTGGTCCGTCCGCGTCGATTCCACTGCCACCGAAGCAAACGGGCGGTGGGGTAGACGCCGGCGGAGGGATGGGCGCCGACGGGGGAGCTCACATTGTCACCAGATCCAAGGACAAGGCCCCGCAAACTTCAGCGTCCGTACATGCACCGCGCCCCTCTCAGGAGGCGCGGGACCGACAACGCCATGGTGCTCCTAGCACCGTACTCGCGTTAGAACAAGGCTAAGCTGGCGGATCGCGGGACGCTCAAGGCCAACATGCACGCCAATATGTTGGCGCGAGCGCGGCGCGGTCGCCTGGACGAGATGTTGCTCCTTCTAACACTGTTAGAAGTTTGAGCATATCCTGCTCCTCACGTCGTTCGCCCCCGCCGCCGAAAACCCCAGAAGAAGCGTTGGCTCGAGCCCAACTGCTCCTAGACTACCCTCCAGCGCCGGACAAGATCGACGATTGGAGGATCACCATTCAGAGCCTCATTGGCTTCGCCAATGGCGACACTCCCCGGCAACCGAGCACGTCGAAGCCGCGGCAAGACGCCCAGCAGCAAGCCGGTGGCGACAAGACCGATGGGGGTGCCACCACCGTGCACTCCCCGCCCCGAAGGCCAAGATCGCCGACTCGCCGGGTCAACCTCGACACCGACTCCACGGCGTCGTCAGATCCACGAGTTCGTCGTGATCAGCACCAAGTTCTTCAAGAACGGCAGCAAGAGGACGCTCGCACACGAATCAAACGTCGAAGAGAAGCGCGGCGTCAATCAGAACAGCGCGCTGGACCCACTGTCGACATGCATGCGCAAGGGGAACCAGGCGACCTGCCTTACACGGCAGGTTGCCCTGCGTTCACCCGTGAGCTGCGACAAGTCCAGTGGCCCAGTACCAAGAACTTCAAGCCAGATGTACCCGAGAAGTATGATGGCAGGATACATCCGTCGGAGTCCCTCAGCGTCTACACCATCGCGGTGCAGGCGGCCGGGGTGCGCGACGAGAAGATCCTCGCCAACTACTTCCCGCTGGTGCTCAAGCCCAATGTCAGATCGTGGCTCATGCACCTGCCGGACGACTCCATCTCCTCATGGGCGGATCTGTGCCATCAGTTTGTCGGCGCCTTCACAAGCGGCCACAAGCCCCATGGCCAGGAAAGCGATCTTCATCTGCTCACCCAGAAGGAAGGAGAACCCCTGCGCAAGTACATACAGAGATTCAGCCAAGTGTAGCGCAACATCCCAGACGTCCACCCTGCCGCGGTCATCAGCGCGTTCCATCAGAACGTGCGAAACCGCAGGATGAGGGAGGAGATGGCGATGTGCAAGATTAGAGACGTCAGTGAGCTATATGCCTTGGCCGGCAAGTGTGCACATGCTGAAGAGGGGAGAAAACTCCCCGGAGAGAATGCAGGAGCAGAAGGGTCTGACAGTGAGGATGCCGCCCCGGCAAAGAAAAACCGGAGGCGGAACAATAGAAAGAGGAAGGCAAAAGATGTGCTAGTCGTCGAGCAGTCCGGCAATGGAGGTGGCGCCGAGAAGGACAAAGCTAGTAACTCCGGCGAGGCCGTGGTGGCCGCCGACAAGCAGGACGGCTCCGGCAAGCAGTACTGCAAGATCCACCGCACCAAGGGCCACGATCTCCAGACCTGCAAGAAAGTTGAGCAGCTTGTTGAACTGCAGAAAGCTGAATACGAGCGACGCGACAAGGAGAGGGCCCAAGAAGGTGGTGGAGGATCCGACAAGAAGCGTCCCGGCCAGGGAGGGCGCCGCGGCAAGGCCAAACAGCGGCAAGGAGACAGGCCTCCCCGTGGCCGCGACAAGGATGAAGACGAAGACGAAGATGAAGAGATGGATGAGGATGAGGCCAACGAGCAGGAGTTTCAGAAAGCAATAGATGTTTTGTGCGTCGACGGCGGTGCTTGTCTGCATACTTCGCACCGCCAGCTCAAACACTGGGTGCGGGAAGTTAATGCAGCAGAACCGTCAGTTGAGTCGCGCAAGCCTCTGAAGTGGTCCAGCACGCCCATCATCTTTGATGTTGAGGATCACCCTGATCGCATAACTGCGGTCGGGTGCTTGCCGATGTTGGTTTCACCAACTATCCGCAACCTCAAGGTCACAAAGATGCTGGTTAACGGCGGGACCGGCTTGAATCTGATCTCCTCCGCGGTACTCAAGAAGCTCCAGATCCCCGACAGCGAGCTCGAAGAGACCGGTACTTTCCAAGGAATCAACCCGGGAAGGAGCAAGCCGAAGGGGAAGATCACGTTGCCGGTAACCTTTGGCAGCGAGCTAAATTTCAGGACTGAGAGGGTCACTTTTGACGTCGCCGATTTTCCATTACCCTACAATGGAATACTTGGCCGTCCCGCACTCGCCAAGTTCATGGCAGCCTCTCACTATGCCTACAACGTGCTCAAGATGCCCGGTCCGATAAGTGTCATTTCTGTCCCTGGCGACAAGAAAGATGCCCTTATCTGTACCGACAAGATCTACCGGGAAGCAGCAGCCGCAGCAGATCGCAAGACACTTGCCGCTGAAGCTCCTGGGGGGAAGAAGAAGACCAAGTCCGGCAAGAACAGCTCTGATGCCCACTCCGGCAAGCGCACCTCTTCGGAGTGCTGCGCTACCATCGAGGATGCACCATCGAGCTCCACCCGCAAGTGCAAGAAGGCAAAGACAGCTTCACCAGAGACCAAGAAAGTGGCCGCCAAGGAGGACGACACTGGTGGTACCTTCACCATCAGTGCCACGCTTGACCTTAAATAGGAAAGCGCGCTCGTTGCTTTCCTGCGGGCGAATGTCGACATGTTTGCGTGGCAACCGTCTGATATCCCTGGTGTTCCCAGGAAATTAATTGAGCACCACCTTGCCGTCTGCCCTCATGTGCGGCCCGTCAAGGAGAGAGTTAGGAAACAAGTAGTGGAGCGTCAAGAATTCATTGCAGAAGAGATCAAGAAATTGGAAGCAGCAGGCCTTGTCAGAGGAGTGCTCCATCCTACGTGGCTGGCCAATCCTGTAGTCGTGCGCAAGGCGAACGGGAAATGGAGGCTTTGTATCGACTTTACTGATGTTAATAAAGCTTGTCCCAAAGACCCATTTCCCTTGCCGCGCATTGACCAGATTGTTGACTCCACGGCCGGATGTGATCTGCTGTCATTTCTTGATGCATATTCAGGATATCATCAAATCTTCATGGTAGAAGAAGATGAGGAGAAGACCGCGTTCATTACTCCGTGTGGCACCTACTATTTTGTACGGATGCCCTTCGGACTAAAGAATGCTGGTTCAACATTTGCAAGAGTAGTCAATCATGCTTTTGAGCCACAGTTGCACAGAAATGTAGAAGCTTACATGGATGACATGGTGGTCAAGAGCAAGGACAAAGCAACTTTGATCCAAGATTTGGACGAGACCTTTACAAATCTGCACAAGATCAATATCAAGTTGAACCCCGAGAAGTGTGTGTTTGGAGTCCCCTCCGGCAAGCTTCTCGGGTTCTTTGTATCCCAGCGGGGGATTGAAGCCAATCCCGACAAGATCAAGGCCATTGAGCAGATCGAAGCACCGAAGCGCGTCAAGGATGTGCGAAGGCTTGCCGGCTGCGTTGCTGCTCTGAGCAGGTTCATCTCTAAGTCTGCTGAGCGCGCCCTGCCATTTTTCAAAATTTTGAAAAAGGCAGGTCCAATGAAATGGACTCCGGAAGCGGAGGCTGCGCTGTAGGACTTGAAGAGATACCTGTCCTCCACTCCAATACTTGTCGCACCTAAGCCACAAGAGAAGTTTTTGCTATATCTAGCCGCAACCAATCAAGTGGTTAGTGCTGCATTAGTAGCGGAAAGGGAGGCGGACGATGAGCCAGCAACCACGGCAAGCGAATCCAGCGACAAGCAGACGGCTTCCCCGACAAGCTCTGGTCCCGACAAGGATAGATCTGTGCAGCCAGAGGAAGAGAAACAAAAGAAGATGGTGCAGCGCCCAGTTTATTTTGTCAGTTCCCTTCTGCAGGGGGCTAGGTCAAGGTACTCTGGTGTGCAGAAGTTGCTTTTCGGCCTTCTCATGGCCTCAAGGAAGCCGCGCCATTACTTTCAAGCACATGAGATCACAGTTGTCACTCGCTTTCCATTGAAGAGGATATTGCAAAATCCAGAAGCAACAGGCAGGATTGTCGAGTGGGCACTGGAACTGTCAAGCTTTGGCCTCAAGTTTGAGAGTACTTCAACTATCCAGAGCCGAGCATTGGCAGAATTCATAGCAGAATGGACGCCAACACCTGATGAAGAAATTCCAGAGACGAGCATCCCCGTCAAGGAGGCAAACAAAGAATGGGTCATGTACTTTGATGGTGCCTTCTCGATGCAAGGCGCCGGTGCGGGCGTGTTACTTGTCGCACCCACCGGAGAGCACCTCAAGTACGTGGTCCAGATGCACTTTCCCAAGGAGCAGGCAACAAACATTACTGCAGAGTATGAAGGTTTGCTTGCCGGACTCAGGATCGCTACAGACCTTGGGATCAAGAAGCTCATTGTCAGGGGTGACTCACAACTTGTCGTCCGCCAAGTAAACAAAGATTATCAGAGTCCGTTGATGGAAGCTTACATTGACTAAGTGAGAAAGTTGGAAGAGCATTTTGACGGCCTGCAGATGGAACACGTTCCGAGAGCCCAGAATGACATTGCAGATGGCCTGTCAAAGTGCGCTGCACTTAAGTTACCTGTGGAACCAGGGATCTTTGTGCTCAGGCTGACTCAACCATGTGTAACACCATCAACTAGACAGAACAGGAAGAGGAAGTTGATTTTTGGTGACTACTTTCCGGCAGAGCTCCCTGAAGCCGCCGCCAAGAAGGTCCCCAAGATCAACACAGAGAGTGCTGAGGGGCAGTCTGCTCCGACAAGCCCTAGGGTTTGTTTTGTTGAAGCAGACGCCCCGACAAGTTTTGCTCCGGCAGGCTTGCCGGGGAACATCAAGCTCCGGCTGAGCCACAGATTCTTGCCGTGGAAGCAGATGTTCCCGCAGCAGCATTTGCGCCTTTAGTCCTTGTCGTCGAGCCACAAGCTCCGGCATGGGCGCAGCAGATCGTCCGTTTCCTTCAAACAGGAGAACTTCCCGAAGAGCAAGAAGAAGCGGAGAGAGTAGCCCGGCAATCGAGTATGTACCAGTTTGTCGACGACATACTGTACAGAAGAAGATTCAACGGAGTGAAATTGAAGTGCATTCCCCGGGAAGACGGACATGAACTGTTGGCGGACATACATGGAGGCTTATGTGGTCACCACATTGGCGCAAGAGCACTTGCCGGCAAAGCATTCCGGCAAGGTTTCTTTTGGCCAACAGCCCTCCAGGATGCAACTGCACAAGTAACCAGGTGTGAAGCGTGCCAGTTCCATTCCAAACAGATACACCAGCCAGCTCAAGCTCTCCAGACGATCCCTTTATCCTGGCCATTTTCGGTCTGGGGGCTCGACATCCTCGGCCCCTTTCCCCGAGCTGTTGGGGGCTTTGATTACTTGTACGTGGCAATCGACAAGTTCACAAAGTGGCCGGAAGTGGAAGCAGTAGGAAGGTGACAGCACAGTCAGCAGTCAAGTTCTTCAGGTCGATTGTTTGCCGTTTCGGAGTCCCTAACAGGATCATCACCGACAATGGCACACAATTCACGAGCCACACCTTCATGCAGTACATCCAAGATCTTCGCGCCAAGATCTGCTTCGCTTCTGTTGCTCACCCAAGAAGCAACGGTCAAGCGGAGAGGGCAAACGCTGAAGTGCTGCGTGGGCTCAAGACAAGAACTTTCGACAGGCTGCACAAGTGCGGAAAAAACTGGATCGAGGAGCTGCCAGTGGTTCTTTGGTCGATCAGGATGACGCCGAATCGAGCCACTGGCCAGACACCTTTTGCTCTTGTCTACGGAGCAGAGGCAGTTCTCCCCATGGAACTCGTATACGGATCGCCTCGAGTGCTCGCTTATGATGAGCTTGAGCAAGAGCAGCTGCGGCAAGATGACGCGCTGCTCCTTGAGGAGGATCGTCTTCAGGCTGCTGTACGAGCTGCTCGATACCAGCAAGCTTTGCGCCGCTACCATAGCCGCAAAGTCAATGCCAGAAGTCTCGAGGAAGGCGACCTTGTTCTTCGGCGCGTTCAATCCGCCAAGAATTCCAACAAGTTGACGCCGAAGTGGGAAGGCCCTTATCGGGTGAAACGAGTCACTAGGCCTGGCGCTGTCCGCCTTGAGACCGAAGATGGCTTTCCGGTGAGCAACTCCTGGAACATAGAGCATCTTTGTAAGTTTTACCCATGAGGCGCGGTTGCCGGAACCTGCTGTTCCGGCAACCACCTTTTGTACAAGCCTTGCCGCTGTTGCATGTAACCCTTTGTACAAAGCCGGGCGCAGATCCCGTGCATAAATAAAGATCATATGCTCCGCACATCTTGTCAAATTTCATGCCTTTTTCTTTTTTGCATGTATTATCTGACACTTTGTGCAGCACTTACCCCCGGTAAGTAATAATGAACCTTAAGGCTCCATATCTTTATTTTCTCTTCTTTCTTTTTCTCAAAAAGGAAGTTCCTTCGCACACAAGTTCACC
>NC_041383.1:203207747-203211928 GCF_002162155.2 Triticum dicoccoides
TGGTGTGGACCCGGCGTCGTTCAAGAAAAGTATAGCCTTGCCGGGACGCAGACGACAGAAAAGCTAAGTTGCCAAAGTTTGAGCACAATCAGTTTTTAAATTTTTTAAGTTATCTTCCTTGAATGACCGTACTTTGTATGGAAAACCTGTGCGCGGAGGAACCAACTCGCAGCTAGTTGCACCCTTACTTTGTTTTGAGTCCGCTCAACAACTTAAGTGTGCTGCAACTAGTTGCGACAAGGTTTCTTGCCAGAAGCGACACCGCGTGCAAGCTGCTGATGTCCCGCACTCAGCGCTCGCGGCAAGGGTGCCGGCACCGGCAAGTTCCCTGAAAGCGTAGGGTAGAAAAACATGCAAAGGAGGGAATCAAGTAAAGGGAATAACATAGCGAATACTGCCCAAAATAAAGTTATATTACAATGATAACTTGCTGCGCTCTAATAGATTGTTCCCGTAACATGTTTGGCAGCGGCAAGAAAAAGGAGAAAACACGCGGCCTAATCTACGTGGTCGCCATCAACCCTCCTGACTTCATTCACCTTGTCCACAATGGGTGCGACAAGGGCCTTGAGTTCTTCAAGATCAGCACCCGCCGGCAGCTTCTTGAGGACGTTGGTGAGGTTGAGGCCCGGATTGCGGAAGAGCACCTTCACCAACATCTTCTCTAGGACTCTGGCGTAGATTGCGCGTGACTCGTCAGCCAGCTGCTTTGGGATCCTTTCCCGGAGTTGCTGGAGAGCCGTCACCACGCCCTTGAAGAACAGAGTAAGCTTGGCGCTGGGCTGGAGGTTCTCGTCAGAGGAGTACCCGAAGCCCGCCAAGTCTAGTTGCGCCAGCTCCTCGTCGATGGCTGCAGCGATGTTGACAAGGCCCTCCGTCCAGAGCTCCACCGTAGCCCTGAAGGTGTTTTGAGTCTCGGTGGCCCTCGTTAGCAACTCCTCGTTGTCCTTGATCTCTTTCTTCAAGTCATCTTCTCGCTTCTTGGCGCCGTCCAGCGTCTCAGTCAGCGTGACCAGCTTCAGCTCCAGATCAGCATTTGAGTCTTTGGCGGTGTTCAGTTCCTTTGCCTTATCGGCAAGTTGAACCTGCAGATCACCATGAGCGAGGGCATCCTTCTCGCGTTCGCGCTGGAGCGCGGCAAGCTCCTCATCCTTCCCTTTCAGATCAGCCTCCAGCTGCGTCATATTCACCTCCAATTCCTTCTTGGCGGCCTTGGCAGCCGCGGCAGCGTCCTTCGCTTCCTTGTGCGCCTCGCCAAGTGATTGCTCGCGTGCGGCGAGCTCCTCCTCGTAGCTGTCCAGATTGACTTTCCACTGCGTCAGTTCACCTTCCCGGGTGGACAGCTCTTCAGCGGCAAGCCTCTGTTGCTCCTCAGCTTCTGCCTTCTCGAGGAGGAAGGCCTTCCGCGCCTTGACAAGCTGCGTCCTCTCCTCCGCAATGGACCGGAGGGCCTCTTGGTTGCGGCTCTGGAGCTCCTCCACATGCTTCTCTATGTCAACTCCTGCCTGCGCGACAAGCGCTTCCCGGGACTCCAGCTTCGCTTGTCGGGCGTGGTAGAGCGACACCAACTTCCGGAGCACCTGCTCCTCTTCAGACTCACCGCTGCTGCCGCTTGGCGCGTCAACCACTGTCAGCCCAGCAGAGGCGAGCACTTCCCCGTCAAATGCCTCTCCTTCAACCGGCGCCCTGGAGCTCGACGCCCAGGGAAGCTTGATGAAGACACCCTCGCCGGCCTTTAAGTAGGCGCCGGGCTGGGGCTCTTCGGAGCCCCGTGCTGCATCAGCGATGGAGGGGTCAGCGGTCGGTGTAGCGCCTTGCACTCCTGCGCCCTCGGGGTCGTCAGTGCGATCGCCGGACCCCTCGCCAGCTCCTGCGCCAGCAGCCTTGGTGGCCTCTTCGCCGGCGGGATCGTCAGCGCCGGCCTCTTCCTTGGTGGCGGCGGCATCATCAGTGTTGCCGCGTGCGTCCTCCTCACCGGTGGCCTCGGTCTCCATCGGATCTGTGGAAGGGGGATCTAAAGACAGGAAGAGGAAGAAAAAGTCAAGCAAATATCCAAAAAGAAGATCAGAAGAAGAAGAACCCAGGGGAAAATTTCCGACAAGGAGGGTTACCTGTGCTGGGCTCTGTGGTCATGGGCTCCACCACCGAAGGTTCGCTGGCCCCGTCCCTTGCCGGGGAACTACCCCTTGCCGGGGACCTCTCCCTTGCCGGAGAACGCTCCCTTGTCGGGAATCGCCCCTTGGCGGCGTAGTTGAAGCAGATAGCACTTCAGGAGCGGCTTCTGGTTGTTCCTGATGGGCATGTTCTGCTCCTACACAAGCGAGTCAACAATCAAGATATCAGCAAGGAAAGAGCACCCATGCGCGCCCCACAACAGGAAGTGAACAAATACTTATGCTGGGGGCTGCGCTGGGGGCTGCTTCGAGGAGAGGTTGCCGGGTCCGACAAGGTGGTCTCAGACGCGTCCTCTACTGTCACAGCAGGATCGTCCTTGATGACAACCACGGGGACCTTGGCCCTCTTCGCCGCTCTCTCGGCCAGAGTCCTAAAATGGAACGAAGTTCAGAGGGAAGCAGATCAGATACAAGACAAGAAACAGCAAGGATCGAAGAAATATAAGTACAACAAGAAGAAAGTCTTACTCCTCCTTCTCTTCTTCCTCCTCGTCAGAGCTTAGCGCGGAGAGGTCGAAGTCCGGTACTCTTTTAGCGCGATGAGGTGGGGGAGTGGGCTCCCTTGGACGCTTGGCGGGAGCTGCGGCAGGATCAGGTGCGGCGGCTCGAGAAGACCCCGCTCCAGTTGCCGGCGTGGCGTGAGATGCTCCCGCGGCAACGGTGCTTGTCGCGGTGGAGCGTGTCCCGCGGCGCTGCGGCTGTTGGCCTGCCTGCCGCCCTGCTGTGTCTCCAGTCCTACGGAGGCGCCTTCTTGGTTGAGCTGGGGGCTGCGCTGGGGGCTCCGCCTGCGGCAAGCTGCTCGAAGACGGCTGGCCACTTGCGCCCTCGGCGGGCTCGCTCGCCTCGGCTTCGGGCTCTCCTTCGCCTACGACCTGCCCGACAAGGTCCTCTCGGTCGGCAAGGCTTGCCGCCTCGGCCGCCTCTGACTCCTCCAACGTGAAACCAAACTCGCCCGCGGCGGCGGCTGCCGCCGCCTCTTCCGCCCTGGTGGCGATGTACCGCATCTTGTCATCAGTGGTGTCGCGGGTGAGGAGCCTCTGCTCGTCGGCACGGACTGCTACCTCCACCAAGCCGTCGAAGAATTGCTGCACGACGTCGTCGGAGGGCTCCTGCCAGGTTGGGATAATCCCGTGCGAGTCGCACTCCGGCATCATTGCGCGGATGCGATCGAGCTGGGAGTTGTTGCACAGCAGGACGACGCCCTACAGCAGCCTGAACCACTCCGGGTGGGTGGGGTCGTGCTTGAACAACTCCTTGAGCATCCCGTCCAACTCCAAAGCAGTGAAGTTAAAATTGAGGCCTGGGCGCAGCCTCATGATATCCGCCGGGCCCCCGAACAGCCAGGCGGGCCTCCCCCTCTCCTGCAGAGGGGCGATGCGGCGACGAAGAAAGTCCGCGCCAACAGCCCCTACAGTGAGCCCGGCAAGCCTGAGCCGCAGGATCCGGGTGGTGGCGATCTTCAGCTTAGCATCGTCCGCCGCCAGGGCGCTCCAGTCGCCACCGCGCACTACTCGGGCTTGGCACAAATTGGTGAATGGCTGCGGATCTGCATCAACAATCCAACACCACTCCGCTCTCCACTCATCCCATTTGCTGCGAAGCTCCCCCTCCAGATATACCTCCTTCTTGCCGGATCTCGAGATCCAAGCGATCCCGCCAGACAAGGGCTCTCCTTTCTCGACCCGGGGCATGAAATAGTGGCGGAAAAGGGCTACGTTGGGGTGGATTCCGACGAAGTTCTCGCAAAGATGCGCGAAAACCGCCATGGTCAGAACGGCGTTGGGGGTGAAATCAAGGAGATGGAGCCCGTATGTGTTCATGATGTCGCAGAAGAAATCGGAAAAGGGCGGGCAGAGCCCACAATAGAAGAACAATGGGAAGAAATAGTATCCTTTTGGACACCGCTTCGAAGTAGAAGCTTCGGCGGAGAGTACCTGCGTGCGCGGATGCGCCCGCGTCTCCGTCGACCAGAAAAGATAGAACCACTCCTGCAGCGCCTTCGCGGTG
>NC_041383.1:203212215-203245660 GCF_002162155.2 Triticum dicoccoides
CGCCTCAAGCCGCAGTGCCTCAGCCGACTTCGCGCCCTTCCTGGTCTTCGGAGCCATGGAGGAGGCGGTGGGGAAGAGCGAGGGCGTTGGCGGCGACGGCGGCGACGGGAGCGGAGCGCTGCCCTCTTTCGGCTTGGGAAGCGGAGGGGAGCGGCTGAGCTTTCTGAGGAAGGAACCGCAAATGGCGAAGGTGGGGGAACGGCCCCTCTTTCCCCTGCTTATAAAGAGGAGAGGCGAACGTTACGCCTTTTTCGATTAAAGAATCGCCCACGATCTCTCCCACGACGCCGTGTTCGACGCGTGCCGTTACGGGAGGGCGCGGTGGATACGGAGTTAGATTTGGTATGGACCCAGGCCGCGCGTGCCCGTGCCCTGTTTTGGGCCTAGCCCAACAGCGCTCGGCACCGTGTGTGGCCCAGGCCCGGGGGCTCTTGTCGGTGTACTAAAGTAGGGGTACCTTAGTATCCCGAACTTGTGCACGGGCAGTCGCAGCGCCCAGCGGCAAGGCTTGCCGGGTGCCCGCCAAGATCCTCCGTAGTTCCTATTTATGCCATTCAAGAACAAAGTGTTTTAACTGAGAAGACAAGACTCCGGCAAGAGGAGCTTGCCGGGAAGGACAAGGCCCCGGCAAGAGGAGCTTGCCGGGAAGGCCAACCAAGGCATTTTCAAGAAACTTGCCGCAACGAGCCACGCGTCCCGGCAAGTCCCGACGAGTGACAAGCTTTCGGGCGCGACAAGACAACGACCGCGGCAAGGCGCTTGCCGCGGCGAAGCCACCACTCTGCGCCCATGCTCTAGCGCATCCGTCGACGTGTCACCGCAGGACCGTTCCAGGCGCACGGGGGGAAGCTGTGCAGCCAAGCGGTGCGAGGTGGCAAGTGGAGATGACTAGAAGGCCATCGTGGCAAGCGGTGGCGCCCCTAACGGTCGTTTTCTGCACTGTTTGGGCGATCGGACGGGCATTAAATGCCCTTGTCCCCTGCCGTCAGAGTTAGGTAGGTTGCACTATAGAGGCAGTTGTACCAACCCCTCTTTTTACATTTGTACCCCTGTCTGCGTTGCCACCTGTCGGTGACCCCCTTAGCCTATAAAAGGAGGCCCATGCGCAACGTAGAAGGGGTTCGACTCATTCGAAACTACAGAACGCTCACGCTCTTGAGCAAGAACACAATACAAACACAAAGCAGCAGTAGGAGTTTTATCTCTCCGGAGAGCTCCGAAGCTGGGTAAAATCCCTCGCGTGCTTCGCCTCGATCTGCTCTTCGTGCGCCCTCCGCTCCTTGCCGGACCGAGAAGGGGCCCTGCCCCCTAGGTGTTCGTTTCCCACGACAGACTTGCCTCACTAGCGATAGATCTTCACGAAGTAGGCGATCTCCTTGCCCTTCCAAACTCCTTGGTTCAACCCACAATCTTGTTGGAGACTCCCAAGTGACACCTAGCCAATCTAGGAGACACCACTCTCCAAGAAGTAACAAATGGTGCGTTGATGATGAACTCCTTGCTCTTGTGCTTCAAATGATAGTCTCCCCAACACTCAACTCTCTCTCATAGGTTTTGGATCTGGTGGAAAGAAGATTTGAGTGGAAAGCAACTTGGGGAAGGCTAGTGTCGGTGTCAAAACCGGCGGATCTCGGGTAGGGGGTCCCGAACTGTGCGTCTAGGCGGATGGTAACAGGAGACAAGGGACACGATGTTTTTACCCAGGTTCGGACCCTCTCGATGGAGGTAAAACCCTACTCCTGCTTGATTGATATTGATGATATGGGTAGTACAAGAGTGGATCTACCACGAGATCAAGGAGGCTAAACCCTAGAAGCTAGCCTATGGTATGATTGTTGTAACCGTTGTCGTCCTATGGACTAAAACCCTCCGGTTTATATAGACACCGGAGAGGGCTAGGGTTACACAGAGTCGGTTACAATGGTAGGAGATCTACATATCCGTATTGCCAAGCTTGCCTTCCACGCCAAGGAAAGTCCCATCCGGACACGGGGCGAAGTCTTCAATCTTGTATCTTCATAGTCTTGGAGTCTAGCCGATGATGATAGTTCGGCTATCCGGACACCCCTTAGTCCAGGACTCCCTCAGTAGCCCCTGAACCAGGCTTCAATGACGACGAGTCCGGCGCGCATATTGTCTTCGGCATTGCAAGGCGGGTTCCTCCTTCGAATAATTCATAGAAGATTGTGAACGCCAGGATAGTGTCCGGCTCTGTAAAATAAATTCCACATACCACCGTAGAGAGAATAATATGTACACAAGTTCAATCTGCTGACGTATTTTGTGGCGTGACATCACACCACTACCAAGCCTTTACTTGAATCTTTTTATTATACCACCTCAGCGCGTTTAGCGAAGCGGTTTCCTTAGCACGTCTCGTCGAAGCAGAGATCGTGTTCCCCTTATTCCGGGATTCCCATCAATATGGACGTGGGTAACCCAACCGTGCCCGCTGCCACGCCTCCTCCATCGAAGGTGAGTTCCAAACGGTCACGGGGACAGCTCTTTGGTATTCTCGCTCTTTATAAGGAGACCAAGGCTCGTTTCTTTTCTTCAATCCTCAATCGAATCCGCCCCTCGCCCCGAGTTCCAACACTCAGAGCTCCAGATTCGAGCGCCTCGGACCATCAACAATGTCCGGCTCCGACCTACAGGGCTGGTGGATGCCCTCCTCTGTCACGGAAGAGGACGTGCTAAAGCTGAGAGAAGCCAGGTACCTCACCTATAAGATTTCGCATAGGTTTCCTGCCAAAGGGCAAGTCATTCCTACTCCCAAGCCTGGCGAGAGCGTCGTGTTCGTGTCTCACCTCCGTCGGGGTTTAGGCTTCCCGATGGATCCCTTCGTGAGGGGGCTCATGTTTTACTATGGGTTGGAATTCCACGACCTAGCTCCGGAGTCCATCCTCCATATCTCATCATTTATTGTTGTCTATGAAGCCTTCCTCCGCACTACCCCTCACTTCAGTTTGTGGCTCAAAACCTTCAACGTGGAGCCGAAGATGATTGAGGGGGGTCAAGCAGAGTGCGGTGGGGCGGTTATAAGCAAGAGGGCCGATGCTCCATGGCCCGAGGGCTCTTTTCAGGAGGAGCTTGGCTTGTGGCAGCAGGAGTGGTTCTATATTACCGCTCCCAGGGGCAGCAGGCAGAGGCCACCGCCCGTCTTTCGCCTGGGTCCTGCACAGCGGCTGACGTCATGGGTCAGCAAAGGGCTTGACTGGGGGCCGTCCAAGGACGTACCCCTATTGCAGGGCCGGATTCGAGACCTCCAAGAGAGGGAGATCGATCTGGTCGTGGTGACGCAGGTTATGCTGATTAGGCGTCTTCTGCCCTGCAAACGTCGCCCTCTCCGCCTGTGGGAATTCAATCCGGAGGGACCACGAGCTCTCCAACACTTCATGGGTGCAACACCCGTGGAGATGTACAAATTGTTCTTCGGATCACAAGAGGTGTGTCCGGAATTGACTGAGGATGCCGGCCTAAGCTGCAATCGCCCGGATACTCAAGTAAGTAGCCCTGTGCCCGGACATACCGTTTGTTTGCATATCTTGAATTTGCCTTTTAACCAATCGTCCTTTAAACAAGAGTGGATAGCACAAGCAAAACTGATAAGGTGTCCGGCCCCCCTCCCGGAGACCACGCCGGATCCCGTGTTGATCAAGATGCTGGAGGTTGCGCCTTCAGAGGAAGGCGAAGGGGAAAACAGAGAAACTACCGCCTCTACCAAGGAGGCTTTCGATAAAGGGGGGATCGAGAATCCCTCCTTCCAGGGGAGAAGAGGACCGCTTCCGAAGATCCGGAGGCTAAGGTCTCAAAGCGGGGGAAGAAAACTTCACCAGAGGGTCCTGTGCTAGGGGAAGCCCCGGCCGCACTATCTCCCCTAAGGAATCAGCCCTCCAGCGAGCCGTAAGTAGAAAAAGGGGAGTTTTGTAATAAGGAACATCCCTATTTTTGCTTCTGAGGATAACCGAAGTTTTTACCTTGTAGTTCGAATCTCCGTCCTTCTCAGCTGAGCTCGTCTTCGGGGGACCTTCGTCCGGAGATGATGGAGAGCGAGATGCCTCCATCTGCCACACCGTCAGGCGGGGCAGATGACCCTGAGGTGTCGTCGCGGAGGTTATCCCCGAGTCTGGCATGGCCGGAGAGTTCGGCACCAACTGGTGTACGTCCGGGGGAGCTGAAGGATCTGCTCGAGAGGGCGTCTATCTCAGAAGGTCACCGTACATTAATGAGTACGGTGATTGAAAGAATTTCATCCGCTGAGGGCGGGTTGCATGATGCCGTCAGAAGTTTGCTGGCGGGGTTTGAGGTACGTAAAAATGACATACCCTTTGACAGTTTTACACATAAAGTGCACCCTGTATAGATAGTAGCCCCTGAGACTCGGTATGTTGTCGAAAGCGACAGCGTGCCGAGAATCATAATCTCAGGTATTAATTCTCGCCTTTCCTATGCAGGTGGCGGATAGTCTGGTGTCCAGCCGGAATGATGGAGTTGCCGAACTAAAGCGACAACTCGATGGTGCGAATGCGGACATCGCGCTGGTCAATAAACGACTTGACGAGTCACAAGGTAGGTTGTTTCTCCATGGTCACCTAGTAAGGGAGCTGATGCCCACTCCTTACAACATGTATGCTTAATGCAGATGGTGCCGCTGCTGTGGAGGACCTTCGGGCAGAGCTTGCTCGAGCCAAGGAGCAGGCCCGAAGGAGTGATGCGGCTGCCTCGAAGGCAACCGAAGAGCTAGAAGCCGAAAGGGCTGCTCACTGCCGAAGCAGGGAGGAGATGGCCGGAATGGCCGTGAAGCTGAAGGATGTTACCGACAGCTATGAGGTTTTTGAAAAAGAACGCCGAGCGGAGCAAGAAGACCTGAAGAAGGCCACCGCCGAAGCCAAGGATGCCCGTTCTGCAATGAGGGCTATAAAGGAGGAGCTGCGTCAGGCCGGAGACATTGCGGGTGGCAAGCCCTTTCTGCTGCGCAGGAAGGTCACAGATCAGAAGTATGCTCAGCTTGGCCAGCTGTGGGGTACGGAGGATCCTTATCTGGATTTGGCGGCGAGTGCGGTGGATGCGGTTGTGCACTTCCGAAGCCAAAAGGATCACGAGATGGAAGAGCTTTTTTGGTCTCAATTCCACAGTCCGGAGCGTTCACTTCCGTTGACCGATCGGTTGCTGAGTGGGCTGAGCTGAATAGATTGTCCGGATTTGCCATGACAGATGTCATGGCTCATATTTGGCCGGATAGGCCCAAGCCGAAGAGTTATTTTGGCTTATTACAGCAATTCCTTGGGGCGGTGCCGCATATCAAGGCGATGAAGCAGTCGCCATGCATAGAGGGTGCACGGATGGCTCTCGCCCGTGTGCAGACATACTGGACGGAGATGGATGCCACCGATGTTGTAACCCGGGGTTCGGACGAGAGCCGGTTACCCGCCGAGCACTATTTTGGGGAAGTCCTGCAGGGCGCTCGTGTAATAGAGTCACAGTGCTCGAAAAATGTTATGTTCAAATGACATGTATGAATTGTAAAATGATATTCATAATATAAGTGCCTTTTATACTTGTGCGTTCAAGTATTCAAATATCTCCTGTGCGGCCGTTAATGTATACGTGTATATAACCTGAAAGATGGCAGTCTTCGGCTTCAACCCCCACGCACATGGTGCGGGGGTGTTTGCAAAATAGCGCATTTTCACACTTAATCCAACGTCGTGGTCCTGTGAAGGAGGTGGAAGCGTAGCAAACTAGGGAACCGGATGACAATGCTTTATCACTTTCACTTAGCCATAGGAGTTCGAAGGTGGGGCTATGATATAGCCCCTAGGGGCACCGCGTTCTCCGAATTCGAGGTGCGTATGTGCCTGGCCGGGAAACGGTCCTTCATCAAAGCGGGGAATTCTAGACATTCCAATAGTCGATCGAGTGGTTGACCAGTCTCTCGCTATATCATGAAAGTCAGTTTTCGGCTTTCTCTACTGAGGCGCTCGCCCGGCCGAACCGGGGCACAATCGCAGTAGTTCTCCTGGTGCCGCGTTAGCCGATGATACGGAACGTAAGGTAGCAAAACACAGGAGCCGGGCAAACCCAACATTTGACCAAATACATGATTCGGAGCTGATGCATATAAGGCCTAACTCGAGACGCCGAACACTCCCTAAGGTATTCGGTCTTTATGATAACGGGCAGAACAATGCCCTAAGCCCCTTGTGTCCAGGTACGGGCGAAAATTTCTGACGCGGCCGATGCCAAAACGCCAGCCTCCTCATCGGTTATGGTAAAAAACAGGGGATGTGTATCAACAAGAGACAGTAAGAAAGGTTTACGCAGGGTCTTAATCTGAAAAGAATCCTTGCAACGGGTCCCTGCTGCACGTCTGCGCCTGTGTCTCCGTTGTGCTGTATCCTAGACGGGTGTAGCACGCTGTTCATCTGTAAAAGAGAGGAACTTAGTTTGAAAATATATTGTGCAAGAAATGTATTTAAAACAGAGTGTGATTTAAAAATGAATAAAGTTGAGCTTTATTGGCTCTCATTGTTTATGCATGTAGCCTTTTGTAAAGGGGTGTGCGTCTAGGAAGCCCCTAGTTTATTATGCCAGACTCGCCTAGCCGTGTCTGGGGTCTTGAACGACCTTTTAATGAGATGATGCCGCGCGGACCGGGCATTTTAAGTGTAAGAGACGCATAATGCGGTAGTGCGTTAAAGCGGGCGAAAGCTTCTCGTCCCAATAGTGCTTGATGGCTACTTTTAAATGGGCCGACATGGAAGATTAGCTTTTCGTGACGGAAGTTGTCGGATGAACCGAACACAACTTCTAGTAGTAAGGAGCCTGTGCACTTGGCGTAAGGGCCTGGCGTCACTCCTTTGAAGGAAGTGCGGCTATGGAGAATTTTAGTAGGGTCTATCCCCAACTTGCGGATTGTGACCGGATATAGCAGGTTTAAATCGCTGCCGCCATCCATTAGGACTTGTGTAAATTGTAGTCCGTCGATTATAGGATCCAATATCAAAGCAGTCCATCCTGTGTTTCGAATACTTCTGGAGTAATCCAGATGGTCGAAAGTAATTGGTTTTGACATCCAATCTCGGGATTCTGCTGGGGTGGACCGTGCGGCATGTGGTTTAGCAGGTGCCGCACTATTGTTCCGTATTATCACATGAAGTGAGTTTATTGTTTTGACTTCTTGTGGGAAAGTCTTTTGTTTTCCGGCGCTCTGCTTCTGGGGTTCGTCATCGTCTTCGCTTGGTGTGTCGAGCCCCTTATGTTCGGCGTTAAGTCGGCCAGACTGCTTGAAGACCCAACAATCTCTATGGGTGTGGTTTGCAGGCTTCCCGGGGGTACTGTGAATTTGGCATATCTTATCCAGGATTTTGTTTAGGTTGGATAGCTCGTCACTGTTGTCATTAAGAGGCAGTGGTTTGCTGTTCGGCCAAGAGCTTTTGAATTCGGTGTTGACCGCCGTGTTCTTTGGGCCATTTTCCTTATTCCGGCGCTGATCTTTTCTGCGTCGTGATTTCCCATTTCCATCTCTGACCTCGGATGTACTTGGGTCGCTGGGGATGCATCTTGCTAGCCAGCTATCTTCTCCCGCACAAAAGCGGGTCATGAGGCTTGTTAGCGCGGCCATTGTTCTTGGCTTTTCCTGGCCGAGGTGTCTGGCGAGCCATTCGTCTCGGACGTTATGTTTAAAAGCTGCTAAGGCTTCGGCGTCCGGATAGTCGACTATTTGGTTCTTTTTGGTGAGGAACCTGTTCAAGAATTTGCGTGCTGACTCTCCGGGCCGTTGAGTTATGTGACTTAAATCGTCTGCATCCAGAGGGCGGACATAAGTCCCCTGAAAATTTGCTCTAAACGCATCCTCGAGCTCTTCCCAACTTCCAATGGTGTTTTTTGGGAGGCTTTTGAGCCAATGCCAAGCTGGCCCTTTGAGCTTGAGGGGTAGATATTTTATGGCGTGGAGATCGTCTCCTCTAGCCATATGTATGTGTAGGATGTAATCTGTCACACCCTAGCTAGTCATGCATTAGAGTGTTGCATCATGTTTACTCTTTCATCAGAAACTTGAAATGGGGATCTGTGAAATCCTCAGAATCATTTTTGAAAATGATCCAAATAAAAATTTCTCCAAAAGGGTCCAAGAAAATGCTCATGTTGCTCCCTGAAAATATTGGACAGAGATAAAAATCAAACCAATATTTTTAAGAGCTCATAGGTATTTATTTTGGGCATTTGGAATTAATGCATAAATATTTGCATTGGAAATATATTAATTATATATATTAATATATGTCCAAATATTATGCCAATTCTAAAGCAGCTCTGGAATAATATATCTAGCTCCTGCAAAAATTGGCATAAGGTAAATAAATGATTTAATATATTATTTAAATCAAAACAAATGTCAGAAATTAGAAAACAGAAAATTAAATAACAGGAGGGGCTTACCTGGGCTCCTCCACTGTGCGGCCCAGCCAGCTGGCTGGCCCAGCCAGCAGGCGGCCCAGCCCGCCTCCCTCCTCTGTCGTCTTCGTCCTCGACAGAGGGAGGGGAGTGTGGCCGGCGCGCGCGCGCGCCACCGCGCCACGCCACCTGCTCGGCTGCCTGCCTGCCCTCCCCTCCTCGCTCGATGCCCCGGACGATGCCACGCCTCCCCCCTGCTCTCTCTCACTCTCCCTCAGTTCCTCCCTCCTCTCCCTTGCTCTCTCTCTCACACGGCCGAACACCACCCTCGCCGCCGTTCGCCACAGCAGCCGTCTCCGGCCACCCCTCGCTTCCCCGACTAGCTCAGGAGCTCCGCCTCGACCCCCTCTTCCTCCCGACCGCTAGACGGGTCTCCGGAAGCCCTGCACCGCCGCCTACATCGCCGTTCCCCTCCTCGGCCACCGGAGGTCATCGCCGTCGATTCGCTGCACTCCGGCCGTCCCCGAGCCCGCTAACCATCCCTGCAGCTCCGCGGTGAGCCACCGATTCGATTCCCCCTTGCCCCGTCGTCCCTAGCCTTCTGCAGCTGCCGCCCCCTTGAGCTCCGAAGCTCGACGCCGCCGGCGATGTCGCCGTCGTGGCCACGGTCACCGTAGCGCCCAACCGAGCACACTATCGTGCTCCACACCTCACTAGGAGCACGCAGCACGCACCAACGCCTCCCCAAACACCCTGCAACGCCGATTCCGACCGCACCCGAACTCCGGCCGCCGCTCACGAGCTCGCCGTCGACGGTACAGACCACCCCAGGCACGGCCACCACCACCGTTCGACGCGCGGGAGCAAGGGCTCTCCAACGAGCCCAAGCACGGCCTCGCCCGTGCCCTGTAGCGCGATCCCGCATCGCGCCGCCTTCTCGGGCCTCGCCGGCGTCATGTCGCCGGTGGGTTTGACCCACTTTGACCACGGCAGGACCCCCCCTGAGTCCCTGACAGGTGGGCCCAGCCCTGTAGCTAATTAGGATTAGCGCTAACCACTGTTAGTTAACCCCCTGACACTGACCAGTGGGCCCCAGCGCCACTAATCCCTAATTAGAATTAATTTAAACCTGTTAAACCCCCCCTGTCACTGACGTGTTGCCCCCACACGTCAGGTTTGACCCAGACCTGTTCCGTTGACCTGCTGACGTCACACTGACGTCATGCTGGCGCAATAATTATATTTCTGGATTTAAATTAAATCAGGAAATTCCAGAATATTATTTAAACTTCAAAAATTCATAACTTTTATTCTGTAACTCCAAATTGGACAAATTATATATGAAAAATGATCAGAAAAATCCAATCTATCCATCTGTACTATTTTCATGCATGATCAAACAAGTTAAATTGATGTTTTAAGCAGAACAAGGAAAAGCACTTTAAAAGGCCATGTTTGAGTTTGAAATTTGAATCTTTGATTCAAATTTGTTCAAACCCTTCTGGTTTTAGTTGCATTAGCCCAACACACTCATATTGCCATGTTTCATGCATGCATCATTTTGTTGCACATTGTTTGGTGATGGTTGTGTATCGATGTCCTTTGCGACAGGTTCTGCCCCCGAGGAGTACCGTGATTACCCTAACGAAGAACCGTATCAGTGCATCGAACCATCAGGCAAGCAACCAACCATTTGATCATATCGATACAATCCCATGTTCTCGCTCCTGCTCTCTTTTACTGCATTAAGACAACGCGTTTCGAACTGCTGTGTGCTACGGTAGTTGAACCCATTTCCTCTGCATGACCTGTCATTGCCACAGTAACTAGATGAAACCCACTAGCATGTGTAGGAGTTGATTGAGCCATATGTATGTGTTGTTCCTACCTTGCTATGCCTGCTATGCTTAGAGTTGTGTCAGGTCTGGTTCATCTGGGTGATGGCTAGAGTGAAATGATTATGTCAGAAATGAGAGTGGTGTGGTGAACACGATTTGGTAAAGGTATCGATGAGAGGCCATGTAGGAGTACATGGTGGGTTGTTTCATTGAAGCCGACCTTAAGCACTGAGATCTGTATGTGTGATTTAAGATACAGCTACTACCATGCATTGGGCCCTGAAATATGACCCCGCTCGACTTCTTATTCACCCTAGCTCTCTGTCCAGGAGTTGCAAGTAGTTTCTGGTGTTTGTAGCCTACTGGAGGCCGTGGACAGCGCTGACCGTAGGGGTGGGCTGTGATGCGGTAGGTACGTGGCACGGTGTACCGAATACCCGTTAGGTATCTCGGGAACCCTGTTCACATCGTTCGGGGCCGTATGGGAAACCTCGGCCGGACTCCCTGCGGATGGAACCTGAATAGGCGATAAACCTGGACTAGAGGCTTAAGTGTTTAGGTAGGTCGTGGTCTACACCCACGTCGGCTTTCGCTTGAAGTTTGCCGAGCACATATCGTGTGCAGACGCTAAGTGGTGGAAACATGTATGAAGAAGTACACCCCTGCAGGGTTATCATGATCTATTCGAATAGCCGCGTCCGCGGTAAAGGACTACTTGGTTGCCTATACAGTTCATAGACAAGTAAATGGAAACTGTTAAAAGCCTCAAGATAAGTGTGAGTGCCGAGGATGGCTCTTCCGTAGGAAGACGGAGGTGGATCCTCGGTAGTGTATTGAAGTGGTGAGTAGTGGACTCGTGTGCGCAAAACCATTTCAAGTTGGAGTATCGTAGGATAGTCTAGCCAAGAGTCAAAGCTGGCTTGCTGCAATAACTCCACCAACCCTTCTTGATAATATGCATATATGTAGGATCTGATGTAAGTCTTGCTGAGTACCTTTGTACTCATGTTGCTATAATCTACATTTTACAGAAGATGCTGCAACCCCTTCTGATGGGTTCTATGTAGACGTTGACATCAACGAGTAGGCTAAAGACCCAGGTGGTGACCCTGAGCTTGTGAAGGACCACGTAGTATAGCTAGGCTTTCCAAGCCTCTTTTATTTTACTAGTTGTCTATACTCAGACAAGTTACTTCCGCTGCTGGTTTGTATGACTGTATGACTTGAATGCTGGGTCGTGAGACCCGTACCTTTGTGTATGTTATGTATGGCTCCCTGAGCCTTAAATAAAGTACTTGTGTCGTAGAGTCATGTTGTGATGCTTCGTTGTATTTGCACATATTGAGCATATTGTGTGTATGATTGAAATGCTTGGTATGTGTGGGATCTGACTATCTAGTCGTTTATCTTTAGTAGCCTCTCTTACCGGGAAATGTCTCCTAGTGTTACCGCTGAGCCATGGTAGCTTGCTACTGCTCTGGAACACTTAGGCTGGCCGGCATGTGTCCTTGTTCGTTCCTGTGTCTGTCCCTTCGGGGAAATGTCACGCATTGAGTACCGGAGTCCTGCTAGCCCAGTGCTACAGCCCGGACCCACTTGCTGATGACCGACACGTTCGAAGCTGGGTCATGGATGCCTGTCCCTGTAAGTCTGTGCCACTTTGGGTTTACGACTAGTCATGTCAGCCCGGGCTCCTTATCATATGGATGCTAGCGACACTATCATATACGTGAGCCAAAAGGCGCAAACGGTCCCGGGCAAAGGTAAGGCGACACCCATGGGGATACCGTGCATGAGGCCGCAAAGTGATATGAGGTGTTACCGGCTAGATCGATGTGACATCGAGTTGGGGTCCTGACGGCGTTGGCATCAGAGCCGGACTGCCTGTAGGTTCTCCAAGCCAAACTGGTCGATGTTGAGTCTAGAAATTCTTTAGTTATATGTAGGGGAATTGTTTGTGGGTTGGAACGTAAGGCTCTTTTTACTCCTGATCTGAGTCAGTCCATTCTTCCACCGGGGGTTAAGGAATTAGGATCTGTTCTCTCTATCAGGATCACGTGTTACTAATCAGTAGTACCTTATAAGTTTGATGGATACAAGCCTAGTTCAGTTCTACTACCACATTATGTTGTTAGAATGGATTCAGAACTTTGATATGATGATGTTGAGTGTGTATGTAATCCTTTGTCAAATGTCTCAAAATCCTTCTTGAGCATTTACAGCTGTTATGCTGCCGAAATTTTGCTAGAAATTCTAATGCCCTTGCATTATGATTGTGCTTCCAGATGGCCACTCGCGACCTCAATCAAGTGGTTCGCCTGACTCGATGCCTAGATGTACCCGGCCATACTTCCAAGTTGGTCAGGGTAATGACTGAGGCTGGATACCGCTGGTATCCTGAGTACACGGTCGAAGAGCAATTCCGAGACTTTAATCAAAGCCAGTATCTCTGCACTGTCAGGATATTTCCATCTTATCCTGGATCCACCGAGCCTCTTCACTGCTCCTATGGACTCGGGGTTACTATTGAGATGGCTGTACAGGACGCCGCCTACTCTATGATGACCATTATGCGAGTCAGATCTGGTCTATTTCGGGACTCTGATTTCCGGTACATGCCAGGATCACTTCCGGGAGCACAAGGGTATCTCCAGGCTATCTATGCTGACCCCACTCAGGAGGATTCACGGACTCGCACCACTGCTGAGATGCTCGAGGATAAGGATCGTGAAAATCGGGCCTTGATGTTAGAGCTCTTCAATACCCGTGCTGACCACTGGGCCACTTTGACTCGGTTCGCACCGGCGGTGCAAGCTGGATATTCAGATATGCGCGATCTCTATCCTGTGAGATCTGCTCTGCCAGACGTGATGGTTTGGCGTGATGTAGGAGGCATCACCCCACCTCGCGGTCCCCGCAGGCCACCGTCTGTTGGTCCAAGACCTCATCCTAGCCCCTATGGTCCACAAGCTCCGCGAGACCGTATGTTTCCGGATGATCATGTTGAGCTTCCAGGCTATGGAGGTGACTTCTACGAGGACTACTACGGATCGGTCTGAGTTAGTGGTAGTATCACTAGTTCGCACTAGCTATGTCGTCTATCGTCCCGCGTGACTCGTGGGATATGACCTAGTTTGTACTCTTTCCGGAGGTGTAGAAAAATAATGTATAGGAGCTTGGGATGCCTCCGATGAGATGTAATCCTTTTCTCACCGTAATAGTACCTTGTTTGGTCTTGTACTAAACTCTGTATGGTGTGTATGATGATGGAATAAAAGAAGCAGTTTCTGTATCTACCATGTCATACGGATGATCATCTTGCATTTCGAGTTATTCCTTACATTCTGTATCCTATGTCGGAATTTTATCATTCTGACTAAATCATTGTCTTGTTACCTAGGATGGTCAACACGCACGCTAACCCTGCTTCTCAAGAGCAGGCCGAAGGCAGTGAAGGCAGGAATGAAAATCTGCCTCATCCTCCTTCCCTAGCCGAGGTTATGATGGAAGCTGAGAGAAACAAGCGGGAGACCAACCGTTTGTTGGAGCGTATTGAACAGAACACAACACACCATCAGAGGACTAATGTGGTGTCACTCAGTGATTTTATCAAATTACATCCACCCACGTTCCACCACTCCGTCGAGCCTCTCGACGCTGATGACTGGCTTCGCAGTATCTCTCACAAACTGCGTTTCGCGCTGGTAGCGGAGGCTGACAAGGTCACCTTTGCTGCATATCATCTTGAAGGCCCCGCCAGTCTATGGTGGGAAAATTATGGAGCTATGCGCCCAGCGGACCATGTCACTACTTGGGCTGAATTCAGTGAGGCTTTCCGTGAACATCACATTCCGGAGGGTCTCATGGACCGTAAACGTGAAGAATTTTGCAGTTTCACCCAAGGCCGACTTTCTGTGGATGTTTACAACAGGGAGTTTGGTAATCTCGCACGATATGCAACCGAGGAAGTTTCTACTGACGCCAAGAAGCAAGCAAGGTTCCGTAAGGGCCTTAGTCCTGAGCTTCGCCGTGACCTCCGTCTGCATGAGTGCACATCTTTTCAGAAACTTGTCAACAAAGCCATCAGTGCTGAAACTGGTCAGACTGACTATGACGCAACACGCAAGCATGGCCGTGACATGGGTTCCTCATCCGGTGCTGGTCCTCAGAAGTGCCGCGTGTGGGTACCCAACACCGCCCTGCCACCCAGGTTCACACCGAGGCCATCTTTCCAGGCGCCTCGCCCTGTTCAACAGTCTGCACCGGCCAAGCCCTATGGGGGTCCAACTAACAATGCTCCTCCACGTACCAGTTCCGTGACCTGTTTCAAGTGTGGGGAATCTGGTCACTATATGCGTGAGTGTCCCCAGACCAACCCCAACCAGTTTGCTAAAGCTGTTGGCCGTGGCAAGCCGACAGGAAAAATATTCCACGCCAAGCCGGTCACCGCTTCACGTGGCCATGTCAACTGTATCTCTGCCGAAGAAGCTCAAGAGGATCCCAACGTCGTTCTCGGTACGCTTCTTGTTAATTGCCACCCGGCATCTGTTCTTTTCGATACAGGAGCCTCTCATTCTTTTATATCTGAAAACTATGCTCGCTTGCATAACGTCGCATTCGGTGATATGCCAACCTCTATGGTAATTCAAACTCCGGGATCCAAGTGGCAAACTTCTAGAGTAAGCCATGGAAATGAAATCCAAGTCGACAGACTTGTTTTCCTCGCGTCTTTGATAGCCCTTAAATCTTCAGATATTAATATCATTCTGGGTATGGACTGGATGTCAGCTCATCAAGCCAAAATTGATTGCTTCTCTAGGACTGTTCAACTCACCCATCCTTCGGGGAAGATAGTCAATGTCTTGACCCGAATAGCCAAGCGACAATTATATTCTCTTAACGCCAGCCCTTTGCCAGACCTTGAGGACGTGCCGGTAGTCCGTGACTTCCCGGATGTCTTTCCAAAGGAATTGCCAGGTGTTCCACCTGACAGGGATGTTGAGTTCGTAATAGACCTCGTTCCAGGAACCGTTCCGATTGCTAGAAGACCTTATAAGATGGCACCCCTAGAACTAGCCGAGCTTAAGAAACTACTCGATGAGTCCTTGAAAAGGGGTTTCATCCGACCTAGTTCATCTCCGTGGGCTTGCCCCGTTCTCTTCGTCAAGAAGAAGGATGGTACGGACCGGATGGTTGTAGATTACCGACCTGTCAATTTGGTCACAATCAAGAACAAATATCCGCTTCCCAGGATCAACGACCTGTATGATCAGCTCGCTGGATCCTCAGTCTTCTCCAAGATGGATTTGAGGTTGGGCTACCATCAAATCAAGATCAGAAACGGGGACATTCCTAAAACGGCCTTTGTTACTCGTTATGGCCAATACGAGTACACCGTCATGTCCTTCGGTTTAACCAACGCTCCAGCCACCTTCTCTCGGTTAATGAACTCAATCTTCATGGAGTATTTGGATAAATTCGTCGTGGTTTACCTCGATGATATACTCATCTACTCCAAGAACGAGGAAGAACATGCCGAACATCTAAGGCTAGTGTTGAAGAAACTTCGAGAGCATCGCCTTTATGCCAAATTTTCTAAATGTGAATTCTGGTTGTCAGAAGTGACCTATCTGGGTCATGTAATATCTGGTAAAGGTATTGCTGTTAACCCTGAGCGAGTTCAAGCCGTCCTTAATTGGACTCCACCTGAATCGGTCAAGCAAGTTCAGAGTTTTCTAGGCTTAGCGAGCTATTGTCATCGCTTTGTCGAGAACTTCTCCAAGGTTGCTAAACCTCTAACCGAACTCCTGAGGAAATTCCAGAATATTATTTAAACTTCAAAAATTCATAACTTTTATTCTGTAACTCCAAATTGGACAAATTATATATGAAAAATGATCAGAAAAATCCAATCTATCCATCTGTACTATTTTCATGCATGATCGAACAAGTTAAATTGATGTTTTAAGCAGAACAAGGAAAAGCACTTTAAAAGGCCATGTTTGAGTTTGAAATTTGAATCTTTGATTCAAATTTGTTCAAACCCTTCTGGTTTTAGTTGCATTAGCCCAACACACTCATATTGCCATGTTTCATGCATGCATCATTTTGTTGCACATTGTTTGGTGATGGTTGTGTATCGATGTCCTTTGCGACAGGTTCTGCCCCCGAGGAGTACCGTGATTACCCTAACGAAGAACCGTATCAGTGCATCGAACCATCAGGCAAGCAACCAACCATTTGATCATATCGATACAATCCCATGTTCTCGCTCCTGCTCTCTTTTACTGCATTAAGACAACGCGTTTCGAACTGCTGTGTGCTACGGTAGTTGAACCCATTTCCTCTGCATGACCTGTCATTGCCACAGTAACTAGATGAAACCCACTAGCATGTGTAGGAGTTGATTGAGCCATATGTATGTGTTGTTCCTACCTTGCTATGCCTGCTATGCTTAGAGTTGTGTCAGGTCTGGTTCATCTGGGTGATGGCTAGAGTGAAATGATTATGTCGGAAATGAGAGTGGTGTGGTGAACACGATTTGGTAAAGGTATCGATGAGAGGCCATGTAGGAGTACATGGTGGGTTGTTTCATTGAAGCCGACCTTAAGCACTGAGATCTGTATGTGTGATTTAAGATACAGCTACTACCATGCATTGGGCCCTGAAATATGACCCCGCTCGACTTCTTATTCACCCTAGCTCTCTGTCTAGGAGTTGCAAGTAGTTTCTGGTGTTTGTAGCCTACTGGAGGCCGTGGACAGCGCTGACCGTAGGGGTGGGCTGTGATGCGGTAGGTACGTGGCACGGTGTACCGAATACCCGTTAGGTATCTCGGGAACCCTGTTCACATCGTTCGGGGCCGTATGGGAAACCTCGGCCGGACTCCCTGCGGATGGAACCTGAATAGGCGATAAACCTGGACTAGAGGCTTAAGTGTTTAGGTAGGTCGTGGTCTACACCCACGTCGGCTTTCGCTTGAAGTCTGCCGAGCACATATCGTGTGCAGACGCTAAGTGGTGGAAACATGTATGAAGAAGTACACCCCTGCAGGGTTATCATGATCTATTCGAATAGCCGCGTCCGCGGTAAAGGACTACTTGGTTGCCTATACAGTTCATAGACAAGTAAATGGAAACTGTTAAAAGCCTCAAGATAAGTGTGAGTGCCGAGGATGGCTCTTCCGTAGGAAGACGGAGGTGGATCCTAGGTAGTGTATTGAAGTGGTGAGTAGTGGACTCGTGTGCGCAAAACCATTTCAAGTTGGAGTATCGTAGGATAGTCTAGCCAAGAGTCAAAGCTGGCTTGCTGCAATAACTCCACCAACCCTTCTTGATAATATGCATATATGTAGGATCTGATGTAAGTCTTGCTAAGTACCTTTGTACTCATGTTGCTATAATCTACATTTTACAGAAGATGCTGCAACCCCTTCTGATGGGTTCTATGTAGACGTTGACATCAACGAGTAGGCTAAAGACCCAGGTGGTGACCCTGAGCTTGTGAAGGACCACGTAGTATAGCTAGGCTTTCCAAGCCTCTTTTATTTTACTAGTTGTCTGTACTCAGACAAGTTACTTCCGCTGCTGGTTTGTATGACTGTATGACTTGAATGCTGGGTCGTGAGACCCGTACCTTTGTGTATGTTATGTATGGCTCCCTGAGCCTTAAATAAAGTACTTGTGTCGTAGAGTCATGTTGTGATGCTTCGTTGTATTTGCACATATTGAGCATATTGTGTGTATGATTGAAATGCTTGGTATGTGTGGGATCTGACTATCTAGTCGTTTATCTTTAGTAGCCTCTCTTACCGGGAAATGTCTCCTAGTGTTACCGCTGAGCCATGGTAGCTTGCTACTGCTCTGGAACACTTAGGCTGGCCGGCATGTGTCCTTCTTCGTTCCTGTGTCTGTCCCTTCGGGGAAATGTCACGCATTGAGTACCGGAGTCCTGCTAGCCCAGTGCTACAGCCCGAACCCACTTGCTGATGACCGACACGTTCGAAGCTGGGTCATGGATGCCTGTCCCTGTAAGTCTGTGCCACTTTGGGTTTACGACTAGTCATGTCAGCCCGGGCTCCTTATCATATGGATGCTAGCGACACTATGATATACGTGAGCCAAAAGGCGCAAACGGTCCCGGGCAAAGGTAAGGCGACACCCGTGGGGATACCGTGCGTGAGGCCGCAAAGTGATATGAGGTGTTACCGGCTAGATCGATGTGACATCGAGTCGGGGTCCTGACATAATCCTCAATCCAGACTCCGGGGTCTGTTGTTCCGTCGTATGCCTCTATGTTTACGGGCTTGAATCCCGCTGGAAATTCATGATCCAGTACCTCATCGGTGAAACATAGTGGGTGTGCGGCGCCCCTGTATCTAGGTGTGTCATTATCTTCGAACACTTGGCGTGTTGTGTTGCTTCCTGGAGCCCTCATTTTTGGCCCATAGATGGACCTGACCGGGCCATCCTTTTTCCGAGGATCCTTATGTGGATCGTGTGTCGTCTTGTGTGCGGCACCGCCTGCCGCTCTTGGCCTGTCATCTGGTCATCTATCCGGCCAGGCGGCCTCTTTGTTTTTTGACTGTGGAGGTTCTACGGCCTCCTCGTCAAATTCGGGCAGCAGTTTGCGCTTCGGGTAGCTCTTTGCTTGGTGACTATCGCCATATTTATCTGCGGTCTTCAGTACTTTGCTCCATCTCTTTCTGAGTACGTCTTCCGCTGTTTTGAGCTTCTGCTTCTGCTTCTTCAAACTTCTTGCAGTGGCGATGAGCCTTTTGTGAAGGTTCTTATGCTCCGGTGATGTGTCCGGCGTGAGATCGTCTGGACTGTTGTTTTCGTCGGGAATGGGTTGCTTGCCCGATTCATCCTGTTCGGATGACTGCTTGGTGGCGTGTTCGTCATCCACTTGTTCATCCTGCTCTACGGCTGGGCCAGTATGGGTGCTGTTGTTATCGAGGCGGGACTTTGGGTGGCGCTTGCGTCACCGTTTTGGTTGTTTTTGGGGGAATTATCCTTCGCCGCATCCCGTTGTTCCTCGTTATCGCTTCCTTTTGGTGTGTCCACCATGTATATGTCATGAGTTGAGGTGGCTTTCCAGTGCCCCGTAGGCGCTGGTTCTTGGTCGTCTCCGGCATCGTCGTCCATACCGTTGATGTCTTCGCAGTCGTAGTCTAGCATGTCGGTTAGATCGTCGACAGTGGCAACATAGTGGGTGGTGGGTGGGCTTTGAATTTCTTCGTCGTCCGCATCCCAACCGTCCTGACCGTAGTTCGGCCAGGGCTCTCCTGATAATGAGAGATACCTTAGCGAATTCAGGACGTCGCTAAAAGGTGAGTGTTGAAAGACGTCCGCAGCAGTGAGCTCCATGATCGGCACCCAATCGGATTCGATTGGAGGGGGTGCGGGAGGTTCGGAGTCCGGCGAGGAGTCCGGCACCTCGGAGTCATGAGCTTCACAGGGGACAAAGTCGGTATTCGGCTCCATCGCCATAGGGGTTGCAGCCCCCGAGGCGGTGTCTAGCCATGCATCCTCGATCTGCGCAGTCGGCTCCGAATAAGGGATCGGAGCGGACTCATGTGCGGCCTCCAGGGCACTGTCCGGTAGCAGAGCTAAGTCATGCCCATCGTGACAGTGCGGCATGCTCGGCTGTGGCTCGAATCCATCAAAGATCAAGTCTCCGCGGATGTTAGTCGTGAAGTTTAGACTTCCAAATCTGACCTGACGGCCAGGGGCGTAGCTTTCGATCTGCTCCAGATGGCCAAGCGAATTGGCCCGCAGTGCAAAGCCACCGAATACGAAGATCTGTCCGGGGAGAAAAGTCTCGTCCTGGACTGAGTCGTTGGTGATGATCGAAGGAGCCATCGGGCCTCTATGCGACGGCACAGAGGAACTCTCAATGAAAGCACCAATGTCGGTGTCAAAACCGACGGATCTCGGGTAGGGGGTCCCGAACTGTGCGTCTAGGCGGATGGTAACAGGAGACAAGGGACACGATGCTTTACCCAGGTTCGGGCCCTCTCGATGGAGGTAAAACCCTACTCCTGCTTGATTGATATTGATGATATGGGTAGTACAAGAGTGGATCTACCACGAGATCAAGGAGGCTAAACCCTAGAAGCTAGCCTATGGTATGATTGTTCTAACTGTTGTCGTCCTATGGACTAAAACCCTCCGGTTTATATAGACACCGGAGAGGGCTAGGGTTACACAGAGTCGGTTACAATGGTAGGAGATCTACATATCCGTATTGCCAAGCTTGCCTTCCGTGCCAAGGAAAGTCCCATCCGGACACGGGGCGAAGTCTTCAATCTTGTATCTTCATAGTCTTGGAGTTCGGCCGATGATGATAGTTCGGCTATCCGGACACCCCTTAGTCCAGGACTCCCTCAACTAGATATCAAGATTCATATGGTAGGAATGGAATATCTTGGCCTCAACACAGGAGTAGGTAGTTATCTCTCAGAAAATGTATGCTGGAAGTGTAGGTTCAGTCTGATGGCTCTCTCCACGAATGAAGAGGAGGTGGAGGGGTATATATAGCCTCCACAGAAAATCTAACCGTTACACACAATCTACCAAACTCAGTGGGACCGAATCGTTAAACTCGGTCAGACCAATTTAGCAAATAATGTGACCGTTAGGGTTTTCGGTGGGACCGAAATGCAACTCGGTAGGACCGATATGATTAGGGTTAGAGCATAACGTAATCTCGGTGAGACCGATTACACAAACTCGGTGAGACCGATTTTGGTAATTAGCTAACCAGAGAGTTGGTCAGGAAAACTCGGTGGGACCGATTACTCAAACTCGGTAGGACCTATTTTGGTAATAAGTTGACTAGAGAGTTTGCATTGTAATCTCGGTAGTACCGATTGCTCAAACTCGGTGAGACCGATTTTGGTAATGGACATACATAGAGAGATTACAATCCCATCTCGGTGAGACCGAGATCCCTATCGGTGAGACAGGTTTGCTTAGGGTTTGTGGGAGTGGCTGTGACTTCTGAAATCGGTGGCGCCGGATAGGAAGAATCGGTGTGACCGATTTTGGCTTTAGGTTTAAGTCATTGGTGGAAGTGGGAAAGTAGTTGAGGGTTTTGGAGCATATCACTAAGCACATGAAGCAAGAGGCTCATTAAGCAACACCTCATCCCTTCTTGATAGTATTGGCTTTTCCTATAGACTCAATGTGATCTTGGACCACTAAAATATAAAATGAAGAGTCTTGAGCTGGGAGCTTGAGCCAATCCTTTGTCCTTAGCATCTTGAAGGAGTTCCCACATCCTTTAGTCCATGTCACTCCATTGTTGAACTTACCTCAAACATACTAGATAAAAGTGTTAAGCCAACAAGAGATATGTTGACATTAATTACCAAAACCACCTAGGGAGCACTTGTGCTTTCAATCTCCCCCTTTTTGGTAATTGATGACAACATACATCAAAGCTTTAGATAAAGATATAAAGAGTAGCAAGTAAAGCTTTGGAAAGACGTGTAACAAACATAGGTTCCCCCTACATGTATGCAATCATGTGAATATGGAATATAGAAGCATGTGAGAGCATAAACATGATAGAGCAGGCAATGTGTTACATGTATCTTGGCCATATGCATCAGAGCAAAGAATATTAAAGAGAATACCTTCATGCTCATGAGTCCTTCTTGCAAACAATATGTACATAAGCAAGAATTCCTCATACACATGATTTTGATGCATATACTTACCTTGAAGTCTTGAGTTGGCTTAGGATGAAATGAACCTGCATAAACAAGGTTAGATAACACAGATACATCTACTAGCCAGAGCAAACAGAAGAAACCACAAGAATACCAAGACTGGGATGACATGTAGAGAGTGAGTACTAAGTACCACATTGGATTAGACATGTCCCCAAGAGTAAAGATATGCAATGAATTTAAATGATTTCTTTCCCTTAGATGTCTTGCTCCCCCTGAATCTAGCATGGGATATTGGGAGAAGATAGGGAATAGAAAATCAGAGCTGAAAAATCAGAGCTGAAAGATATGAATGATGATTAGAGCTAATGTATGCTAATGCAAATAAGCACAACAGATCATATGAACATGTCTCTCCCCTCAAGAAGACATGTGTGCATCTCTCCTCTTGAACACCAAGCATCTGGGATCCTTGAGAAATACTCTCTACTTAAGTATTCTCTCCCCCTGGAGATCTCTCTTCCCTTTGAGGGTCTCTCCCCCTAGAAGATCTCTTTCCCCCTTAAGAAGGTGATAAACTCTTTCTTTGATGTGATCTCTCTCTAAATGATAAGCTTTGATGTTCTCTCTCTATCCCCTTTTGACATCAATTTCCAAGAAGGGTCTTCTGGAATCTGTCTAATGGGTTTGGTCCTTGAGACACAGCACAAAGCAATGATAAAAATGTGATGCTTGTAGAGGACAAGATTCATTGAGTGGAGCTGGATCAAAAGAAACATAGAATATGTGGCAAACTGCTTTTTCTGATGTGAAGTCGGTGGCACCGAGTGGTATGCTTCGGTTGTACCGAAAGGATTTTGTTGGACCGAAGACAAGAAATCAGTGAAAACGATCGAGTTCACCGCAGAGAAAACACTTGTCACCTCAGCTTGCTTAGAGTAGTAAGATCTCACAAAGGTTTGCAAGGAATTTACGGAAAGATGTGCAATGAATTTGATGCAGAAAATGCAGAGGAAACAGAAAGAAATCTAGATGAGGGTTTTTTTGAAGGGGAAACAAATATGCATGAGACAAATGCAAAAACACAGAAAAGAATACACGAGAACTTCATCTAGAGATGGTCGGCGACAAAGTCACCTATGTTAGAGTATATTGACTTAGGAGTCAAGTGAGATCACTTGATCATAGGTCATACTCATCATTTAAGCTCAAAATGGGGTTGCCATTTTTCGTTTAAGCATCTTGATGTATTCACATCTTGTAAAGTTGCTTTAGCTCATGACTTGGAGTAAAGCTTCTCTAAGATGGAATAACATACCTTGGTTGGTGGTGTTGTCCATGTAGTTGAACTTGAGTGGGTTGCTCAAGGTTGATGTAGCTCATCAAGAGTTGGAGTACCACTTGGAATTTGAGTCCATCTACCTACATGGGTTAGTTCTTGCAAGGAAGAGTACTTGTGCATCCAAAAATGACAATCATGATGCTCAACATAGAATTTGTCAAAGGATATGTTTGAATGGTTTCGTGCTTCCTTGTCTTTATCCACCATAGTGTAGAGACTTGGTGATGTAGAGATTGCTCAAGATGTGAGTAGATTACAATCTCATGGAATTTGATTCCACCAAGTACCTACATGGGTTAGATAACATGCAAGATACAAATATATCCAAGACATAAGATTTTCATCATAAGAGAAATATCAAGGATTAGTCATAAGCTCATGTCTTGCATGTATCCAATGGAGATTCTACTCCAAGTTTGAAGCATCAATGATGTTCAATTCTCCTCTTAACCTGTAAAACACTTTCTCATCAAGAGGTTTACCAAATATATCCGCTAATTGCTTTTCGGTACGAACATGCTTAAGATCAATGTCACCCTTAGCAACATGATCTCGAATGAAATGATGATGAACTTCAATATGCTTAGTTCGAGAATGTTGCACAGGATTATGACCAATTTTGATAGCACTTTCATTGTCACAAAGCAATGGAACATGTGTCACATATATCCCATAATCTTTAAGAGTTTGGGTCATCCAAAGTAATTGAGGACAACATGAACCAGCGGCAATATATTCAGCTTCGGCGGTGGACAAGGATACTGAGTTTTGTTTCTTGGAGGACCAAGACACAAGAGATCTACCAAGAAATGGACAAGTACCCGAAGTGGACTTTCTATCAACCTTGTCTCCGGCATAGTCCGAGTCGGAATAGCCAACAAGATCGAAAGAGGCCCTCTTAGGATACCAAATCCCAAAGTTTGGTGTATGGATTAAGTATCTCACTATCCTTTTCACGGCCTTAAGATGACATTCCTTAGGAGCAGCTTGATATCGTGCACACATGCACACACTTAGCATGATATCGGGACGTGAAGCACATAGGTATAACGATGAACCGATCATAGAGCGATAAACCTTTTGATCAACTGGTTCACTATCTTTGGTCAAATCAATATGTCCACTAGTAGGCATGGGTGTAGACATACCTTTGCATTCTTGCATATTGAACTTCTTGAATAAGTCCTTGGTGTACTTCGTTTGAGAAACAAAGGTACCTTCCTTAGTTTGCTTGATTTGCAACCCAAGAAAGAATTTGAGTTCACTCATCATAGACATCTCAAACTTCTCCGACATTAGCTTCCCAAACTTTTCACTAAAATGAGGGTTAGTCGAACCAAATATAATATCATCAACATAGATTTGGCACACAAATAGTTCGCCATTAACCCTTTTGGTAAAAAGAGTAGAATCAATTTTCCCAATTTCAAAGGCTTTTTCTATAAGGAACTTGGTCAAGCATTTATACCATGCTCTAGGAGCTTGTTTAAGACCATAAAGAGCTTTGTGAAGTTTGTAAACATGATTGGGTTTCTTAGGATTGACAAAGCCGGGAGGTTGCTTAACATAAACTTCCTCCTCTATTTCACCATTTAGAAAAGCACTTTTAATGTCCATTTGGTACAAAGTGATATCATGATGATTAGCATAGGCAAGTAAGATGCGAATAGACTCAAGTCTAGCAACGGGAGCATAAGTCTCACCATAGTCCATACCTTCGACTTGTGTGTAGCCTTGGGCGACGAGACGTGCTTTGTTGAGAACTACTTGTCCATCTTCATCTTGCTTGTTGCGAAACACCCACTTGGTACCGATGACGTTGTGGTTGTTGTCGGGCTTCTCAACCAATGTCCAAACTTGGTTCCTCTCAAAGTTATGTAGATCTTCATGCATGGCACTTATCCAATCCGGATCTTCCAATGCTTCTTCAACCTTCATAGGTTCAATGCTAGAGATGAAAGAATAGTTTCACAAAAGTTAGCTAAACGAGTTTTAGAGCGAGTGATTCTCCCGGTTTGAATGTCATTGTAGATTTGCTCGACGGGATGATCTTTAGCAATTCTTGCTCGAACTCGTGAACGTTTTTGCTTGAGTCTTCGTTGAACATCTTCTTCATCTTGTTCTTGTTCTTGGCCTTCTTCATTGTTGGCGTTGTCGTTCTCTTATCGTGGTGGAGAAGGGGGTTGTTGACGTTCATCTTGATGCACTTCCTCGTTTTCTTCATGTTGGTGTGTCCCACTTGTGGATGCTTCCGTGTCAACTCTTGGTTCATCTTGTCGTGAAGTAGAAGCTTCCACTTGGACGGACGAGGTACTCTCCTTCACCTCCGTTGGATGAACCTTGCCAATAGCCAAGTCTTGGATTGCTTCCGAAGGATCTTTGTCTCCTACATCAATTGGCAATTGCTCTACTTCCGAGCCGTTAGATTCATCAAACTTCACATCTACCATCTCCTCAACCTTTCGGGTGAAATTGTTGTAGACACGGTAAGTGTGAGAGTTTGAGCCATAACCTAGTAGGAAACCTTCATGAGATTTAGGAGCAAATTTAGAACGACGATGCTTATCAAGAATGTAGCACTTTGAGTCGAATAAAGTATCCAACTTGGGGTTTGTTACCGGTGAGGAGCTCATATGCCGTCTTGCCAAGTAGCTTTTGAAGATACAAGCGATTTGTTGCATGACAAGCTGTCTCAACCGCTTCTGCCAAAAAGTGCTTCGGCGTCTTGTACTCATCAAGCATCGTTCTCGCCATTTCGATAAGTGTCCGATTCTTCCTCTCAACAACTCCGTTTTGTTGAGGTGTGTACATAGCCGAGAACTCGTGTGAAATCCCTTCTTCGTCAAGAAAGGTGTCCACATTTGCGTTCTTGAACTCCGTTCCGTTGTCGCTGCGAACCTTCTTGATCTTCGCTTCAAATTGATTTTGGGCCTTCCTAGCGAAGTTTTTGAAGATCTTTTGGACCTGCGATTTATTATCACGAAAGAACACCCACGTAAATCTTGAAAAATCATCAACTATAACTAGACCAAAAGAATTTCTACCGAGACTCTTGTAAGAGTTGGGACCAAAGAGATCCATGTGAAGCAGCTCGAGTGGCCTCCTTGTGGTCATGATGTTCTTCACGGGATGCCTTCCTCCAATCTGTTTACCTGCATGACAAGCACTGCAAAGTCTATCCTTATCAAATATGACATCGTTAACTCCAAGGATATGATTTCCTTTAATAAGCTTGTCAAGGTTTCGCATACCAACATGACCTAGTCGTCTATGCCATAACCAACCTTTTGAGGATTTAGCAATGAAGCAAGTTTTAGGTTGAGCCTTTTCAGTGAAGTCAACAATGTATAGATCACCTCTACGCACACCGGTAAAGACCATTTTATGATTGTCTCGACGAAACACTTGGCAATCTACTTCAGTAAATAGAACATTGAAACCGAAATCAGCAAGTCTAGATACTGAAAGTAAGTTGTATCCAAGAGATTCAACAAGCATAACATTTTGTATGGAGCTATCATGTGATATGGCCACCTTACCAAGGCCAACCACCTTACCCTTTGAGTTGTCACCGAAGGTGACATACTTTCGAGGACTATCATTATCAGCAAGCTCACGAAACATGTCTTTATCTCTGGTCATGTGATCGGTACATCCACTATCAAGAACCCATTCCTTTCCTCCTGACATATATCCCTGAAGATTTGCCATAAGACCAAAATGTCTCATTGCATCATCAAGATCGAAGTCACTATCATCATCCTCATCATAGTATCCATGTTCAACATCGTCATGTGGTGGATCAAGTCCTAGAGAGGGTGATTCATTAGAGTGAGTTTGACAATGATCTTGCTTATGAATTTTTATAGCTTCGGAAATAATATCACTAATAATCCCAACATTTCCGTTGGCACGCATAAGTTTTTTAAGCTCAAATAGACGATCACCAAACATAGGATCACTAGAATTCATTTTACTCAAAGCAATGGACTTGTGAAGAATTTCATCAAGATTTTTCAGGGAATAATCTAGAAATCGTTCCTCAAGAAATTTCCATATAGTGTAGGCACACTTGAAAGTAGGCAAACATCCAATCAAGTTTCTAGGCAATCCTCTAATGATAAGTTCGGCAGTTCTAAGATTCCTAATCATGTCAATTGACTCATCATGGGTAGGATGCATAGGATCAACATAAGGTGCACAAGGGCTAGCAATGTACTTGTTCAAATGATATTGATTGAAAATAACAAGCATCTCATTTTTCCACTCATGAAAATACTCTCCATCAAGAATAGGCACTCTATTACTAAGACTCCAAATAGTAGACTCATCCATCTTCCTCCAATGGTGATTAAACCAAAGCAATGGATACCAAAGCTCTCATACCACTTGTAGGACCTTGAGAAGAGGTGTCTAGAGGGGGGGTGATTAGACACTAAGTACCAAAGTTGCAGTTTTTAAGTTTCTTTAAGTTTAAGTGGAGTTTAGGCACAAGTTTAACATTCACAATACATATCAAGCAAGCATGCAAAGAGTATATGAGCAGCGGAAAGTAAAGCATGCAACTTGCAAGAATGTAAAGGGAAGGGTTTGGAGGATTGAAACGCAATTGGAGACACGGATGTTTTTGGTGTGGTTCCGATAGGTGGTGCTATCGTACATCCATGTTGATGGAGACTTCAACCCATGAAGGGTAACGGTTGTGCGAGTCCATGGTGGGCTCCACCCACGAAGGGTCCACGAAGAAGCAACCTTGTCTATCCCACCATGGCCGTCGCCCATGAAGGACTTGCCTCACTAGCGGTAGATCTTCACGAAGTAGGCGATCTCCTTTCCCTTACAAACTCCTTGGTTCAACTCCACAATCTTGTTGGAGGCTCCCAAGTGACACCTAGCCAATCTAGGAGATACCACTCCCAAGAAGTAACAAATGGTGCATTGATGATGAACTCCTTGCTCTTGTGCTTCAAATGATAGTCTCCCCAACACTCAACTCTCTCTCTCATAGGTTTTGGATCTGGTGGAAAGAAGATTTGAGTGGAAAGCAACTTGGGGAAGGCTAGAGATCAAGATTCATATGGTAGGAATGGAATATCTTGGCCTCAACACATGAGTAGGTAGTTCTCTCTCAGAAAATGTATGCTGGAAGTGTAGGTTCAGTCCGATGGCTCTCTCCACGAATGAAGAGGAGGTGGAGGGGTATATATAGCCTCCACACAAAATCTAACCGTTACACACAATCTACCAAACTCAGTGGGACCGAATCGTTAAACTCGGTCAGACCGATTTAGCAAATAATGTGACTGTTAGGGTTTTCGGTGGGACCTAAATGCAACTCGGTAGGACCGATATGATTAGGGTTAGGGCATAACGTAATCTCGGTGAGACCGATTACACAAACTCGGTGAGACCGATTTTGGTAATTAGCTAACCAGAGAGTTGGTCAGGCAAACTCGGTGGGACCAATTACTCAAACTCAGTAGGACCGATTTTGGTAATAAGTTGACCAGAGGGTTTGCATTGTAATCTCGGTAGTACAGATTTCTCAAACTCGGTGAGACCGATTTTGGTAATGGACATACACAGAGAGATTACAATCCCATCTCGGTGAGACCGAGATCCCTATCGGTGAGACTAATTTGGTTAGGGTTTGTGGCAGTGCCTGTGACTTTTGAAATCGGTGGCACCGGATAGGAAGAATCGGTGTGACCGATTTTGGCTTTAGGTTTAAGTCATTGGTGGAAGTGGGAAAGTAGTTGAGGGTTTTGGAGCATATCACTAAGCACATGAAGCAAGAGGCTCATTCAGCAACACCTCATCCCTTCTTGATAGTATTGGCTTTTCCTATAGACTCAATGTGATCTTGGACCACTAAAATATAAAATGAAGAGTCTTGAGCTTGGAGCTTGAGCCAATCCTTTGTCCTTAGCATCTTGAAGGAGTTCCCACATCCTTTAGTCCATGCCACTCCATTATTGAACTTACCTGAAACATACTAGATAAAAGTGTTAATCCAACAAGAGATATGTTGACATTAATTACCAAAACCACCTAGGGACTACTTGTGCTTCCAACTCTTCCTCGTTTTCTATGTGGCGCGGCCTCGTTGGCAGTGGGGCGGGGCCTCGGCGGAGCCAGCGATGTCCTCTATCTCGTTGTTGGCGGGGCGGGCCTCGGCTGAGCCGGTGGTGTCCTCTGCCTCGTTGTTGGCGGGGCGGGGTCTCGACCGAGCTGGCGGTGTACTCTGCCTCGTTGTTGGCACCGCGGGGCCTCGGCGGAGCAGGGCCTCATTGACGCCAGTGGAGCGGGGACTCGTCGGAGCCGGCATTGTCCTCTGCCTTGTCCTCGGTCTCGCCAAACAGTGCCTCGCCCGCTTCATCGCCCTCTTTGCTAGCCTCTTTGTAGGCGGTCGCAGCCTCCGCCACTCGCATGCGGTACCGCCAGCGCTCGAGGAAGACCTTGCAGGCGGAGCGGTATGAGTCGAGCAGCGCCTCCTGCTCCGCCCGCTCCGCGGTGATCTGCTCCTTCGCCTGCAGGTGCTCCTGGAGGAGATGGTGGTTGTAGGCAGCGTCGGCCTGCGCCTCCCGGAACTGCTCCTCATGCATCTCCCTCACCCTGTCCATATACTGGGCACGGGCCTCGTCGATGGTCATGGTGCAATGTTGTCACGCCCAATATGCGACCCTATCCAAAAGGATCTCGAAGGTCCCACCAAGGATAGACCCGCATATTGAAACGCTTTTGCAAGGTGGATATCATTACATCAACATTACATAATACATGGGGATACATACAAAAGGCATACAATGCCACACGAATACAACAATACCACATACAAGGAACAACATCCGACTACGGATGAATCATAAACAGAAACTCAAACAATATCCACCCTGCTAGCCCAGGCTGCCGACCTGGATCCTATCCCCTGATCGAAGAAGCAGAAGGACTCAAATCAAGCAAGCATCGCTCTCGCGTCATGATCATCGGATAAACCTGTACCTGCAACTGTTGTTGTAGTAATCTGTGAGCCACGAGGACTCAGCAATCCCATTACCATGGGTATCAAGACTAGCAAAGCTTAATGGGAAAGGAAGGGGTAAAGTGGTGAGGTTGCAGCAGCGACTAAGCATGATATGGTGGCTAACATACGCAAAATGAGAGCGAGAAGAGAAACAAGCGGAACGGTCGTGAAGCTAGCAATGATCAAGAGGTGATCCTGAACACCTACTTAAGTCAATCATAACTCAAAAACCATGTTCACTTCCCGGACTCCGCCGAGAAGAGACCATCACGGCTACACACGCGGTTGATGCGTTTTAATTTGGATCTGGTGTCAAGTTGTCTACAACCGGACATTAACAAATTCCCATCTGCCACATAACCGCGGGCACGGCTCTCGAAAGTTTATACCCTGCAGGGGTGTCCCAACTTAGCCCATGACAAGCTCTCGTGATCAACGAAGGAATAGACCTTCTCCCAGGAAGACCCGATCAGTCTCGGAATCCCGGTTTACCAGACATTTCGACAATGGTAAAACAAGACCAGCAAGACCTCCTGGCGTGCCGACATCCTGATAGTAGCCGCGCGTATCTCGTCTCAGGCCACGACCGGATGAACACTACGTACGGCAACCAACGATACCCCAAGTTGCCTAGGGGCGGCACCGCAAGTGGCTCTGGTTTGGACCAACACTTAGACAAGCATTGGCCCGGGGGGCTATAATAAAGATGACCCTTGGGTTAATTACTCCCAAGGGAAAAGTAGGTGGTGGTGAGGCAAATGGTAAAACCAATGTTGGGCCTTGCTAGACAAGTTTTATTCAAAGCGAACTGTCAGGGGGGTCCCATAAATCACCCGACCGCGTTAGGAACGCAAAATCCAGGAACATAACACCGGTATGACGGAAACTAGGGCGGCAAGAGTGGAACAAAACACCAGGCATAAGGCCGAGCCTTCCACCCTTTACCAAATATATAGATGCATTAATAATATAAGAGATATTGTGATATCCCAACATAACCCTGTCCACCATGGAGAAATCTTCAACTTCACCTGCAACTAGCAGCGCTATAAGAGAGGCTGAGCAAAGCGGTAACATAGCCAAGCAATGGTTTGCTAGGAATGGTGTCAAAGGTTAGAGGTTCATGGCAATATGGGATGGCTGGATAAACAGGTAATAGGTAGCGCAACATAGCGATAGAATGAAGCAACTAGCATAGCAATGATAGTAATGAGATCCAAGGTGACGGTCATCTTGCCTGAAATCCCGCAAGGAAGAAGAACGAGTCCATGAAGAAGACGAACGGATGAAGCCGAACCAACCGTAGACGAACGAATCCTCACGATCGCAACGAAACAGGAACTAACAAGAAGAAGCACACAACATAGGTAAACACACCACACATGAACAAGGCATGATGCACAACAAGCATGATGCATGACCAAGCTACATGAAGCTACTCATGGCAAGAGATGATGCAAACAAGAACAACACATCAAGGCAAGTTTAAATGAGGCCGGAAACAACAAATAACAATTCCGGTAAGTCCTCATATGCATATTTCGAAATTGGTCCAGAACTGAATAAACCTTATGTTCAAGTTGTTAAACAGCAAGTTAAGATGCACCACGATGATCTACACGAGATTCTAGTCAAGTTACATATAAAGTTCATTAGATTCGGAGCTACGACCTAGAAGATATGAGCAAAACAAGTTAAACATGGCATCGATGCAAAATGCATACAAACATCAAGCAAACACCTCAAAACAAAGATGCAACATGATAATATGGCACTACATGCAAAATCAAGCAAGTTTCATATAGAGCACACTCAAAACGGAGCAACGGTTCAACACACACACACTATACAAGTCATAACAACAATCTGTCCATAACAGCAACTAGGCATCTTACAAGCATCAAAACAATAAGCTACAGCACCCCAACATAATAACAAAAGGCATGAGCATGAAGTACTGGTAAAGCATAACAAAACATGAACACTGAGCTATCTCCAGAAATCACTAGAACATGCTCAAAAAGACATGGAAAGATTGCAAATAATAACAGTTTCAGACTTATCAGGAAATAACATCAGGTTGCAATGTTTAGAGCTATCAAACAGCATGTTACAGGAACTTATCATGGCAAACAAAGGCATGGCATGAATCTACTAAATGCATAGATCAAAAGTCCCTTACTGACCATGAGCCAAAAAGGATCAGAAAATAAGATGGCACCCATGTAAACATGGCAAGTTATATTACAGATTCAAACATGGCAGGAACAACAATAAGTAGGCATGTTGGTGAGCTTGAACCACTCACCACAGAGCAATACATGGCATGGAAAGTCAACCAACATCAACAAGGCATGTTTATGAAGCTAAGCATGGCAAGAGCAAGGTCATAGGGTGCATGGATCACTAGAAAACAATCATGGAAACATTGAACTTAATGTTAACAGGCTGACAGCAACATTTTCAAGCAACTTTAGAGCAAGATTACAACATGTTACATTAGGTTATAAATGCAACCAAGGGCATGAATGGATAGAGCATGACATGTAGATCAAAACATGTTTATAGAGCATCTCCAGATTATGCACGAAATGACTAGTAGAAGCATGTTTACATAGCAACAAAATATAACAGAATCTGTCAGGAAAACAGCAACAACAACTACCCTACTTAGCAAGCTTGATACACTCAGCACACAACTCACAAAAATACATGGTTGGCACCCCTAGAAAGATGCATAGCATAGATCAACATACATGTAGACATCAACCTCATAGGATGCACACATCAATCATGGCAAAAATGATAAATGAGCAAGTTATAACAGTTTCAGCAGATTAACATCAACATGCACTCTTCCAACAGCATTTCGGGCATCAAGATGAGCTCAAATGAACATGATGCAATGGAATGAAATGAAGTACTCGTCGAGATGAACAATTTGACATATTACACGCACGAAACGGAGCTACGGATGCAGAGATACAGCATGACAAAGTATGCAACATTTTATGAGTTTTTGGGGACAGCAGTTTCTGGAAAAAAAACAGATCGAGCGCAAAATGACTATACGTCGCCCGGGGCGGGACTTTGTGGGTTCTCACCTAGCGGGCTGAGCCCAGGTTGGCGGGGAGGGTTTGGCAGGCCGGGGCTGGGCCGGCGCGGCG
>NC_041383.1:203246275-203252821 GCF_002162155.2 Triticum dicoccoides
GGGGCGGCGGCGGAGATGCGTCCGGCCGGGTGCGGACATGTCCGGACGCGGCGGGGGCGATTTTTAGGGTTTGGACTGCGAAAATTCGGGGAGGCACACATATATATAGGTAGAGGGAGCTAGGAGAGTCCAAATGAGGAGCGGTTTTCGGCCACGCGATCGTGATCGAACGACCGAGAGCATGGAGGGGAGTTAGGTGGGTTTTGGGCCACTTTGGAGGGGGTGTTGGGCTGCAACTCAAAGAGGGCTTTACGGTTACCCTGTTAACCATTGGAGTATCAAACGACCTCCAAATGGCACGAAACTTGACAGGCGGTCTACCGGTGCTATACCAAGGCCACTTGGCAAACCTCGGGCCATTCCGAGAAAGTTTAACGCCCGCACAAGAGAAGAGGCAAAAGGAGGACGCCGGAGGACATAGGAGCGCCGGATTGCAAAACGGACAACGGGGAAAATGCTCGGATGCGTGAGATGAACACGTATGCAAAATGAAATGCACATGATGACATGATAAAATGCAACATGCAAGCAAATGACATGGCAACGACGGCGAATAACTGGCAAACACCTGGCACATCGGATCCGGGGCGTTACAAATGCACCGCGCGAGGATGTGGCGGAGGAGGGGGTTGGCGCCGGATCGTCGACTACCATGTTTTCCATTGGGACGTCGTCGTCCTCCATCTGCCTGCCGGCCAGCCGGTCGGCAGCAATGGCTGCCACCTCCTTGTGGCCCATCGTCCACCCGTCCCGTAGAGCGCTGGAGCGCGAGGAAGCCATGGTGGGCAGTAGTGGTGTGGACAGGAGAAATATAACAGATGCAGATGACTGCGGCTATGGCCGGCGCAGCAGTTTATATAGCAATGGTGGGCGGGCAGAGGGACGGACGTGTGGCGCCGGAGTAGCCGCCTTGGCAACCGCGTATCATTAATGTGGGCGGCAGATGGATCGACGGACGGCACTTGTGTCGTTTGAAGGCGGAGCAATCGCCTGCACCGGGAAGCGGGGCGGGCGGCGCTGACTGTTTCGGGCGGAAAGCGCGCGCGGGCGAGGAGATGACTTTACTTGGAGAGGATGACAATGGGGACCCACCAGGTCCATAGCCTCACGTACGCAAGTGCCTCCTTATTATGTATATATATATTTATATATATATATATATGTATATATATAACTATAATTTATTTTGCTTCCTCCTGGTGTCCTAACATCACGGTCCCACACCATTGTCAACCTATGTACTCCCTCCTTTCCGGTTTGTAGGGCTTATCTCAAAATTTTAGTTTTTCCATTTTATAAGGATCAATTTGGTTGTTTTCCATCACATGTTCAGATTCCAAGGTGCATTAAATCATTGCATGCAAGTATTAAGAGAAAATTGACCAATGCATGTACTTTATGCATGCATGTATTGCAATTAATGCATTGATAAACATATTTTTTTGAGGATAACAAGAGCATTAATTAGGTGCTTTTGCAAAACTACAAAAAGTATTCCACCAGTCTTCATCTACCTTGATTGGTGAGATTTTTGAATTGAGCATTATAAATCGGAAAGGAGGGAGTAGTCAATAAACGAGAGAATTGCACAAGAAGCGGCCGACAGCTGGGACCAAGCAGCTCGAGCAGTATTTGTGTTTTTGAGGTGTGAGCACTGCAGAGTTTTTGGATGTTTAGCCCAGATATTAATTTTCTCCTTTGAACAATAACAAAAACATCGCTGCAGGTATTAACTGGGCAGGCTGTGGCCCTTCTAGCCCAGGCCAGATATCCAGACCAGATATTAACTTTTTTCAAGCTGAAAATGGCTAGCCCAGCTATACCTTTTTTTAGGAATACCCAGGCAAGGTCAAGTTGTTATTCTCCGCCTCGCTGGGCTGCAAATCTTTCCTAGGAGGGATGCTTTAGGCTTAACAAGAAAATGGGCTTTAAGAAATAATAAATGGGATGTAATTATAAAAACTGGGTAGTAACTATAAAAAAATGCACCAAACACGTGAGTACTTTATAAAATATTTTTTTTGGATATTGAAAATTTTAATTTCATTAATTGTTGCGAGCGCAATGTTTCGTTGGATTTTTACGTAATATAAATTTATATTGAAATTGTATTTAATCTGACTAGAAATTTCGGGATAAAAAATATTCGAATCCCATCAAAATGTGGGAAATTTTATTGAATTCTGTTTTGAAAGGTTGGTTGAAATGGGTTGTACTTTTAACAAACTGTAAATGGGCTGTAGTAAATTCCATTAGAATTCAAAAATGGCTACACATTCTTACAAATCTCAAATGGGCTATAAGTTCTCTGCGACACACTTCTGGCCTTACTAAGTTGACGCATCCCCTAAAAAAACAGAGTTGACGCGTATGCAAGGCTTTGTCAACTTATAGTCAACACACGGTTCTAGCAGCAGTGGCAGTTGGATTTCCATCCAACGGATGCCGTGCTTCTTCTTCAATCTCGGATATTCTAGCTTCACCCGCCCAAAAAATGATTCCTCCCCCTGACATCTAGGGCGCACCATTTCGGAAGCTGACCTATGGGCCTACTAAGTTGACGTGCCAAGGGCTTTGTCAACTTAGTCAATATAAACAATTCTAGCTGCAGTGACCGTATGATGTCCATCCAACGGCCGTCGTGCTTCTTCAACCTCTGGTCTTCTTGCTCCAGCCGCCCAAAGCAGCGCCAGTCGTGCCGCCTGCTCCTGCCTCTCGTGGCCGGCTGTGCTGCCGCGGAGGCCTCACCGCCCCATACTACTCCCACCGCTGGCCAGGCCATCCCTCCACTCAACTACATCCCCTGTTATTCTGCAGCGACGGCAGCGCAGCCGAACCAGTGAACCCTCGTACTCCTCTTCGCGTGTGCATCCACTACCGCACCTTCCCCGGCTCCGCGTCGTCCCCTTCCTAGGCCTCGCTGTCGTCCACTGCCGTGGTGCTCTCGGCGCGGCGTGGTCAACATGGTCAAGGAATGACTTCCATCGGACATGGACTGTATGTGGAGAGGCTGACAGCTGGGTCCACGGCAGCCGCAAGGAAGTGCCTCCTTATTATGCGCAAAATAATTATTCCTCCACCTGACAGCGGGGACCCACCGGACGGGCCATCGTATTTCATGAAAAAATGATTCGCCCCCTGACTGCTGGGACCCACGAGCTACATCTTCGCACGCAAGGAAGTGCGTCCGGGAAAAAAACAATTCGCCCCCCTGACTACTGGGACCCACAAGCTATATCTTCGCACGCAAGTAAGTGCATCCGAAAAAAATGATTCGCCCCCCGACTGCTGGGAACCACCAGCTACACCTTCGCATGCAAGGAAGTGCGTCCGGGCAAACAAACGATTCGCCCCTGACTGCTGGGACCCAGCAGCTACACCTTCGCACGCAAGGAAGTGCGTCCGGGCAAAAAAAATTAAACCATAACCCCTGACTGCTGGGACCCACTAGCTACATCTTCACAGGCAAGGAAATGCCTGACAGTCAGGACCCACCTGGTCGAAGCGTACGTAGCGTTGTCATTCTGGTCGCGAACGTGTACGTACATACTGGTCGATGTAGAGGCGCGCACGTGTCGTAGTAGAGGCGCGCACGTGTCGTAGTAGAGGCGCGCATGTAGTATGTACACGTATGTACAACGGCCAGGGTGCAAGAAAGAAAATACGGCCACATACGAACATACAGGTGGGGTCTCGAACGCCTACTCGTGCATACGTACGGCCAGGGCTCGTGTACATGGCTGGGTCGGAACGGAGAAACAGCGTCGTCGTCGTGTTCATGGGGAGGCAACGGAATGCGTCGTGTTCATGGGGAGGCAACGGAATGCGTCATGTTCATGGGGAGGCAACAGAATGCGTCGTGTTCATCGGGAGGCAACGGAAAGCGTGGGAACCAACCGGCTGGGTTGGAACGGAATGCGTGGTCGTGTTCATCGAGAGGGCTTGGACGGAACAGGCGATGGAAACGAGGCCTGGCGTACCGCACAACAGAGAAAATGGACCTCCTACATTCGGAACAGGGTCCTGTTGATCGGGAGGGGTGTGGTGTACCGCAAAATGGAGGAAATGGACCTCCTACGGACGAAACAGAGGTCCTATTGATCGGGAGGGGTGTGGCTGTGACACCCCAAAAATTTGGCCTTGTTTTAATGAATTAATTTTTTTTCCAGGAATTAAAACTTTGAATATCTGAGCTCCATTTTGATTTTTAAATCATTTCCTTCCCTGTTATGATGAGTTTTTCCCAAAGAGAAAACTTTTCAAATATGTCATTGGACATATTTAATATCTCAAGAGAAACTTTCCCTTATTTAATATAACTAATTAAATAATTAAGTTGCTTGATCTTTACTTTCTTGGAAATGGTTTTTCAAGGTTAAATGGCCATATTTGAACTACAACCATTTGATAGATTCACTTAAAATTCCCACAAAAATTTGGAGATGTCATGTGATGTTTTTAAATAACTTTTATGCAAAAATATCTTTTATTCATGAAATATTTTGAGCTCTACACTCAATTTTTCTTCTCTGGTCCAGAGTGCATTTTGCACTACAACCCATTTAAATATTTCTTTCTGGCCTCCACCAAAATTATGGGATATTGTTAGTAGCATATGATTCAACTTTATGCAAAAACCTGGTGCTGTTCTTTGAAAATATTGAGTGAATCAACCTCTTTTTCATTCTAGTCCAGCCTTGTGATTTCTACTGCAACCCTATTTATTTTCGCTCCAATGATCTTGTGCTTTCTCCTACTTATAGATAGCCCTACCAAACCCCTAAATCCAGGAGCATGCACCCATTGGATTAATTTTGGTTCATGAAATAATGTCATTTATTTCCTGTCCAGAATTGTAGTTTTGCAAAACTTGCACTAGCAAGTTTCCCCTTTTGTCCAACTAACCTCACCACCCTCTTATGCATCTAAAGAGACCACCATCTGGAGTTTTTGGCCACTCCAAGACCTGCCTAAGTGCCCTGAGCATTTTGTCAAACACCTTACGGGCATGATCTGTTTTGACATGAATTGTGGCATTGCACTGTGAACTTGCACCTCTGATCAAACAAGCATGTCCACTAGACTCCCCGTTACTCCTAACCTAGATCTGCTAAATGCCAGCCTCACCCAAGCTCTGTAGCATGCTCTGGCATTACGTCGAGCACATCCCATGCACGCCCAGGGCGCGAGCAGAGCGTGCGTTTGGCATGCACGTGCGCCGAGCCGACACGCTGGCCCCCATGGTTTTGGCCCGCTCTGCAGCACCACGCCACGCGCTCCCCTTCTCACCGTAACACGCCAATCCGCCCCTCGCCACGCCCCGGCAGGCCAAGAGCTAGCCGCCACGGCCGCCGACAGCCCCTGCTCCGTTCAGCGCCGCCCAAGCCTCTCCCGCTCGCCACCTGGCCCCTGGAACAGCGCGTGCTCATCCGCGAGTGTGTCCACTAGCGCTCGTCGCCGCCACGACGCCCTAGCTACAGAATGGCGGTCGCCGGCGACCTTATCCGCAGCCGCCGCGGAACCGACCTCGACGAGCAATAAAAGGAGGCCCCCGAGCTTCCCCGAGCACGCAGGCAACCTCAGGCCACCCCAATGGCACTCCCCTAGCTCGCATTTGACCCGGGGAGGCCTCCTTCCTCATCTCCGGCAACTCCTGCCGCCGCCACCGCCCCGACCAATCCGGCACCTCCAGTACCTCCCCCTCTCCGTTCTCTTCGCCAGGAACCTCCTCATCCTCCCGTGAACCCGTCCCCCTACTCAATTTTGATTGGGAACCCCAGTATCCCCAAACACACTTTGCTCCCGAGGCCACCTCCGCCGAGAAGCTCGCCGCCGGTAGCTCCCTCCATCCCCACCTACCTGGCGACCACCGGGAGGACCGCCCTGGAGTGGCGGATCCATCCCCGCCCTCTGAGCCCCGCGGGGAGCCGCCGTTTGCCAGCGACGATCGCTGTTGCCTCGCCTCCGTTCGGGCAGAGGAAGAGGAGGGAGGGATAGACTGGTCAAACCTGACCAGTGGGGCCTCTGGACCCACTGTCAGCGACCCCGTGCCTGTCCACGTGGGATTAAGTGAAGGCGTAATCCCCTAGTACGTTTTCCCCGCTCCGAAAGCGTATTCCCCTCCGAAACGTTTTCTTTTCTGTTTTATTTAAATAACAGATTTTGACCAGAACTTTGACTGGCTATAACTTTTTAAATACAACTCCAAATGAAATGATTCTTTTTCCTACCTCTCTCAAATTTCACCTAGTTTATTTTAAGATTTATTTGAAAAAAATTCAGAACAACTTTTGGTGCTGTTTTTATTTTGTGTGTTAATTCTTTTATATTGCTAAAATAGGATTTTTGAAGAGAGGAGAAATGTTTCAAGTTTTGGAGTGCACCCTGCCTTTCCACACATTGAAGGCAAGCATTCTGAACCCCGGCATAATATTTTTGTGTGTTCGATGACACGTTCATAACATCACCTCACTTTGGAGAAACTTGTTATTTCATGTGATATGATCATATGCATGGGTGCATGTTATTGATTTCCATGCTGTTGGA
>NC_041383.1:203252831-203287058 GCF_002162155.2 Triticum dicoccoides
CCTTGGGTAGGCATGAGTTTGTCGCCGGTCTCCGTCGGGACGGTTATGTCTGGTATGGCATGGCAAGGTGATATGAGCGGTGACTCTGTTGGTTGAAATATATTCGTCATGCTAATCATGCAGGGAATACTTAAACCTCCTGAGTCGACCGTAGATCGAGTCTTGTTCCAGTAACCCCCATACTTGTTTCGTACTACCACTCGTCTCTACAGCAAGTAGAGTACGGTTCAGTAAGTTGTCAACCTCTTTCTAGCACACACCATACAGAGAGGCCATGGTGGAAGATACCGGTTGTAGCTGGTAGGCAGGCCACCTGGTCCGGGGGCATGGGTGTTTCCGGTTGGGACCGAGAGGGGAGGCCACCCCTTAGAGCACGCGATATAAATTTGATCCCATGCTACGCGAGGTTGTAGCCTCCCCACTTAGAGTTTGCTTGACAGGTGTCGTGGGTGATTCCAGACACGTGTGAGTTAAGCTGGTGTGTGCAAGTTAGGTGTGTTTTCAACAAAAAGACCGTAGACGGAATTAGTCCCGATGGACTAAAGAAATCCGTTACTCGTGGGTAAAGAGTACACCCTCTGCAGAGAATAAACCTATTCGAATAGCCGTGTCCATGGTTAAGGAATACAGTCTGGGATGGGTCAGGTGTCGGTCTTAGTGTTGGTCTTCGGAGGTGAAACTGTTAACCAGAAATGGAATGACTACTTGTGACTTGTGATAACTATGATTATTATTATTGTTGACTAATCCGTGATATTATTGTTATTATCGAGTATCTCTGGGATGGTTCTACCTCCAGGATATTCACTATGATTGTTTATTTTAAAGCCCTTTGTGTGGTGTCGCTCAGACGCCCGACTGTGGCATTTCTTTTAAAGCCCTTTATGTGGTGTCGCTCAGACGCCCGACTGTGGCATTTATTTTAAAGCCCTTTATGTGGTGTCGCTCAGACGCCCGACTGTGGCATTTCTTTTAAAGCCCTTTATGTGGTGACGCTAAGACGCCCGACTGTGGCTTTGCTTGTTATTTATTTCATAAATTTTAATACTACTATGTTATTGCAATTTTATAAATAACTTGCTTGCACGCATCAGAGATTTATTTATCTTTTATGACTGACGTCATGAGCATAAAATATTTTCAGCACATCATTGTTATATTATACCTGTGTTCATAATGTTTGCGAGTACATTCAAAGTACTCACTGGTTGTCCCTGGCTATTGTCCTGGCCAGATTTTCTTGCACGAAGAGGAGCGACGCGATGACAGCCCCGGAACCTAAGTAATGGAGATAGCAGCCTCGCGAAGATAGGAGTTAACCTGGTCAGCTGTTCCTGTTGGGAAATGGAGTCCCATAGACACTGATGTTTCACAACCCGCTTCCGCCATCAACCACTAGAAACCATTTGTTGTACTCACAGGCCAGAATGGCCTTGTGCTACATATTTTGTTTTCTGCTTGGAATTTCTGTATCAAGTTGGAGCCTCATTAGCTAACAGTAATCCTGGGGCTGATGAGCACGACGGTCTTTCCTGGAAATTTATTACCCGGAAAACCCGGTCGTGACAGACTTGGTATCAGAGCCAGGCTGACCATTGGCTAATCCTATCTTAGCCAGGTCGAAAATCTTAGACAAACAACCCACCAGACCTTAACCAAACCCCAGCCAAGCTTCTCGTGCAAGATAGCCACACAATAATCCCGACACTTTTGGCAGTCGGTGCCCAACCTATCAACCTAACCTATCGCTCATGCGCCAGTGATCGAATCCTAAATAGTCCTTTCTCGCAAGCGTGCAAAGGAAGACTCCGTCCCCTTTTTCCTATAAAAAGGGGCACACTAGCCCCAACTCAGCACAGCACAGTCTCTTCCCCAACCGAGCCACAATGCCTGGACTTGTCGTGCACAACGAGACCACAGCAACCAACCTTGGAGGTTTTGTGACCATCCTCGCAAACCTCACCCGTCGTGCCTATGCGTTAGAGGAGCCACCAGAATGTGTTGTGTACCAAGGACCCTTGAGCGGTGAAGAACGTCAATTCTGGGCCACTGTACACATCTACGGTAGGGGTATAGCACCCGAGCGCCCCTACAGGTTCACCGGAAGAACAACTTCCTTTGAGCCACAAGCCATACAACTAGCTGCTCGAGAGGTTATAGTTCTTCTCAGGCACTTGTCGCCCAGAGTTAACTGTCGCTCGTTCCACTACTACCCCAGACATGAAGGGTATGGTAGACCACCTCAAGTTGCCAACGGAGATCACGAGACGGACCCCGCATTGTTGCACCTAGTGCGCTATGTAAGTGCACTAGAGGCACTGTTCGACCAGATCACCATTGATCTGATCGCAGCTCGTGGAGAGCTAGTTCGTCGAACCCCAGCTAGAAGAGAAAACGAGCCCAACGCCGACAACCCAATCGTGCTGTTTGGACAACCGATGGAGACCCCGAGATCAGCTCCAACCATCAGCCGAGATGCTTTGATGACCCCAGAAGTGCTTCGTCGCCTTTTGGGAGCACACTCCAACGGGGTTTTGGCCGACAATCCCCGCGATGGTCATCATCACTACCCCGACCCTGCAGTTCCTCCGCCATCTCCGGCTAATCCCGGCAGTGAGATACGTGGAGAAGCCTCGACATCCACCAGGCACGCCCGTTTAGACATAAACAAGGTAGACTAAGCCGTATGAGTAGCACCGAGTTTCAGTGTATCCTCGCTTTGTAATCATGCGACCGTGTATATTAATGCAGCCTGTCGTTGTGCCTCTGTTTTAATAGTAGCCTTGCATTTTTGGTCAGCGCATAGTTGCATATTTTTCCGGGCACAACTACCTAAACCAACCGGACGACAACCACAATAACACGTCTCTTTATGAGATATGTGTATCTCTGACACTGACCTGACCTTTGGAGCTGAGCTGGCAAATTTATTACCTTTCACCACGGTAAAATGATCCAGCTCCATTGCTATATAAAGGCCACCTTGTGACCTTACCCAGCAACCCTCACCTTGTGCACCACACTCACAACTTTTTCCTGTCATGCCGAGCCCCAGCATTCATCTGAGAACCCCAGATGCAACCCCAGGTAGCTTTGTCAAAATATTGTGGGATTTTACCCGCAGTACCATGGGTTCTACCCAGCCACCTCAGTACGAGCTGTTCAAATCAAGGATCACCCCTTCCACCTCGGAATATTGGGCAGCAGTGCACATCCCTCCCGTAGACTCCAATCAAGATCCAATGGAAGTTTCCTTCGTGGGGAAATCTATGCCAACCCCACACTTGGCCATAGAAGCTGTTGCGAAAGAAGCGATTGCTCGCCTTCGATCCGCAGTACCCTATGCCCGCGAACGAGGATATTATTACTTTCCGAGCCGTGCAGCACCCGGAGAAGTAACGTCTTTTCCCGATGGGCGTATTGAGAGAGACCCAGTTCTGGCCAACCTTATCCAGTACATCATCACTCAAGAGCATTTGAACCAGCGAGTAATGGATTATCTCCAGGGTCTCGCTGATTTAAATCCTCAGATTGCCATCGGCAGATCACTGAGACCCGACCCGGAGAGACGCATACATCGACTGGTCAATCCACTTCCTCCGATAGAAGAGGAGTGTATCCCTTTACCAGAGACATTTTATCAGGACCCCACCCAGTTACCGTTTTCATTTTAGACGTCACTACTGTATTTGTTTTTGCAGCATTTATATTTGCGTGTATCTTATGCATGGTACCCCAAATTTGTGCGACGAGTCGAGTATTTAGTTTCTACTGGTATGAGTAATTTTCTTCGTGATTAACTTGTGTAACCGCGAAAGATCCTAGTATGAGTTTTCTTTTTACTGAATTGCTGCATCATTTATCCCACACTACATGGATTATTTTTATTCACGCAGCACCTCGGCAGCAGACTCACAACCGCTCGTACACATATGGAGTATTTGTTTTTCACAACGTCTCTTAGCAAATCTCGAGGACGAGATTTTTTCTTAAGGGGGGTAGTATTGTGACACCCCAAAAATTTGGCCTTGTTTTAATGAATTAATTTTTTTTCCAGGAATTAAAAATTTGAATATCTGAGCTCCATTTTGATTTTTAAATCATTTCCTTCCCTGTTATGATGAGTTTTTCCCAAAGAGAAAACTTTTCAAATATGTCATTGGACATATTTAATCTCTCAAGAGAAACTTTCCATTATTTAATATAACTAATTAAATAATTAAGTTGCTTGATCTTTACTTTCTTGGAAATGGTTTTTCAAGGTTAAATGGCCATATTTGAACTACAACCATTTGATAGATTCACTTAAAATTCCCACAAAAATTTGGAGATGTCATGTGATGTTTTTAAATCACTTTTATGCAAAAATATCTTTTATTCATGAAATATTTTGAGCTCTACACTCAATTTTTCTTCTCTGGTCCAGAGTGCATTTTGCACTACAACCCATTTAAATATTTCTTTCTGGCCTCCACCAAAATTATGGGATATTTTTAGTAGCATATGATTCAACTTTATGCAAAAACCTAGTGCTGTTCTTTGAAAATATTGAGTGAATCAACCTCTTTTTCATTCTGGTCCAGCCTTGTGATTTCTACTGCAACCCTATTTATTTTTGCTCCAATGATCTTGTGCTTTCTCCTACTTATAGATAGCCCTACCAAACCCCTAAATCCAGGAGCATGCACCCATTGGATTAATTTTGGTTCATGAAATAATGTCATTTATTTCCTGTCCAGAATTGTAGTTTTGCAAAACTTGCACTAGCAAGTTTCCCCTTTTGTCCAACTAACCTCACCATCCTCTTGTGCATCTAAAGAGACCACCATCTGGAGTTTTTGGCCACTCCAAGACCTGCCTAAGTGCCCTGAGCATTTTGTCAAACACCTTACGGGCATGATCTGTTTTGACATGAATTGTGGCGTTGCACTGTGAACTTGCACCTCTGATCAAACAAGCATGTCCACTAGACTCCCCGTTACTCCTAACCTAGATCTGCTAAATGCCAGCCTCACCCAAGCTCTGTAGCATGCTCTGGCATTACGTCGAGCACATCCCATGCACGCCCAGGGCGCGAGCAGAGCGTGCGTTTGGCACGCACGTGCGCCGAGCCGACACGCTGGCCCCCATGGTTTTGGCCCGCTCTCCAGCACCACGCCACGCGCTCCCCTTCTCACCGTAACACGCCAATCCGCCCCTCGCCACGCCCCGGCAGGCCAAGAGCTAGCCGCCACGGCCGCCGATAGCCCCTGCTCCGTTTAGCGCCGCCCAAGCCTCTCCCGCTCGCCACCTGGCCCCTGGAGCAGCGCGTGCTCATCCGCGAGTGTGTCCACTAGCGCTCGTCGCCGCCACGACGCCCTAGCTACAGAATGGCGGTCGCCGGCGACCTTATCCGCAGCCGCCGCGGAACGGACCTCGACGAGCTATAAAAGGAGGCCCCCGAGCTTCCCCGAGCATGCAGGCAACCTCAGGCCACCCCAATGGCATTCCCCTAGCTCGCATTCGACCCGGGGAGGCCTCCTTCCTCATCTCCAGCAACTCCTGCCGCTGCCACCGCCCCGGCCAATCCGGCACCTCCAGTACCTCCCCCTCTCTGTTCTCTTCGCCAGGAACCTCCTCATCCTCCCGTGAACCCGTCCCCCTACTCAATTTTGATCGGGAACCCCAGTATCCCCAAACACACTTTGCTCCCGAGGCCACCTCCGCCGAGAAGCTCGCCGCCGGCAGCTCCCTCCGTCCCCACCTACCTGGCGACCACCGGGAGGACCGCCCTGGAGTGGCGGATCCATCCCCGCCCTCTGAGCCCCGCGGGGAGCCGCCGTTCGCCGGCGACGATCTCCGTTGCCTCACCTCCGTTCGGGCAGAGGAAGAGGAGGGAGGGATAGACTGGTCAAACCTGACCAGTGGGGCCTCTGGACCCACTATCAGCGACCCCGTGCCTGTCCACGTGAGATTAAATGAAGGCGTAATCCCCCCAGTATGTTTTCCCCGCTCCGAAAGCGTATTCCCCTCCGAAACATTTTCTTTTTTGTTTTATTTAAATAACAGATTTTGACCAGAACTTTGACTGGCTATAACTTTTTAAATACAACTCCAAATGAAATGATTCTTTTTCCTACCTCTCTCAAATTTCACCTAGTTTATTTTAAGATTTATTTGAAAAAAATTCAGAACAACTTTTGGTGCTGTTTTTATTTTGTGTGTTAATTCTTTTATATTGCTAAAATAGGATTTTTGAAGAGAGGAGAAATGTTTCAAGTTTTGGAGTGCACCCTGCCTTTCCACACATTGAAGGCAAGCATTCTGAACCCCGGCATAATATTTTTGTGTGTTCGATGACACGTTCATAACATCACCTCACTTTGGAGAAACTTGTTATTTCATGTGATGTGATCATATGCATGGGTGCATGTTATTGATTTCCATGCTGTTGGAAATGGACACACTTGTGATGATAATCACCCTCATGTGCCTTGCATGCATACCGGCAGGAACCCGGGAAAACCTCTGCCTTGGGTAGGCATGAGTTTGTCGCTGGTCTCCGTCGGGACGGTTATGTCTGGTATGGCATGGCAAGGTGATATGAGCGGTGACTCTGTTGGTTGAAATATATTCGTCATGCTAATCATGCAGGGAATACTTAAACCTCCTGAGTCGACCGTAGATCGAGTCTTGTTCCAGTAACCCCCATACTTGTTTCGTACTACCACTCGTCTCTACAGCAAGTAGAGTACGGTTCAGTAAGTTGTCAACCTCTTTCTAGCACACACCGTACAGAGAGGCCATGGTGGAAGATACCGGTTGTAGCTGGTAGGCAGGCCACCTGGTCCGGGGGCATGGGTGTTTCCGGTTGGGACCGAGAGGGGAGGCCACCCCTTAGAGCGCGCGATACAAATTTGATCCTATGCTACGCGAGGTTGTAGCCTCCCCACATAGAGTTTGCTTGACAGGTGTCGTGGGTGATTCCAGACACGTGTGAGTTAAGCTGGTGTGTGCAAGTTAGGTGTGTTTTCAACAAAAAGACCGTAGACGGAATTAGTCCCGATGGACTAAAGAAATCCGTTACTCGTGGGTAAAGAGTACACCCTCTACAGAGAATAAACCTATTCGAATAGCCGTGTCCATGGTTAAGGATTACAGTCTGGGATGGGTCAGGTGTCGGTCTTAGTGTCGGTCTTCGGAGGTGAAACTGTTAACCAGAAATGGAATGACTACTTGTGACTTGTGATAACTATGATTATTATTATTGTTGACTAACCCGTGATATTATTGTTATTATCGAGTATCTCTGGGATGGTTCTACCTCCGGGATATTCACTATGATTGTTTATTTTAAAGCCCTTTGTGTGGTGTCGCTCAGACGCCCGACTGTGGCATTTCTTTTAAAGCCCTTTATGTGGTGTCGCTCAGATGCCCGACTGTGGTATTTATTTTAAAGCCCTTTATGTGGTGTCGCTCAGACGCCCGACTGTGGCATTTATTTTAAAGCCCTTTATGTGGTGTCGCTCAGACGCCCGACTGTGGCATTTATTTTAAATCCCTTTATGTGGTGTCGCTCAGACGCCCGACTGTGGCATTTCTTTTAAAGCCCTTTATGTGGTGTCGCTCAGACGCCTGACTGTGGCATTTCTTTTAAAGCCCTTTATTTGGTGTCGCTAAGACGCCCGACTGTGGCTTTGCCTGTTATTTATTTCATAAATTTTAATACTACTATGTTATTGCAATTTTATAAATAACTTGCTTGCACGCATCAGAGATTTATTTATCTTTTGTGACTGACGTCATGAGCATAAAATATTTTCAGCACATCATTGTTATATTATACCTGTGTTCATACTGTTTGCGAGTACATTCAAAGTACTCACTGGCTTTTCCCTGGCTATTGTCTTGGCCAGATTTTCTTGCACGAAGAGGAGCGACGCGATGACAGCCCCGGAACCTAAGTAATGGAGATAGCAGCCTCGCGAAGATAGGAGTTAACCTGGTCAGCTGTTCCTGTTGGGAAATGGAGTCCCATAGACACTGATGTTTCACAACGCGCTTCCGCCATCAACCACTAGAAACCATTAGTAGTACTCACAGGCCAGAATGGCCTTGTGCTACATATTTTGTTTTCTGCTTGGAATTTTCGTATCAAGTTGGAGCCTCATCAGCTAACAGTAATCCTGGGGCTGATGAGCACGATGGTCTTTTCTGGAAATTTATTACCCGGAAAACCCGGTCGTGACAGTGGCGTACCGTAAAACGGACGAAACAGACTTGTGTTGGAGAGCTACGGTCGAAACGGGGGTCCTGTTCCTCTGGAGGGGTGTGGCGTATGATACATCTCCAACGTATCTATAATTTTTGATTGCTCCATGCTACTTTATCTACTGTTTTGGACTATATTGGGCTTTATTTTCCACTTTTATATTATTTTTGGGACTAACCTATTAACCGGAGGCCCAGCCCAGAATTGTTGTTTTTTGCCTATTTCAGTGTTTCAAAGAAACGGAATATCAAACAGAGTCCAAACGAAATGAAACCTTCGGGAACGTGATTTTCTCACCGAACGTGATCCAGAAGACTTGGACCCTGCTCCAAGGAACAAAAGAGGCGGTCATGAGGGTGGGGGGCACCCCCCTAGGGCGTGCCCCCTGCCTCGTGGCCGCCTTGTTGCTTCACCGACGTACTCCTTCCTCCTATATATACCTACGTATCCCCAAACGATCAGGACAGGAGCCAAAAACCTAATTCCACCGCCGCAACCTTCTGTATCCACGAGATCCCATCTTGGGGCCTGTTCCGGAGCTCCGCCGGAGGGGGCATCCACCATGGAGGGCTTCTACATCAACACCATAGCCCCTCCGATGAAGTGTGAGTAGTTTACTTCAGACCTTCGGGTCCATAGCTAGTAGCTAGATGGCTTCTTCTCTCTTTTTGGATCTCAATACAATGTTCTCCCCCTCTCTCGTGGAGATCTATTCGATGTAATCTTCTTTTTGCGGTGTGTTTGTTGAGACCAATGAATTGTGGGTTTATGATCCAGCTTATCTATGAATAATATTTGAATCTTCTCTGAATTCTTTTATGTATGATTGAGTTATCTTGGCAAGTCTCTTCGAATTATCCGTTTGGTTTGGCCAACTAGATTGGTAGTTCTTGCAATGGGAGAAGTGCTTAGCTTTGGGTTCAATCTTGTGGTGTCCTTTCCCAGTGACAGAAGGGGCAGCAAGGCACGTATTGTATTGTTGCCATCGAGGATAACAAGATGGTTTTTTATCATATTGCATAAATTTATCCCTCTACATCATGTCATCTTGCTTAAGGCGTTACTCTGTTTTTAACTTAATACTTTAGATGCATGCTGGATAGCGGTCGATGAGTGGAGTAATAGTAGTAGATGCAGAATCGTTTCGATCTACTTGTCTTGGACGTGATGCCTATATACATGATCATACCTAGATATACTCATAACTATGCTCAATTCTGTCAATTGCTCAACTGTAATTTGTTCACCCACCATAGAATACCTATGCTCTTGAGATAAGCCACTAGTGAAACCTATGGCCCCCGGGTCTATTCTCATCATATCAATCTCCATTACTTTATTACTTGCTTTGTTTTTACTTTGCCTTTTACTTTTTACTTTGCATCTATATACCAAAAATACCAAAAATATTAGTTATCATCTCTATCAGATCTCACTCTCGTAAGTTACCATGAAGGGATTGACAACCCCTAATCGCATTGGTTGTGAGGAGCTATCGTTTTGTGTAGGTACGAGGGACTTGTGCATGGTCTCCTACTGGATTGATACCTTGGTTCTCAAAAACTGAGGGAAATACTTACGCTACTTTGCTGCATCATCCTCTCCTCTTCGGGGAAATCCAACGCAGTGCTCAAGAGGTAGCAAGATGAATTTCTGGCGCCGTTGCCGGGGAGGCTCACCAAGAGCAAGTTAACGATACCAAGTACCCATCACAACCCCTATCTCTCGCATTACATTATTTGCCATTTGCCTCTCGTTTTCCTCTCCCCCACTTCACCCTTGCCGTTTTATTCGCCCTCTCTTTCCCAATCTCCTCCTCTCTTTCCCGTTTCCCTTTTCCCATCGTCCGTTTGTTTGCTCGTGTGTTAGTTTGCTTGATTGTCATCATGACTAGTCTCATATCTTCTCCGTTATCTCCTGAGAATGAAGTTCTAAATTTTAAACAAAGGGAGGGAGAAAATCTAAAAGATGCTTGGTATAGAATTTGCAATGCTCAAAATAGATCTAGCAGGAAGCAATCTACTTCAGTCCTTCTTCGTAATTTTTATGTAGGTGCTAATCCTTGGTATAGATATATCCTTGATACCATTACCGTAGGGAATTCCTTGGGTAGCCATACTTTTGATTCTTATAATTCTTTAATAGATTTATTTGGCTCACCACCTCTTTTGATTAATGGAACTATGTTAACTTTGGATCATGTTATGCAAAGACTTGAGATTATTGAGAATAAAGTTGCTACCCTTGAATCAATTAAAAATCTTGATAAAAAGATCCACAACCAAATTACCCAATATGGATCTAAGGTAGGAATGACTTTGAAAAATATTAAAGAAAAGGAACCCATAGTTAATGAGAAAATAAATTTAGATTCTACTAGAATCGATAAACTTGAGGGTATCATTACCAACTTGGGATCCGCTTTTTCTTCCGTAAAAAACACTCCAAGTCCGTCTACTAAAAATACTAAGCTTATTTATGTTCCTAAGAATAAGGATGAATCATCTACTAAGGAAACGGCGGAACTTAAATCTATAAGTGTTCATCCCAATATTTTTGCCATCATTAAGGAACCTTTTGCTATAAATGAATTTTTCGATCTTTTGCCTGAAAAATTGACAATTACTAGAAAGAAAGAAAATTCTAAAAGAGGTAGATGCCTCATTGAAGAATTGCCTACTAAAGATGGCAATACCTAGATCTATCCTTGCTTTCATGCCTAGCTAGGGGCGTTAAACGATAGCGCTTGTTGGGAGGCAATCCAATTTTATTTTTTGTTTTTTGTTTTTGCTTATGTTTAGGAATAAATAATCCATCTAGCCTCTGTTTGGATATGGTTTTATGTTTTAGTTAGTGTTTGTGCCAAGTAGAACCTATAGCATAACCTATGATGATAGTTGATTTGATTCTGCTGAAAAACAGAAACTTTACGCGCACGAATTTAGTTATGATAAATCACAGGAACGTGATGTTGCATTGATTCGTTTTTCTACTGATCAATAAACAAATTCTCCAGGACTTCCTATTTTGGTAGAATTTTTAGAGTTCCAGAAGTTTGCGTTAGTTACAGATTACTACAGACTGTTCTGTTTTTGACAGATTCTATTTTGCGTGTGTTGTTTGCTTATTTTGATGAATCTATGGCTAGTAAAATAGTTGATAATCCATAGAGAAGTTGGAATACAGTAGCTTTAACACAAATATAAATAAAGAATGAGTTCATTACAGTACCTTAAGTAGTTCTTTGTTTTCTTTCTCTAACGGAGCTCACGAGATTTCTATTGAGTTTTGTGTTGTGAAGTTTTCAAGTTTTGGGTGAATTCTTTTGATGGATTATGGAACAAGGAGTGGCAAGAGCCTAAGCTTGGGGATGCCCATGGAACCCCCAAGATAATCCAAGGACACCAAAAAGTCAAAGCTTGGGGATGCCCCGGAAGGCATCCCCTCTTTCGTCTACTTCCATCGGTAATTTACTTGGAGCTATATTTTTATTCACCACATGATATGTGTTTTGCTTGGAGCGTCTTGTATTATTTGCGTCTTTGCTTGTTAGTTTACCACAATCATACTTGCTGTACACACCTTTTGAGAGGGCCATACATGAATTGGAATTTGTTAGAATACTCTATGTGCTTCACTTATATCTTTTGAGCTTGATAGTTTTGCTCATAGTGCTTCACTTATATCTTTTGAGCGTGATAATTTTTGCTCTAGTACTTCACTTAGATCTTTTAGAGCACGGTGGTGGATTTGTTTTAAAGAAACTATTGATCTCTCATCCTTCACTTAGATTATTTTGAGAGTCGTTAATAGCATGGTAATTTGCTTAATATTAATATACTTGGTATTCAAGATATGTGAAACGTTCTTTTGAGTGAATTGAATACTAAGATAAGTTTGATGCTTGATAATTGTTTTGAGATATGGAGGTGATAATATCAAAGTCGTGCTAGTTGTGTAATTGTGAATTTGAGAAATGCTTGTGTTGAAGTTTGCAAGTCCCGTAGCATGCACGTATGGTTAAAGTTGTGTAACAAATTTGAAACATGAAGTGTACCTGGCTTGTGCATCCTTATGAGTGGTGGTCGCGGACGAGCGATGGTCTTTTCCTACCAATCTATCCCCCTAGGAGCATGCGTGTAGTACTTGATTTTTGATGACTTCTAAATTTTTGCAATAAGTATATGAGTTCTTTTGACTAATGTTGAGTCCATGGATTATACGCACTCTCACCTTTCCGTCTTTGCTAGCCTCTTCGGTACCGTGCATTGCCCTTTCTCACCTTGAGAGTTGGTGCAAACTTCGCCGGTGCATCCAAACCCCGTGATACGATACGCTCTATCACACATAAACCTCCTTATATCTTCCTCAAAACAGCCACCATACCTACCTATCTTGGCATTTCCATAGCCATTCCGAGATATATTGCCATGCAACTTCCATCATCATCATCATGACATACATTACTTTTGTCATATTGCCATTGCATGATCATGTAGTTGACATCGTATTTGTGGCAAAGCCACCATGCATTATTTTTCATACATGTCACTCTTGATTCATTGCACCATCCCGGTACACCGCGGAGGCATTCATATAGAGTCATATCTTGTTCTAAGTTTCGAGTTGTAATCCTTATGTTGTAATCAATAGAAGTGTGATGATCATCATTATTAGAGCATTGCCCAAAAAAGGGCCAAAAAAAGAAAATAAATAAAAAGGGCAATGCTACTATCTCTTTTTCCACACTTGTGCTTCAAAGTAGCACCTTGTTCTTCATGTAGTGAGTCTCATATATTGTGCTTCAAAGTAGCACCTTGTTCTTCATGTAGTGAGTCTCATAAGTTGTCTTTTTATACTAGTGGGAATTTTTCATTATAGAACTTGCCTTGTATATTCCTACGATGGGCTTCCTCAAATGCCCTAGGTCTTCATGAGCAAGCGAGTTGGATGCACACCCACTAGTTTTCTTTTGTTGAGCATTCATAGCTCTAGTGCATCCGTTGCATGGCAATCCCTACTCCTCATGTTGACATCAATTAATGGGCATCTCCATAGCCCGTTGATTATCCTAGTCAATGTGAGACTTTCTCCTTTTTTTGTCTTCTCCACACAATCCCAATCATCATATTCTATTCCACCCATAGTGCTATATCCATGGCTCACGCTCATGTATTGCGTGAAGGTTGAAAAAGTTTGAGATTATTTAAGTATGAAACAATTGCTTGGCTTGTCATTGGGGGTATAGAAGTTGGGAACATCTTTGTGTGACGAAAATGAAGCATAGCCTAACTATACGATTTTGTAGGGATGAACATTCTTTTGCCATGCTATTTTGAGAAGACATGATTGCTTTGAGTAGTATGCTTGAAGTATTATTATTTTTTATATCAATATGAACTTTTGTCTTGAATATTTCGGATCTGAATATTCATGCCACAATTAAGAAGATTTACATTGAAACTATGCCAAAGTTTCACTCCGCATCAAAAATTCTTTTTTATCATTTACCTACTCGAGGACGAGCAGGAATTAAGCTTGGGGATGCCTGATATGTCTCCAACGTATCTATAATTTTTTATTGCTCGATGGTACTTTATCTATTGTTTTGGACTATATTGGGCTTTATTTTCCACTTTTATATTATATTTGGGACTAACCTATTAACCGGAGGCCCAGCCCAGAATTGCTGTTTTTTTGCCTATTTCAGTATTTCAAAGAAACGGAATATCAAACGGAGTCCAAACGGAATGAAACCTTCGGGAATGTGAATTTCTCACCGAACGTGATCCAGGAGACTTGGACCCTGCTCCAAGGAACAAAAGAGGCGGTCACAAGGGTGGAGGGCGCCCCCCCCTGCCTCGTGGCCCCCCTGTTGCTCCACCGACGTACTCCTTCCTCCTATATATACCTACGTATCCCCAAATGATCAGGACAGGAGCCAAAAACATAATTCCACCGCCGCAACCTTCTGTATCCATGAGATCCCATCTTGGGGCCTGTTCTGGAGCTTCACCGGAGGGGGCATCCACCACGGAGGGCTTCTACATCAACACCATAGCCCCTCCGATGAAGTGTGAGTAGTTTACTTCAGACCTTCGGGTCCATAGCTAGTAGCTAGATGGCTTCTTCTCTCTTTTTGGATCTCAATACAATGTTCTCCCCCTCTCTCGTGGAGATCTATTCGATGTAATCTTCTTTTTGCGGTGTGTTTGTTGAGACCAATGAATTGTGGGTTTATGATCCAACTTATCTATGAATAATATTTGAATCTTCTCTGAATTCTTTTATGTATGATTGAGTTATCTTTGCAAGTCTCTTCGAATTATCCGTTTGGTTTGGCCAACTAGATTGGTAGTTCTTGCAATGGGAGAAGTGCTTAGCTTTGGGTTCAATCTTGCGGTGTCCTTTCCCAGTGACAGAAGGGGCAGCAAGGCACGTATTGTATTGTTGCCATCGAGGATAACAAGATGGTTTTTTTTATCATATTGCATAAATTTATCCCTCTACATCATGTCATCTTGCTTAAGGCGTTACTCTTTTTTTAACTTAATACTTTAGATGCATGCTGGATAGCGGTCGATGAGTGGAGTAATAGTAGTAGATGCAGAATCGTTTCGATCTACTTGTCTTGGACGTGATGCCTATATACATGATCATACCTAGATATACTCATAATTATGCTCAATTCTGTCAATTGCTCAACAGTAATTTGTTCACCCACCGTAGAATATCTATGCTCTTGAGAGAAGCCACTAGTGAAACCTATGGTCCCCGGGTCTATTCTCATCATACCAATCTCCATTACTTTATTACTTGCTTTGTTTTTACTTTGCCTTTTACTTTTTACTTTGCATCTATATAGCAAAAATACCAAAAATATTATTTATCATCTCTATTAGATCTCACTCTTGTAAGTGACCGTGAAGGGATTGACAACCCCTAACCGCGTTGGTTGCGAGGAGCTATCGTTTTGTGTAGGTACGAGGGACTTGTGCGTGGTCTCCTACTGGATTGATACCTTGGTTCTCAAAAACTGAGGGAAATACTTACGCTACTTTGCTGCATCATCCTCTCCTTTTCGGGGAAATCCAACGCAGTGCTCAAGTGGTAGCAGCGTAGCGCAAAACGGGACTCCACGGTATACTGTTCATCTCCACCATCAACCTCCTCCAACCTCCACGGTCTACTGTCGACCTCCTCCAGCCTCCACAGGCTCCTGTTCATCCAGCCTCCACCGCGCGCTACTCCACCGGCTATTGTTCAACCACCCCTCCACGGGCACCCTCCACCGTCTACTTTTCATCCACCACAAAAAAAAGACACATCCGTGACATTTTGGGCCGAACGAAAAAAAATTATGTCATACATATGACACTTCTATGACGATAATTGTGCAAAACCCGGTATCATCATAGATGTGGTGGGCTCCTACTTCTATGACAAAAAATCATGACAGAAAATGGGCTTTTTGTCCTGGGCGGGCCGGAGACGCAGCTGCATGACATTCTTTGGACCGTCCATGACGGAAAAAACCGTGGTAGAACGAGGGGGAGGAAAATTTCGGGGAGTTCGCGGTTACGATGGGAGGTCGGGGGCCGAGCAAGATGCGGGTTTCTCCCATACACGTGCGAGGCGTTGGCTCTAACTGAACCCGAGCAAGGCGTTAGGCTCTAACTGAACCCGAGCGATTGCACTACAGGCTACGCGTTACTGAACCCGAGCGATCGATCGATGGCTGTTAACTAAACCCGATCGAGCGATTCCTTCGCTACTGCTGCTAACAAGACCCCGTGGTGTGGAGGGCTGGATGAACAGTAGACGGTGGAGGGGTGCCCGTGGTGGGGTGGTTGAACAAGACCTCGTGGTGTGGAGGGCTGGATGAACAGTAGACGGTGGAGGGGTGGTTGAACAGTAGCTGGTGGAGTAGCGCGCGGTGGAGGCTGGATGAACAGGAGCCCATGGAGGCTGGAGGAGGTCGACGGTAGCCCGTGGAGGCTGGAGGAGGTCGACGGTGGAGATGAACAGTATCCCGTGGAGTCCTGTTTTGCGGTACGCCACACCCCTCCCGATGAACAGGACCCCCGTTTCGACCGTAGCGCTCCAACACAAGTCCGTTTCATCCGTTTTGCGGTACGCCACACCCCTCCCGATCAACAGGACCCCGTTTCTACCATAGGAGGTCCGTTTCGTCTGTTTTGCGGTACGCCACACCCCTCCCGATCAACAGGACCCCCGTTTCGACCGTAGGAGGTTCGTTTCCTCCATTTTGCGGTACACCACATCCCTCCCAATCAACAGGACCCCGTTCCGAACGTAGGAGGTCCGTTTCCTCCGTTATGCGGTACGCCAGGCCTCATTTCCATCGCCTGTTCCGTCCAAGCCCTCCCGATGAACACGACCACGCATTTCGTTCCCCATGAACATGACGACGACGTTGTTTCTCCGTTCCGACCCAGCCATGTACGTATGCGCGAGTAGGCGTTCGATACCCTGCCCGTATGTACACATACGTGGCCATATTTTTTTTCTTGCACCCTAGCCGCTGTACGTACGTGTACATCTATGTGTGCGCCTCTACTACGACACGTGCGCGCCTCTACATCCACCAGTATATATGTACATACACGTTCGCGACCAGAATGACAACGCTACATACGCTTCGACCACGTAGGTTCCGACTGTCAGGCACTTCCTTGCGTGCGAAGATGTAGCTGGTGGGTCCTGGTAGTCAGGGGCGAATCATTTTTTTTGCCCGGACGCACTTCCTTGCGTGCGAAGGTGTAGCTGGTGGGTCCCAGCAGTCAGGGGGGAAACCTTTTTTTGTGAAATACGGTGGCCCGTCCGGTGGGTCCCAGCTGTCAGGTGGAGGAATAATTATTTTGCGCGTAATAAGGAGGCACTTCCTTGCGGCCGCCGTGGACCCAGCTGTCAGCCTCTCCACGCACAGTATTCTTCCGATGGAAGTCGGTCGTTGACCACATTGACCACGCCGCGCCGAGAGCACCACGGCGGTGGACGACGGCGATGCCTAGGAAGGGGACGACGCGGAGCCGGGGAAGATGCAGCAGTGGATGCCCACGCGAAGAGGAGTACGAGGGTTCACTGGTTCGGCTTCGGTGTGAGGCTGCCGTCACCGCAGAATAATAGGGGGTGTGGGTGAGTAGAGGGATGGCCTAGCTAGCGGTGGGAGTAGTAGGGGGCGGTGAGGCCTCCGCCGTATCACAGCCGACCACGGGAGGCAGGAGCATGCGGCACGACCGACGCTGCTTTGGGCGGCTGGAGAACGAGGACCAGAGGTTGAAGAAGCACTACGGCCGTTGGATGGACATCGTACGGTCACTGGAGTATTGACTAAGTTGACAAAGCCCTCTGTCCCCGTCAACTTAGTAGGCCACAAGTCAGCCTGCCACTATACTGGGTCCTAGCTAGCAGGGGGAGTATTCATTTTTTGCGTAATAAGGAGGCACTTCCTTGCGTGCGAAGATATAGCTGGTGGGTCTAAGCTGTCAGGGGCAGTAATGTTTTTTTCGCGAAATACAGAGGCCTTTTCGGTGGGTCCCAGATGTCAGGTGGAGGAATCATTATTTTCCGCGTAATAAGGAGGCATTTCCTTGCGTGCGGCCGTGGACCCAGCTGTCAGCCTCTCCACGTACAGTCCACTTCAGATGCATGTCGGTCGTTGACCATGTTGACCAGGCCGCGCCGAGAGCACCATTGCGGTGGACGATGGCGAGGCCTAGGAAGGGAACGACACGGAGGCAGGGAAGACTCGGCAGTTGTTTTCCACGCGGAGGGGAGTACGACTGTACGAGGGTTTACTGGTTCGTCTGCCGTCGCCGGAGAATAACAGCAGGTGTGGGTGAGTAGAGGGATGGCTAGGCCAGCGATGGGAGTACGATGGGGCGGTGAGGCCTGCGCGATAGCACAGCCGGCCGCGGGGAGGAGGGAGCAGGCAGTCCCACCAGCGCTTGTTTGAGCGGCTGGAGAAGGAAGAGCAGAGATTGAAGAAGCACGACAGCCGTTGGATGGACATCCAACAGTCACTACTTGTGCGCCAACCTTTTTTACGAAAGCCTCAAATCTAAGGAAAACAGCATATAGACCATCTGCCATTATTTCTAATAATTTACAACCCATTTGCTAATTCTTAAGGTTTTTTTAGCCCATATTCTTTTTGTTAGCATTACAGCCCATATTGTGGCCAGGGTTAAAAAATTATATGAAATTTTGCAATTTCGGTTCGGTCCGAACCGTTTTTAATCCCGAAATTTTGACTCACATTCAAACTGATTTTAAAAATAAATGTATATCAATATAAAATAAAACAAATTCTCCACGCATAAAAGTTAATGTAATTTAAAATCTTGAAATGAAAAAAGATATTTGAAAATAATTGCCGGTTTGATGTGTTTTAAAAATGTACAACCCATTTCTCATTACTGATGGGCCATTTTCTCGGCCAGCCGAATGAAGCTCTCCTCGTCTTGAAAGATTTGCAGCCCAACAGGCCTGACAAAGTGACTTACTTGGCAAATCACAAAAAAACTAGGCTGTGGCCTATTGGAAATATGCCCTAGAGGCAATAATAAATTAGTTATTATTACTATATTTCCTTGTTCATGATAATCGTTTATTTTCCATGCTATAATTGTATTGATAGGACACTCAGATACATGTGTGGATACATAGACAACACCATGTCCCTAGTAAGCCTCTAGTTGACTAGCTCGTTGATCAATAGATGGTTACGGTTTCCTAACCATGGACATTGGATGTCCTTGATAACGGGATCCCATCATTAGGAGAATGATGTGATGGACAAGACCCAATCCTAAGCCTAGCACAAAGATCGTGTAGTTCATATGCTAAAGCTTTTCTAATGTCAAGTATCATTTCCTTAGACCATGAGATTGTGCAACTCTCGGATACCGTAGGAATGCTTTGGGTGTACCAAACGTCACAACGTAACTGGGTGGCTATAAAGGTGCACTATGGGTATCTCCAAAAGTGTCTGTTGGGTTGGCACGAATCGAGACTAGGATTTGTCACTCCATGTAACGGAGAGGTATCTCTGGGCCCACTCGGTAGGACATCATCATAATGTGCACAATGTGACCAAGGGGTTGATCACGGGATGATGTGTTATGGAACGAGTAAAGAGACTTGCCGGTAATGAGATTGAACAAGGTATCGGGATACCGACGATCGAATCTCGGGCAAGTACTATACCTATAGACAAAGGGAATTGTATACGGGATTGATTGAGTCCTTGACATCGTGGTTCATCCGATGAGATCATCGTGGAACATGTGGGAGCCCACATGGGTATCCAGATCCTGCTGTTGGTTATTGGCCGGAGAGTTGTCTCGGTCATGTCTACGTGTCTCCCGAACCCATAGGGTCTACACACTTAAGGTTCGATGAGGCTAGGGTTATAAAGGAAGTTTGTATGTGGTTACCGAATGTTGTTTGGAGTCCCGGATGAGACCCCGGATGTCACGAGGAGTTCCGAAATGGTCCGGAGGTAAAGATTTATATATGGGAAGTCCTGTTTTGGTCACCGGAAAAGTTTCGGGTTTTATCGGTAACGTACCGGGACCACCGGGAGGATCCCGGGGGGTCCACCAAGTGGGGCCACCATCCCCGGAGGGCTGCATGGGCCAAGTGTGGGAGGGGACCATCCCCAGGTGGGCTGGTGTGCCCCCCCACAAGGGCCCAAGGCGCCTAGGGTTTGGGGAGGGGGGCGCACCCACCTAACTTGGGGGGCAAGTTTCCCCTCTCCCCCCCTTGGCCGCCCCTCAGATGGGATCTTGGGCTGGCCGCCGCCCTTAGGGTGGAACCCTAGGTGGGGGCGCAGCTCCCCCTCTCCCCCTATATATAGTGGAGGCAAAGGAGCAGCCCAACACACGAAGTTCTTCTCCTGTTGGCGCAACCCTACCTCTCTTTCGCCTCATATCTCGCGGTGCTTGGGGAAGCCCTGCAGGATTGCCACACTCCTCCACCACCACCACGCCATTGTGCTGCTGCTGGACGGAGTCTTCCTCAACCTCTCCCTCTCTCCTTGCTGGATCAAGGCATGGGAGACGTCACCAGGCTGTACGTGTGTTGAACGCGGAGGTGCCGTCCGTTCGGCACTAGGATCTTCGGTGATTTGGATCACGACAAGTACGACTCCTTCAACCCCGTTCTCTTGAACGCTTCCACTTAGCGATCTACAAGGGTATGTAGATGCACTCTCCTTCCCTCGTTGTTAGTCTCTCCATAGATAGATCTTGGTGACTCGTAGGAAAATTTTGAATTTCTGCTATGTTCCCCAATAGTGGCATCATGAGCTAGGTCTATTGCGTAGATTCTATGCACGAGTAGAACACAAAGTAGTTGTGGGTGTTGATTTTGTTCAATATGCTTACCGTTACTAGTCTTATCTTGATTTGGCGGCATCGTGGGATGAAGTGGCCCGGACCGACCTTACACGTACTCTTATGTGAGACAGGTTCCACCGACTGACATGCACTTGTTGCATAAGGTGGCTAGAGGGTGCCCGTATCTCCCACTTTAGTCGGATCGGATTCGATGAAAAGGGTCCTTATGAAGGGTAAATAGCAATTGACATATCACGTTGTGGTTTTTGCGTAGGTAAGAAACGTTCTTGCTAGAAACCCATAGCAGCCACGTAAAACATGCAAACACCAATTAGAGGACGTCTAACTTGTTTTTGCAGGGTATGCTATGTGATGTGATATGGCCAAAAAGAATGTGATGAATGATATGTGATGTATGAGATTGATCATGTTCTTGTAATAGGAATCATGACTTGCAGGTCGATGAGTATGACAACCGGCAGGAGCCATAGGAGTTGTCTTAATTTATTGTATGACCTGCGTGTCAATGAACAACGCCATGTAATTACTTTACTTTATTGCTAAACCGTTAGCCATAGTAGTAGAAGTAATAGTTGGCGAGACAACTTCATGGAGACACGATGATGGAGATCATGGTGTCATGCCGGTGACGATGATGATCATGGAGCCCCGAAGATGGAGATCAAAAGGAGCAAAATGATATTGGCCATATCATGTCACTTTTGATTGCATGTGATGTTTATCATGTTTATGCATCTTATTTTCTTAGAATGACGGTAGTAAATAAGATGATCCCTCATTAAAATTTCAAGAAAGTGTTCCCCCTAACTGTGCACCATTGCGAAAGTTTGTCGTTTCGAAGCACCACGTGATGATCGGGTGTGATAGATTCTAACATTCACATACAACGGGTGTAAGCCAGATTTACACATGCGAAACACTAAGGTTCGCTTGACGAGCCTAGCATGTACAGACATGGCCTCGGAACACAAGAGATCGAAAGGTCGAGCATGAGTTGTATGGTAGATACGATCAACATGAAGATGTTCACCGATGATGACTAGTCCGTCTCACGTGATGATCGGACACGGCCTAGTTGACTCGGATCATGTAATCCCTTAGATGACTAGAGGGATGTCTATCTGAGTGGGAGTTCATAAGATGAACTTAATTATCCTGAACATAGTCAAAAGATCTTTGCAAATTATGTCATAAGATCGCGCTTTAGTTCTACTGTTTCGATATGTTCCTAGAGAAAATTCAGTTGAAAGTTGATAGTAGCGATTATGCGGACTAGGTCCGTAAACTGAGGATTGTCCTCGTTGCTAAAAAGAAGGCTTATGTCCTTAAATGCACCACTCAGTGTGCTGGACCTCGAACGTCGTCTGTGGATGTTGCGAACATCTGACATACACGTTTTGATAACTACGTGATAGTTCAGTAATGTTAAACGGTTTAGAATTGAGGCACCAAAGATGATTTTGAAACGTCGCGGAACATATGAGATGTTTCGAGGGCTGAAATTGGGATTTCAGGCTCGTGCCCACGTCAAGAGGTATAAGACCTCCAACGATTTTCTTAGCCTGCAAACTAAGGGAGAAAAGCTCAATCCTTGAGCTTGTGCTCAGATTGTCTGAGTACAAAAATCACTTGAATCGAGTGGGAGTTAATCTTCCAGATAAGATAGTGATGTTTCTCCAAAGTCATTGCCACCAAGCTGCTAGAGCTTCATGGTGAACTATAACATATCAGGGATAGATATGATGATCCTTGAAATATTCGCGATGTTTGACACCGCGAAAGTAGAAATCAAGAAGGAGCATCAATTGTTGATGGTTAGTGAAACCACTAGTTTCAAGAAGGGCAAGGGCAAGAAGGGATACTTGATGAGACGACAAATCAGTTGCTGCTCTAGTGAAGAAACCCAGGGTTGAACCCAAACCCAAGACTAAGTGCTTCTGTAATGAGGGAACGGCCAGTGGAGCAGAATTACCCTAGATACTTGGTAGATGAGAAGGCTGGCAAAGTCGATAGAAGTATATTAGATATACATTATGTTAATGTGTACTTTACTAGTACTCCTAGTAGCACCAGGGTATTAGATACTGGTTCGGTTGCTAAGTGTTAGTAACTCGAAATAAAAGCTACGGAATAAACGGAGACTAGCTAAAGGTGAGCTGACGATATGTGTTGGAAGTGTTTTCCAATCTTGATGTGATCAAGCATCGCACGCTCCCTCTACCATCGAGATTGGTGTTTGCATTGAGCATAGACATGATTGGATTATGTCTATCGCAATACAGTTATTCATTTAAGGAGAATAATGGTTACTCTGCTTATTTGAATAATACCTTCAATGGTCTTGCACCCAAAATGAATGGTTTATTGAATCTCGATCGTAGTGATACACATGTTCATGCCAAAAGATATAAGATAGTAATAATAGTACCACCTACTTGTGGCACTGCCATGTAAGTCATATTGGTATAAAACGCATGAAGAAGCTCCATGTTGATGGATCTTTGGACTCACTCGTTTTTGAAAAGTTTGAGACATGCGAACCATGTCTATTGGTGTATATGCATGAAGAAACTTCATGCAAATGGACTGTTTGGACTCACTTGATTTTGAATCACTTGAGACATGCAAATCATACCACATGGGCAAGATGACTAAAAGCCACGTTTTCAGTAAAATGGAACAAGAAAGCAACTTGTTGGAAGTAATACATTTTGATGTGTGCAGTCCAATGAGTGCTAAGGCATGCAGTGGATATCGTTGTGTTCTTACTTCACGGATGATTTGAGTAGATACTAAGTATATTTACTTGATGAAACACAAGTCTGAATTATTGAATGGTTCAAGTAATTTTAGAGTGAAGTTGAAGATCATCGTGACAAGAGGATAAAATGTCTATGATATGATCATAGAGATGAGTATCTGAGTTACGAGCTTTGGCACGCAATTAAGACATTGTGGAAATTGTTTCACAATTAATACCGGCCGGAACACCATAGTGTGATGGTGTGTCCGAACATCATAGTTACACCCTATTAGATATGGTGTGTTCCATGATGTCTCTTATCGAATTACCACTATCGTTCATGGGTTAGGCATTAGAGACAACCGCACTCACTTTAATAGGGCACCACTTAATTCCGTTGAGACGACACCGTTTGAACTATGGTTTGGAGAAACCTAAGTTGTCGTTTATTAAAAGTTTGGGGCTGCGACGCTTATGTGAAAAAGTTTTAGGTTGATAAGCTCGAACCCAAAGCGGATAAAATGCATCTTCATAGGACACCCAAAACAGTTGGGTATACCTCCAGTCTCAGTTCCGGAAGCAAAAGGGATTGTTTCTAGCATCAGGTCCTTTCTCAAGGAAAAGTTTCTCTCGAAAGAATTGAGTGGGAGGATGGTGGAGACTTGATGAGGTTATTGAACCGTCACTTCAACTAGTGTGTAGCAAGGCACAGGAAGTTGTTCCTGCGGCACCTATACTAATTGAAGTGGAAGCTTATGATAATTATCATGAAACTTCGGATCAAGTCACTACCAAACCTCGTAGGTCGACAAGGATGTGTACTGCTTTAGAGTGGTACGTAATCCTGTCTTAGGAGGTCATGTTGCTGGACAACAATGAACCTACAAGCTATGGAGAAGCGATGGTGGGCCCGGATTCCGACAAATGGCTAGAGGCCATAAAATCTGAGAGAGGATCCATGTATAAAACAAAGTGTAGACTTTGAAAGAACTACCTGATGGTCGAAAGGCTGTTGTGTACAGATGGATTTTAAGAAGAAGACGGACGTGGACGGTAATGTCACCGTCTATGAAGCTCGACTTGTGACAAAGAGTTTTTCACAAGTTCAAGGAGTTGACTACGATGAGATTTTCTCATCCGTAGCGATGCTTAAGTCCGTCGGAATCATGTTAGCATTAGCTGCATTTATGAAATCTGGCAGATGGATGTCAAAATGAGTTTCCTTACCAGTTTTTGTAAGGAAAGGTTGTATGTGATACAATCAGAAAGGTTTTGTCGATTCTAAGGATGCTAAAAGGTATGCTAGCTCTAGCGATCCTTCCATGGACTAGAGCAAGCATCTCGGAGTCAGAATATGCGCTTTGATGGAATGATCAAAGACTTTGGGTTTGTACAAAGTTTATGAGAAACTTGTATTTCCAAAGAAGTGAGTGGGAGAACTATAGAATTTCTGATGAGTATATGTTGCTAACATATTCTTGATCAATAATGTTGTAGAGTTTCTGGAGAGCATATAGGGTTATTTGAAAAGTGTTTTTTCAATAAGAAAACCTGGATTAAGCTGCTTGAACATTGAGCATCAAGATCTATAAGGATAGATCAAAAACGCTTAATGGTACTTTCAAATGAGCACGTACCTTGACATGATCTTGAAGGTGTTCAAGATGGATCAGTCAAAGAAGGAGTTCTTGCCTGAGTTGTAAGGTATGAAGTTAAGACTTAAAGCTCGACCACGGCAGAAGAAAGAGGAAGGACGAAGGTCATACCCTATGCTTCTGTCATAGGTTCTATACGTTATGCCATGCTGAGTACCGCACCTGATGTGTACCTTGACATGATCGTCGGTACAAAGGTGATCAAGGAGTGGATCACCAGACATCAGTCAAAATTGTCCTTGGAGTAATAAGGACATGTTTCTCAATTATGGAGGTGATAAAGAGTTCGGCGTAAAGGGTTACGTCGATGCAAGCTTTAACACCTATCCGAATGACTCTGAGTAGCAAACCGGATACGTATAGTGGTGCAACCATTTGGAATAGCTCCAAGTGGAGCATGGAAGCAGCATTTACAATATGACCTAGAGATTTGCGAACTACATACGGATCTGAAAGTTGTAGACCCGTTGACTAAAACCTCTCTCGCAAGCAAAACATGATCAAACCCTAGAACTCATTGAGTCTTAATCACATGATGATGTGAACTAGTTTAGTGACACTAGTAAACTCTTTTGATGTTGGTCACATGGCGATGTGACCTGTGAGTGTTAATCACATGGCGATGTGAACTAGACTACTGACTCTAGTGCAAGTGGGAGACTGTTGGAAATATGCCCTAGAGGCAATAATAAATTAGTTATTATTACTATATTTCCTTGTTCATGATAATCGTTTATTTTCCATGCTATAATTGTATTGATAGGAAACTCAGATACATGTGTGGATACATAGACAACACCATGTCCCTAGTAAGCCTCTAGTTGACTAGCTCGTTGATCAATAGATGGTTACGGTTTCCTAACCATGGACATTGGATGTCGTTGATAACGGGATCACATCATTAGGAGAATGACGTGATGGACAAGACCCAATCCTAAGCCTAGCACAAAGATCATGTAGTTCATATGCTAAAGCTTTTCTAATGTCAAGTATCATTTCCTTAGACCATGAGATTGTGCAACTCCCGGATACCGTAGGAATGTTTTGGGTGTACCAAACGTCACAACGTAACTGGGTGGCTATAAAGGTGCACTACGGGTATCTCCGAAAGTGTCTGTTGGGTTGGCACGAATCGAGCTTGGGATTTGTCACTCCATGTAACGGAGAGGTATCTCTGGGCCCACTCGGTAGGACATCATCATAATGTGCACAATGTGACCAAGGGGTTGATCACGGGATGATGTGTTACAGAACGAGTAAAGAGACTTGCCGGTAACGAGATTGAACAAGGTATCGGGATACCGACGATCGAATCTCAGGCAAGTACTATACCGCTAGAAAAAGGGAATTGTATACGGGATTGATTGAGTCCTTGACATCGTGGTTCATCCGATGAGATCATCGTGGAACATGTGGGAGCCAACATGGGTATCCAGATCCCGCTGTTGGTTATTGGCTGGAGAGTTGTCTCGGTCATGTCTACGTGTCTCCCGAACCCGTAGGGTCTACACACTTAAGGTTCAATGACGCTAGGGTTATAAAGGAAGTTTGTTTGTGGTTAACGAATGTTGTTCGGAGTCCCGGATGAGATCCCGGACGTCACGAGGAGTTCCGGAATGGTCTGGAGGTAAAGATTTATATATGGGAAGTCATGTTTTGGTCACCGGAAAAGTTTCGGGTTTTATCGGTAACGTACCGGGACCACCGGGAGGGTCCCGGGGGTCCACCAAGTGGGGCCACCATCCCCGGAGGGCTGCATGGGCCAAGTGTGGGAGGGTACCAGCCCCAGGTGGGCTGGTGCGCCCCCAACAAGGGCCCACGGCGCCTAGGGTTTGGGGAGGGGGGAGCACCCACCTAACTTGGGGGCAAGTTTCCCCTCTCCCCCCCTTGGCTGCCCCTCAGATGGGATCTTGGGCTGGCCGCCACCCCTAGGGTGGAACCCTAGGTGGGGGCGCAGCCCCCCTCTCCCCCTATATATAGTGGAGGCAAAGGAGCAACCCAACACACGAAGTTCTTCTCCTGTTGGCGCAGCCCTACCTCTCTTTCTCCTCATATCTCGCGGTGCTTGGCGAAGCCCTACAGGATTGCCACGCTCCTCCACCACCACCATGCCGTTGTGCTGCTAATCGACGGAGTCTTCCTCAACCTCTCCCTCTCTCCTTGCTGGATCAATGCATGGGAGACGTCGCTGGGCTGTACGTGTGTTGAACGCGGAGGAGCCGTCCGTTCGGCACTAGGATCTTCGGTGATTTGGATTACGACGAGTACGACTCCTTCAACCCTGTTCTCTTGAATGCTTCCGCTTAGCGATCTACAAGGGTATGTAGATGCACTCTCCTTCCCTCGTTGCTAGTCTCTCCATAGATAGATCTTGGTGACTCGTAGTAAAATTTTGAATTTCTGCTACGTTCCCCAACATGGCTGTGGACCCAGCTGTCAGCCTCTCCACGTACAGTACTCTTCCGATGGAAGTCGTTCCTTGACCACGTTGACCACACCGCGCGGAGAGCACCACGGCGGTGGACAACGGCGAGGCCTAGGAAGGGGACGATGCGGAGCTGGGGAAGACGCGGCAGTGCATGCCCACGCGGAGAGGAGTGCGAGGGTTCACTGGTTCGGCTGCGGCGTGAGGCTGCCGTCGCCGTAGAATAACAGGGGGCATGGGTGAGTAGAGGGATACCCTGGGCCAACGGTGGGAGTAGTAGGGGGCAGTGAGGCCTCTACGGCATCACAACTGACCACGAGAGGCAGGAGAACGCAGCACGACCGGCGCTGCTTTGGGCGGCTGGAGCAAGAAGACCAAAGGTTGAAGAAGCACTATGGCCGTTGGATGGACATCGTACGGTCAATGGAGCTAGAATCATTCATATTGACTAAGTTGACAAAGCCCTCCGTCCTCGTCAACTTAGTAGGCCCACAAGTCAGCCAACCACTATGATGGGTCCCAGCTAGCAGGGGGTATTCATTTTTGGTGCGTAATAAGGAGGCACTTCCTTGCGTGCGAAGATATAGCTGGTGGGTCCGACCTGTCAGCGGGGGGAATGTTTTTTTCTCGAAATACAGAAGGCCTTCCCACGTATAGTGCACGTACAGTGCGTAATAAGGAGGAACTTTCCTTGCGTGCGACCATGGACCTCATGGGTCCAAGCCATCAGGCTCTCCATGTACAGTCCTCTTCCGATGACTCTCGTGTGTTGACCACGCCGCGCCGAGCGCACCGAGGCGGTGGACGACGGCGAGGCCCCAGACTGGAACGACCCAGAGATGGGGAAGACGCGGCAGTGGAGTCGTAGATGGAGAGGAGTGGGAAACTTGACTGGTTCTGGTGCGGGTGGGCCTACACTCGGTAGAGAATAACAGGAGGTGCGGAGTGGAGGGATGGCCTGGCCGTCGGCGGGGTAGCGTTTCGCTGAGGAGCGCAAAACAACGCCGCTAGACGCCGAAGGCTGGAGCAGGCGGTTCCGGCTGCGCTGGGGGAAGAAGATGAGAGATTGAAGAATAATGTCGGCCGTTGGATGTAAATCCAACGCCTTCTTAGGCTTCGACCTACTGGCCCACATGTCAGCCAGTCCATTTGTTTTTTAGTCCATTTGGTGGGCTGGGTGAAACAATGATGTAGCATCTATGCAATCCGTTTAAATCCCATTTGCATTTTTTTTGAAATCCACGGACTTGCTGGGCTGGGTGAAAATATCATGTTGGGCTAGACGGAGAAATGTTATAAAAACATAAACACATGATTGCACGTCAGTAAAATCTTTGCAAGCTTATGTACGCAATCACTAGGAGTTAACTTTCCAAGTTATATATAAACAATTATTATTTTTATTTTGTAAGAACTTTCAACTTAAGAAATAAAATATCATTTTAATTTGATGAGTTAATAGTATGTGGGGTATTATTATTTTTTAGGCTAGACGTGGGACAGTTGAGTTGGTTCTAGGGGAAAGTACTGGGAGAAAACTCAGTTTACATCGAAAAAGAAAGTGGGAGAAAATTCAGAGACCTGCTGGGTCCACCTAAGGAGGGGAATATGTTGGGAGGAAGGAGATTCAAAGCACGGAAGCCAAGTGAACTAGTTTTTTTACAGACAAGTGAACTAGTTTACATACATAAGCAAATAGCCACTAAAAAAGCAATCAGGTTAATTGGTTCTTAAAAGAAATATTTCGGACAAAACAGATAATTACGACACATAGGCTAATGCATGAAACAGTCATATGATAAAGGTGCTTATAAACAGATAACGTACAACATCTAGACCTTCCTGGCACGCTTGATCATGACGCTGCGGCTGTCCGTGTACTCGTCGGTTACGGGAAGCAAACACGCCCTCATGTCCAAGATCTGCCTGACATGTCGTAGCATGCGTATGCGTCCTTGGCCACGTAGGTTATGTAGGCTAGATTCAGAGGTACCTCCCACGTGTTCAACTCGTATTCTTTCATGTTGGCGTACCAGGGGTCGATGATGGTCTCAGCAAGGTCAACCACGGAGTCCTGCTTCTCCTGCCCATTGCTGATGATCTTGTATTGCTTCTGGATGTCGACAAGCTTGTTGCACCAGATGTCCGAATCATCGCATTCTTCCTTCTCTCCACCGTAGCGAAGGTGCAGTCGGCGCTGCCGATGAAATGGGCAAATGCTCTAGAACCTGGTGCAGCCATAGGACTGAGGCTAGGCAGAGCTTCACCGAGTCCGTATCGTTGGTGTACATCACATTCAACTTGGTGCAGCCATAGGACTGAACGGCGAACTCAAAGGGGAACTCCTTGCTGAAGTCCATATCCAGCAGGCTCACCCCTTGGATCGCCATTGGAGTCTCTTCGAGTGAACGAGTGTGTAGGCGGTGGGAACAATTTGTTTTTCAGCTCTTGGGGAACTGGATTCAACAGTAAGCTGAGTGTGTACAGGTGACAACAGTTACTACCCCTCCCTCGTCCGCTGCATGCCCGACAGAAGATGCACCCTCGGCGCATTCAAACGCCTCCCACTACAGGAATCAGCTACTTTGCCGTCTGCCATGGCGGACGGCAAAGGCATGAAGGGCGGACGGCAAACATGGACGGCAAAGTAAGATCCGACAAACAGCTACTTTGTCGTCTGCTTTAAGAGGCTGACGGCAAAGGGTCCTTTGCCATCAGCAGCAGACGGCAAAGAAAGCAGATGGCAAAAATTTCTCCGTTAGTCCGTTAGGTGGCTAACGGCAGCCCTTTGCCGTCCGCCGTATGATGTTAGCTAGACGTCACCACTCTTTGCCGTCTGCCACTGTAGGCAAACTGGCCAAATGGGTCAGCTCCCAGGAAGCACAGTTGGCTGCCACGTGTCCGGTTTGCCATCCGCGGCGGACGGCAAAGAGGCCGTTGCCGTCGGGGGCAGATGACAAAGAGCCTGTATATTGGCTCTTTTTTTTGTTTTTTCTGAATCCAACAATTTTCACAGCAAATATATATGACACATATATAGATATATTTCACAGGGCTATTTAACAGCAAACATATCACATATATATCCAGCACATAATTAAGTTTCATCCATTCATACATAAGCAAGTTCCATCCATACACATTGTACCATCCATATACATATTACAATGCAAAGTTTGATCAAGATAGCAAGTTCCATCATAGCAAGCTAGATACAATGCAAAGTTTCATCAAAGAAAAAACAAGCACTCCATCCTAGCAAGCTAGCTTTCATGAAGTGAATGAAATCTGCAAAATGGCAAATAAGAAAGTTAGAAATAGGTGACTAGAAGAACAAGACTAGAACAAGAAGTATATGTCATTTATGAGCTAACTTAGGTGAAATGGATCATATATGAGCTAACTAAGTTGAAATGGGTCGTTTATGAGCTAACTAAGGTGAAATGGATCATCTATGAGCTAACTTAGTTCAAATGGGTCATTTATGAGCTAACTAAGGTGAAATGGATCGTTTTTGAGCTAACTAAGTTGAAATGGATCGTTTTTAGCTAACTTAGGTGAAATGGATCATTTATGAGCTAACTTAGTTGAAATGGGTCGTTTATGAGCTAAGTAAGGTGAAATGGATCGTTTTTTAGCTAACTAAGGTGAAATGGATCGTTTTTGAGCTAACTAAGGTGAAATGGATCATTTAAGAGCTAATTTAGGTGAAATGGATCGTTTATAAGCTAACCTAGGTAAAATGGGTCATTTTGGAACTAACCTAGGTAAGATGGGTCATTTTGGAGCTAACCTAGGTGAAATGGATCGTTTATTAGCTAATCTAGGTAAAATGGGTCATTTTAGAGCCAACTTGGGTAAAATGCATCATTTTAGAGCTAACCTAGGTAAGATGGATGGTTTTGGAGGTTAGTAAGCTTATTAAGTCATTTTGGAGGAAAAGAAGCTAACTCTAAGTCATTATGGTAATCATATTGGAGGAAATAAAGCTAAGTCTAGGTCTTTATGCATTTGTTAAGCAAAACACTAGAGACACTTACCATGATCATGGAGGTGTTGTAGCGGGGTGGCTCGTGCCGGTAGCTGGAGAAGGATCGTGCGATGCTTGTCTGGAGTTACGCTGCACCAAAGATCATTTCCGATGTCTCGTTAGCATGATGACACTCAAATGTTAAGACTAGCAAGTAATGTCCATTCAAATTAAACTCACCGTGGTCCCAGGAGCAATCACTGGCATCGGCGGAGCGGTCTGACCGGACTTCTCACACACAGACTGCACATTTGGTTTTGATGACTCAATCATACTAGTTAGTAATGAGACAAGCACTACATGAATGTTTTGGCTAATGTGAAGAAAAAACTTACCACAAGGAGCTCGTACATGGCCCTTGCCTGCATGTCATTCCGTGCCCTCTCCTCCTCCAACATCTTTGTCGTCCTCTCCTCCAACTCCCGCTGCCTCTCCGCCGCCTCCGCCAGAAGTTTCTCCGTTCTATCTCTCTCACTTTGTATAGCAGCCTGCAACACCACTCCTCGTTACCATTTGTAATCATTGATGGAAGCGCACACAATGTAATGGAGAAAGATAACTGAGTACGTATAACTAACCTTGAAGGCGAGTTGGACTGGCCGTTCATGAGGCCTTATCTCAGGAGCGGAGCTCGACTGGCACGCCTTGATCTCTGGGAGAGTGCTAGGACAACGGATAAGTCCATCTCCCATGGCTATGGAGCCATGGGACCTCCCGCCACAAGATATCATCATCAGCTTGGTATCAATGGGACCCTGGCTCGGGTTAAAGTCCTCCCCTTTCCTCGCCTTCCCCTCATCTCTATATTTCATGAGCTTGTCGTGGGAGGAGATGTTGGTGAAGTTTTTTGGATCATCGAGGTCAGACGCAGAGAATGCCTTGACTTTCTTGTAAGAGCCAGTGTGGGCCATGGCATACGGGTCGTACACCTCTGGCACCTTATCCGCCTTATTGTAGCGTGTCTGAAAGAGAGAAACAAAGTAAATTAGTAATTAAAGGGCTGAAAGCTAGCATGACGATTGAATTGCATGAATCATGAAGCAAACCACATACCCAGTTCTGCCCGTACTGATATAAGTTGGAGCTGCCTTGATGGTGTGGCACACCTTCCATTTGGGCACGTTTGTCCTTGGCCTCGTTGTGGAGGGCTCGCCATTCTTTTGAGCACCACTCATTGACCAACACCTCCCAACAATCCATCCACTCCGCACACCATCTCGGAGGGGCCTAAGTTAGGAAATAGAAACTTGAGCGGTATGGCTATGAATTACTAAATGAAGGAAGTAAAGTAGAAGGCCTTAAGAATTACCTTCATGTACTCATCCTTACTCAAGAACTTCTCGCGGCACGCCGGCTTGGTCTTCTTGATACCACGCGCGGCCTAGTAGTCTCGAACTTCCTGCACCCGAGCCTCGCGCCGTAAGTTTTGTAGTAGGCGCTTGCAGACGTTATCGATAACATTTGCCGCCTCCTCCTCGTATCCCTCCTCACACCTGTAGAATGTCTGCAATCAAATGAGACAATATTGATTAGTACAATTAATAACTAGCTAGTTGAAGATTTTTAATTGTGTAAAGGAGAAATTACCCAGAACTTTGTAATCACCACGTGTGCCCTCATCTTGCACAATACACCGTCGATAATCTCACCCGGTGGGGCCGAGGCAGCCAAGTAGTGCCCAACTCAATCCAAGCTCTGGAAGCCGACCCTCACCAGGCAACGTAACAAACCCCGGGAAGTTTTTCTGACAAAGAACTCTAATGACGGAGTTGGGCCGGCAGACACTATGATGGTGGTCCCAACCCCTGCAGCATGACAAGGCCAACGCATTAGATATTTGAAGAAACGTGAATGCAGAAGGGTACAAAAAGATTAAATGCACTTACCTCTCCCCATCAGGGAAAATCAACCACCTCTGCTCGCGGTTCACCGGCATGTCCGGGAGCCGTGTAGCACCACACTGGTAGACGGTGCCCCCCTCCTCGTCAATATCAGTCAGCTCCCCGCCATCATCAGCATGGCCACTCGGCCCCTCAGGCTGATCCGGCCAGGTACCCCATCCAGACGTGTGTTCCTCCGGGGTCTCGTGGGCCGAACTCTCGTGGCCCGAAGGCCCGTGGACCGGAGGCTCGTGGACCAGAGTCCGTGTAGCCTTCTCCTTAGACGAGTCCACCCTAGCAGTCACATGCTCGGGTGAAACAGCTGGGGGTGACGGCGAGGAAGGCGCCCTCGCAGTCACCCTACCTCCTCTCCCGCGACCACGTGCTCCAGCTCCTCTCTTCTTCTTACCTCGTCCCCTTCTCGGCACCGCGGTCGACGAAGAAGGGCCAAGCGGTGTCGCCATACTGTCCAGCAACGCTCGGCGGAGAGGTGCATGTGGAATGGAAGACCTCGTCGCACGCCCCAACGAAGAAGGGTCCTCGGAGCGCTCCCGACCAGCGCCCACCATCTTTCAACACCTGCCATGACAAAGAGTAAATGAAATTAGTATAACGGCAAAAAAATACCGACATGAATAATAATATGTATATCACTTAAGTGTATCATCATCAAGTACAACATAAAAAATTGAATACCTGACACTATGTATAAATGCATAATCATCATCATCAAGTACAATAATAATCTTGATCAGTATCATCAATAAATGCATAATCATCATCATCACTATTATCAATGACGGGCTCACGGGGTCAGGGGGTCGGGGTGTCGGGGTGTGGTGTCGGGGTCGGGGTGT
>NC_041383.1:203287981-203303704 GCF_002162155.2 Triticum dicoccoides
CGGCCATTAGTTAGGTTAGCCTTTGTCGTCCGCCGCCCCTTTGTCGTTCGCTGTTTGTTTATCTTTGCCGTCTGCTGCGGACGGCAAAGAGGGGGGACGTTAAGTTTTCCCGTTAGTGGGTGCCACCTCCCTCTTTGCCGTCAGCCAGCGGACGGCAAAGATTCTTTGCCGTCAGCCAGCGGACGGCAAAGAAATGGCTGATGGCAAAGACCTTCTTTGTCGTCTGTCGTTTCTTTGTCATCTGCTTTTCGGTAGCTGATGGCAAAGAGCTTCTATGCCGTCCGCTAGCAGACGGCAAAGATCTGGCAGATGGCAAAGTAGCTGATTCCAGTAGTGTCCATTAAGAAACCTACTCCGGCCACACGTGGGTTCACGAGCGGGTCTATATTGGTACTGTAATAACTGGAGTTAGTGGTCACTTTACTTAAATTTAGTTAGCTATAATAGAAATTTATACTTAAAACAAGCAATGCATTCACTCATTCTATCAGTGCCACAGGATCAACATGCACAACAGTTAGAATTATTATTCTCAGGACGCACACGATCAGTACATTTGTCGCACTTTCACAAAGATAATACTACCAAGTTTGAACTGTTTGTTATGGTTGTTGTCCTCCGCATCATCATGCCGTGTTTTCTAGCTTGCAAGATTCAGAACCAACAAATAAGATCCAAATAATAAGTATAACAAAGATGCCTACACATCTCATTGATTCCCAGCTTGCAAGATTCAGAACCAACAAATAAGATCCAAATAATACAACAAAGATGCCTACACATCTCATTGATTCCCAGCTTGCAAGATTCAGAACCAACAAATAAGATTCAAATAATAAGTACAACAAAGATGCCTACACATCTCACTGATTCCCAGCTTGCAAGATTCAGAACCAACCCATTAGAGCCTTTTGATAAAGTGAATATCGGGATTAAATCCATCTTGGCTAGCCATGTCATACAATCGAAGAACTTGGTGAATGCTCTTGACCGTCACAACATCTGTAGTCGAGTATTCCTATTTGCACAGCATGTTTCCACAGCACAAACAAGGAGACAGGAGAGCATGATTTCACTTTAACAGCGGCCTCCTTGAACTCAACCTCCAGCTCTACTTGGATGAGGTCTGCCTGGAGTTCCATGATTCAATTCATGCGCCTTTTTCTGCAGCTCACCTGAAATGAAGCAAAGATTGCATCATTCAGCTAGCAAGAAGTACTTGCTCTTGTGAGCTGGCAGGTTCTTCTTTAGTAGTTGCACTAAAATTGAGGAACATTAAGGTTGGCTGTCCGGCTCATGTAAGGTGCAACTATAATTTTCTTATCCTTTTGTACAGTTCCACTAAAATAAAGTGCCATTATGGTGACAGTGACGGCTCCATCTTGCAAAGGCTAATAAAATGTTGCACGAGATTACCAGCAGAACTTGACAGAGATTTTGGAAACTCCAATCACCATTTTGTGCAGTTCCACCAAAATTGAGAGATGTTCCCCATGTGACATTTTAGTTGAACTGCACAAGACACTCATTCCAAAAAAAGTGTTTTGTGCAGTTCACCAAAAGGTCACAATAGCAACAAGGTGAAATGGATATCCCTATCTGCACAAAAAGATAGAAAGTAAACAGTTGCCGGTCAATAATAATATACGAAACATATACAAAATGAAAAGAAGCATCTTAATTATGTTGATGGCAATCATGCAAGGACAGCAGAAATTTTAAAACGTCAGCAATGCTTCATGTTACCAGAAGCATTACGATCAACAATGAGATTCCTCAAATATGGGATTACTTTAATGGTGGCATTGCTTGTTTACCAGACACAGTAATCAACAGTAGCTAAAGAGTTGGTTTAAGGGCATGGGACCCTGGGGACACCAGGACACTCAGTAGCGTAAAGGAGCAACTTACTTATCATACTGGGGAAAACAGCAGGAGTGCCATTTGTAACACAATTTAATTGCATCTTATCACTGGAGGCATTAGATTAACAATAACACTGGTTAGACATGTCCGTAAGGTAACAATGTGATCGCTTCATTTTACATGCGCCCTTACATTAACAACAGCAAAAGGTTGGTATAAGGACATGCGACAGTGGCCGCATCATCACAATGTACCTATAAGGAGGCATAAAGTGGTGATGCCGAGTTTGTTCATACTATGTGAGGGCAGCAAACATAATCGTGGAGACCTTGTACTATGTGAGGGCAGCAAATCTAATCCTAGAGCCCTTTTACTCTGTGAGGGCGGCAAATCTAATCCTGGAGACCTTTTACTATGTGAGGGCAGCAAATCTAATCCTCGAGACCTTTTACTATGTGAGGGCAGCAAATCTAATCCTGAGACCTTTTACTATGTGAGGGCAGCAAATCTAATCCTGGAGACCTTTTACTATGTCATGGCAGCAAATCTAATCCTGGACATACTCTGTTGATTTGTCCACCAGCCGCCACTTTCTATCCTTTTTTCAACCAATAATAGATTTGTTCCTTATTTAGTTTGTACTGCGTTTACCCATTATTTCTCTTTTCAACCAAGAGACCGGTTGGGTATCCGGTCTCTACTACTTTCACCATATTATTTCCTCTTTGAATCAAGTCCTAGATTCATGCTACAACTTTCCCCCCTTTCTTCATTATTTGAACAAAGTCCTAGATTCGAATGCATGAAGTAGCTTTACCTCTAATAATACTAAAAATTTAGGTGGCCTTGGAAGAGTTGATGGGAGTAGAAAAAGATGCACATGCAGACACGTGGGGAGCTGGGGCAGTAGAGCAAGGCCGCTTTCGAAGAACTTATACATGAGGGTCGCTGGGATGTCGGCGGCGGCAGGTCGGATCTGCGGACAATACGGCAGGGAGGAAGAAGGGTCGGAGGACCTCCCGAGCCGGCGCTGTGTCAGAAAGAATGGCACGGGTAGAGGTTCGGTCCCCTCCGGCAGCTGTGGGTTTCCTCCCTCGGCGGCGATGACCGCGTGAACGATGCACCTTCTAGTCCTCTACACACACCGGCCGAAGGGATCCGGCCGGATCTGTGACCAGCGGTGAGCAGAGAGAAAATGTTGCTACTGCTGTCTTGTTTATATCTAGAGAGGATGAGAGAATGAAGAGAGCAACCCTAGTAAAGCAAGCGCTCAGGCCCCTACGTCCATATATAGTGGAGTGATTATCTTTTTTCTCTCCACAACAAGCGTTTCAATTTGTGTACGTGGCATTAAAGAAAAGAAACTCTCTATTTAAGGTGACTACTGTATGACTCCTACTTACTACTACCTTCGTCCTGGTTTATAGGTCCCCTTTGTAGTTTGTGCCAAATTTTGACTAAAGATTTAACTAACAAAATTGTCGGCGTTCTGGGAACGGGGGTACCCAGACTTGCCTGCCTGTGGCCTGCGGAGTGGCTCAAGTGGGTGCCCAGTGCAGCCCAGCTTCATCAGCTCAAGCTCAAGACCCTCGCAAGGGGCCAAGCCTCGCGGGGCGGACGACAGGAAGCTTCCTCAGGAGCAACCTCATCAGGCAGGCTCGCGAGGTGGCGGAGAGATCAAGGCAGAGTACCTCGCGAGGAGCCCGTGACGCAAGCCATGACGATCAAGACTAGGCGGGCGCCAAGCGGGCGCCGGCCTGCGCAATGTCCTTGTGGGCAAGCACAGGCCAAGGCCTGAGGCAAAGGTTACCGTTTCGGTGCAACAATACCAAGACCAGCCAAACGGCAGGATGGAGGTCATCGTGGAGCCCAGGGCGGCGTCATCGTCAGAGCCTTTGGCAGCCGAAGACCAACTTTAGTCAGGATAAGTTTACTAGATGTTCCCCTTCAAAATGGCCAATTGTTGGCGCCCTTCCCGCTCATTATTTGGGAAGATGCCCAGGGCTTCGCTCTATAAATAGGACTAGCCACCACAGAGTAGAGGCATCGAGCATCCATCTCGAGAAGACGCATAGACTAGAGAGAGGCGACTGAACTCACCCAAGCAGTTCATCACACTAGCTCAAGAACAGCCCCTCGCGAGGCTGTTCTCCCCTTGTATTATTCATCATTAGCCCCTGAGGCAATCCACCACAACACAGACTAGAGTAGGGTATTACACCACAATGGTGCCCTGAACCAGTATAAATCTCGTGTCCCTTGTGTGTTCATCTTTCTTGCTTAGATCCTTGTGAGACTTCGAGACGTGAGCTAGTAGGGGAAACATCTTCCTGCGCACCCTAGTGTTCGAACCTCAAGGGTCTGCCGGAACCCGAAATCTGACATTTGGGGCGCCAGGTAGGGCTGCGCCGGAATCTTTCTTCCGCTGGTCACGTGCGATCTTTCGTCGTGTCCATGGCTGACGCGCACCGAGCCTGCGCCGAGCGTCGGGCTGCTCTCGCCACCCGCGTCGCACAGACGGCACCCGTCGGCGGACGCCCTCGTCGTTCCCCGTCGCCTGCCGCCAACGCCGCCACCGGCCCGACGGGGAACGAGCAGCAGGCCTCGTCCCGGCATCCTTCGGTGCGGTAGGAAGGCCGCACCGCCACCCCGTCGCTGGCTCCAGCCGGTTCGTCGTCCCACGCCCGTCGCGCCACCACGGACATGCCGCCCGCTCCAACAACCGATGCCGGCACTGGGCCCAGGGGGCTCCGAGCCTTGGACCCGCCTTGTGGCAGGTGCAGTCGCCACTCAAGTTCAAGCCCGAGATGCCGCCGCGCTACAACGGCACGACGGGTCCGCTGGTTTTCCTGCTGGTGTACGAGGAGGCCGTCCTCAAGGCCGGAGGCGACGACAGGGTGATGGCCAACTGGTTTCCCATGGCCCTCACCGGCGCTCCGCGCATGTGGTTGCTCCACCTACCGACGGCTTCTATGACCTCCTGGGGGGAACTGTGCGACCTCTTCCTCGCCCATTACGCCGTGCCAGTGCCCCCGGTCGTCGCAGCTCTCCTGGGCGGCTCACAGGCGCCACCTTCGAGCCGCCACGTCAAGCCGATCACCCGCCAGATCGGCACCGCCTCCAAGCGCCGAGAAGCCCCCCGGGCTAGGTGGCGCCCGAGGCCGATCTGACCTTCAACTCGAACGATCACCCTCCAACCCCATCGGTTCGGGTGCGCTCCCGATGCTGTGCACCCCCACCATCTGCCAAGTGGCCGTCACCAGGACCCTTATTGATGGCGGTGCCGGCCTCAACATGCTCTCTGTGGAGGCCTTTAGCCTCCTCCATGTGCCCCAGAGCGGCTTCAGCCCAGCAGGCCTTTCTCGGGTGTCGCAGTTGGTTCCACCGCCTCCTTGGGACAGATTCGTCTCCCGGTGACCTTCGGTACCTACGACAACTTCCGCACGGAGCTGATCGACTTCGACATCGCCCCCATCGGCCTCCCCTACAACGCCATTCTCGGCTACCCGGCCTTGGCCCGGTTCATGGCAGCAACTCACCCGGCATACAACCTCATGAAGATGCCCGGGAGCAGTGGCGTCTTTACCGTGCCAGGAGACACAAAGGATGCACTGCAGGCGCTCAAGCTTGCTTTCAAGATGGCCGCGGTGGCGCAGCCCGCCAGCACTGATGCTCTCGAGCCCAAGGGGGCTGTGCTGACTAAGAAGAAGCAGCTATTCACCCAAGACAAGGCGGAAACCAAGCAGGTATCGGTCGACGAGGACGGGTCCACCAACGCCACCTTCACCATAGGTGCCAACCTCAAACCCGAGCAGGAGGAGGCCATGGTGAAGTTCCTGTGCACGAACAAGAAGGTGTTCGCATGGGAACCTGATCAGCTAGCAGGGTCCCCGAGGGGTGTGATTGAGCATCACCTCAACGTGTGCCCCAACGTGCGCCCCGTGCATCAGAAGGCGAGGCGGCAGTCCACCGAGAAGCAAGCTTTCATCGTCCAAGAGACCCGCAAGCTAGAGGCAGCAGGGGTTATTCGCGAGGTCCGCTACCCAGATTGGTTGGCTAACCCGGTTGTCATGCCGAAGAAGGGAGGAAAGGAACGCATGTGTGTCGACTTCACCAACCTCAACAAGGCCTGCCCGCAGGATCCGTTTCCGCTCCCTCGCATCGACCAGATCGTTGACTCCACCACTGAGTGTGACCTGTTGTGCTTCCTGGATGCCTTCTCGGGCTATCACCAGATCAAGATGGCGGTAGAAGATGTGGAAAAAACAGCTTTCCTGACCCCGTGAGGAGTGTACTGCTATACATGCATGCCATTTGGGTTGCGCAACACAGGCGCGACCTTCCAGCGGCTGATGCACATCGCCTTGGGCCGACAGCTAGGGAGGAATGCTGAGGTATACGTGGATGACATTGTGGTGAAGTCTCGGGAGGCAAAAACCCTGATACAGGACTTGGAAGAAACCTTCGCGAGCCTCAATGAAGTGGACCTGCGGCTCAATCCGGAGAAGTGCATGTTTGGAGTCCCCTCGGGCAAGCTCCTGGGTTTCCTCGTGTCCCATAGGGGCATCGAGGCCAACCCGGAGAAGGTCAAAGTAGTTGAAGACATGAGCCCGCCGAAAACCCTCAGAGAAATGCAGAATCTCACCGAGCGTGTAACTGCGCTAGGACGCTTCATCTCCAAGCTGGGGGAATGAGCACTGCCCTTCTTCAAGCTGATGAAGAAGAAGGGCCCCTTCAAATGGACTGAAGAGGCCGACAAGGCATTCCAAGATCTCAAGAGGTACCTTACCAGCCCTCCGGTGATGGTAGCTCCACGTCCTCGGGAGCCCCTGGTGATCTACCTTGCAGCCACCCCCTACTCCGCCAGTGCGGTCCTGGTGGCGGTTAGGGAGGAGCGTCGGACCAAGGCCGCAGCTGCTGTCCGGGAAGAAGCCAAGCGAAGCCAAGAAAGCCTCATGAAAACCGCGACTATAGCCGAAAAGGATCAGCTGCAGCAGGGGAGCGCACCCGGAGCAGAAGAGGCCTCTCCAAGCGATCAAGCACTGGGGGGCCCATCCTCTCAGGAGGCGCCCCAACCTCCAGAGGACGCAAGCAACACTAGCACCCTCAACCTCGTAAAGCATCCCGTGTACTTCGTCAGCACGGTGCTACGGGATGCAAGGGCGTGGCACCCCATGCCTAAAAAACTCCTCACGCTATTGGTAGCTTCACGAGAGTTGTGGCACTGCTTCCAAGGCCATCCCATCAAGGTCGGCTCAGCATACCCCTTGGAAAGGGTACTCAGGAGCCCCAACTCGGCTGGAAGAGTTGCTGAATGGAACATCGAACTACAAGCATTTCAGCTAGAATTCAGCACGACCAGAGTCATCAAGGGAGCCGCACCTACAGATTTCGTGCCAGAATGGGCAGAGGCACCGGGACTCAGGGTAGACGAGGACCGATCACTTTCCCCGGGAAGCGAGGCACCGGACGGCTGGGTCATTAACTTCGACGGGGCATTCTCTCGACATTGCGCGGGGGCCGGCGCAGTGCTTGTATCGCCTGAAGGAAATATGCCCTAGAGGCAATAATAAAGTTATTATTTATTTCCTCATATCATGATAAATGTTTATTATTCATGCTAGAATTGTATTAACCGGAAACATGATACATGTGTGAATACATAGACAAACATATAGTCACTAGTATGCCTCTACTTGACTAGCTCATTAATCAAAGATGGTTACGTTTCCTAACTATAGACATGTGTTGTCATTTGATTAATGGGATCACATCATTAGGAGAATGATGTGATTGACTTGACCCATTCCGTTAGCTTAGCACTTGATCGTTTAGTATGTTGCTGTTGCTTTCTTCATGACTTATACAAAGTTCCTGCAACTATGAGATTGTGCAACTCCCATTTACCGGAGGAACACTTTGTGTGCTACCAAACGTCACAATGTAACTGGGTGATTATAAAGGTGCTCTACAGGTGTCTCCAAAGGTACATGTTGAGTTGGCATAATTCGAGATTAGGTTTTGTCACTCCGATTGTCGGAGAGGTATCTCTAGGCCCTCTCGGTAATACTCATCACCTAAGCCTTGCAAGCATTGTAACTAATGAGTTAGTTATGAGATGATGTATTATGGAACGAGTAAAGAGACTTGCCAGTAACTAGATTGAACTAGGTATTGGATAACGATCGAATCTCAGGCAAGTAACATACCGATGACAAAGGGAACAACGTATGTTGTTATGCGGTTTGACCGATAAAGATCTTCGTAGAATATGTAGGGACCAATATGAACATCCAGGTTCCGCTATTGGTTATTGACCGAGAATAGTTCTAGGTCATGTCTACATAGTTCTCGAACCCGTAGGGTCCGCACGCTTAGCGTTACGATGATAATTTTATTATGAGTTTATAAGTTTTGATGTATAAAAGTTTGTTCAGAGTCCCGTATGTGATGACGGACATGACGAGGAGTCTCGAAATGGTCAAGACATAAAGATTGATATATTGGACGACTATATTCGGACACCGAAAGTGTTCCGGGTGATTTCGGAGAAAACCGGAGTGCCGGAGGGGTTACCGGAACCCCCCCCCCCGGGAGAGTATTGGGCCTTATGGGCCTTAGGGGAAAGGAGAGAGGGGCGGCCAGCATGGGCCGCGCGCCCCTCCCCCCTCTGGTCTGAATTGGACTAGGAGGGGGGCGGTGCCCCCCCCTTTCCTTCCCCCTCTCCCCCTTCCTTCCCCCTCCTAGTAGGAGTAGGAAAGGAGGAGTCCTACTCCTACTAGGAGGAGGATTCCTCCTCCCTTGGCGCGCCCAAGGGGCCGTCCGGCCTCCCCCCTTGCTCCTTTATATACGGGGGCGGGGGGGGGGCACCCATAGACACACAAGTTGATCTACGGATCGTTCCTTAGCCGTGTGCGGTGCCCCCCTCCACCATATTCCACCTCGTTCATATCGTCGCGGAGTTTAGGCGAAGCCCTGCGCCGGTAGAACATCATCATCGTCATCACGCCATCGTGCTGACGGAACTCATCTCCGGAGCTTCGCTGGATCGGAGGCCGGAGATCGTCATCGAGCTGAACGTGTGCTGAACTCGGAGGCCCCGTACATTCGGTGCTTGGATCGGTCGGATCGTGAAGACGTACGACTACATCAACCGCATTGTGCTAACGCTTCCGCTTACGGTCTACGAGGGTACGTGGACGAACACTCTTCCCTCTCGTTGCTATACCATCACCATGATATTGCGTGTGCGTAGGAATTATTTTGAAATTACTACGTTCCCCAACAGTGGTATCAGAGCCTAGGTTTTATGCGTTGATGTTATATGCACGAGTAGAACACGAGTGAGTTGTGGGCGATACAAGTCATACTACTTACCAGCATGTCATACTTTGGTTCGGCGGTATTGTGAGATGAAGCGGCCCAGACCGACATTACGCGTACGCTTATGCGAGACTGGTTTCACCGTTACGAGCACTCGTGCTTAAAGGTGGCTGGCGGGTGTCTGTCTCTCTCACTTTAGCTGAATCGAGTGTGGCTACGCCCGCTCCTTGTGAAGGTTAACACATCACCAACTTGACGAACTATCGTTGTGGTTTTGATGCGTAGGTAAGAACGGTTCTTGCTCAGCCCGTAGCAGCCACGTAAAACTTGCAACAACAAAGTAGAGGACGTCTAACTTGTTTTTGCAGGGCTTGTTGTGATGTGATATGGCCAAGACGTGATGCTATATTTTATTGTATGAGATGATCATGTTTTGTAACCGAAGTTATCGGCAACTGGCAGGAGCCATATGGTTGTCGCTTTATTGTAGGAAATGCAAACGCCCTGTAATTGCTTTACTTTATCACTAAGCGGTAGCGATAGTCGTAGAAGCAATAGATGGCGTAAACGACAACGATGATACGATGGAGATCAAGGTGTCGCGCCGGTGACGATGGTGATCACGACGGTGCTTCGGAGATGGAGATCACAAGCACAAGATGATGATGGCCATATCATATCACTTATATTGATTGCATGTGATGTTTATCCTTTATGCATCTTATCTTGCTTTGATTGACGGTAGCATTTTAAGATGATCTCTCACTAAAATTATCAAGAAGTGTTCTCCCTGAGTATGCACCGTTGCCAAAGTTCGTCGTGCCCAGACACCACGTGATGATCGGGTGTGATAAGCTCTACGTCCATCTACAACGGGTGCAAGCCAGTTTTGCACACGCGGAATACTCAGGTTAAAATTGACGAGCCTAGCATATGCAGATATGGCCTCGGAACACGGAGACCGAAAGGTCAAGCGTGAATCATATAGTAGATATGATCAACACAGTGATGTTCACCATTGAAAACTACTCTATCTCACGTGATGATCGGTCATGGTTTAGTTGATTTGGATCACGTAATCACTTAGATGACTAGGGAGATGTCTGTCTAAGTGGAAGTTCTTAAGTAATATGATTAATTGAACTTAAATTTATCATGAACTTAGTACCTGATAGTATTTTGCTTGTCTATGTTTGTTTGTAGATAGATGGCTCGTGTTGTTGTTCCGTTGAATTTTAATGCGTTCCTTGAGAAAGCAAAGTTGAAAGATGATGGTAGCAATTACACGGACTGGGTCCATAATCTGAGGATTATCCTCATTGCTTCATAGAAAAGTTACGTCCTGGAAGCACTGCTGGGTGCCAGGCCTGCTGCTGATGCAACTGACGACGTTAAGAACGTCTGGCAGAGCAAAGCTGATGACTACTCTATAGTTCAGTATGCCATGCTTTACGGCTTAGAACCGGGCCTTCAACGACGTTTTAAACGTCATGGAGCATATGAGATGTTCCAGCAGTTGAAGTTAATATTTCAAGAAAATGCCCGGATTGAGAGATATGAAGTCTCCAATAAGTTCTACAGCTGCAAGATGGAGGAGAATAGTTCTGTCAGTGAGCATATACTCAAAATGTCTGGGTATAATAATCACTTGATTCAACTGGGAGTTAATCTTCCGGATGATAGCGTCATTGACAGAATTCTCCAATCACTGCCACCAAGCTACAAGAGCTTTGTGATTAACTATAATATGCAAGGGATGAACAAGACTATTCCCGAGCTCTTCGCAATGCTAAAAGCTGCGGAGGTAGAAATCAAAAAGGAGCATCAAGTGTTGATGGTCAACAAGACCACTAGTTTCAAGAAAAAGGGCAAAGGGAAGAAGAAGGGGAACTTCAAGAAGAAGAACTAGCAAGTTGCTGCTCAAGAGAAGAAACCCAAGTCTGGACCTAAGCCTGAAACTGAGTGCTTCTACTGCAAGCAGACTGGTCACTGGAAGCGGAACTGCCCCAAGTATTTGGCGGATAAGAAGGATGGCAAAGTGAACAAAGGTATATGTGATATACATGTTATTGATGTGTACCTAACTAGAGCTCGTAGTAGCACCTGGGTATTTGATACTGGTTCTGTTGCTAATATTTACAACTCGAAACAGGGACTACGGAATAAGCGAGCACTGGCCAAGGATGAGGTTACGATGCGCGTGGGAAACGGTTCCAAAGTCGATGGGATCACGGTCGGCACGCTACCTGAACATCTACCTTCGGGATTAGTTTTAGACCTAAATAATTGTTATTTGGTGCCAGCGTTGAGCATGAACATTATATCTGGATCTTGTTTGATGCGAGACGGTTATTCATTTAAATCAGAGAATAATGGTTGTTCTATTTATATGAGTAATATCTTTTATGGTCATGCACCCTTGAAGAGTGGTCTATTTTTATTAAATCTCGATAGTAGTGATACACATATTCATAGTGTTGAAACCAAAAGATGCAGAGTTGATAACGATAGTGCAACTTACTTGTGGCACTGCCGTTTGGGTCATATCGGTGTAAAGCGCATGAAGAAACTCCATACTGATGGACTTTTGGAATCACTTGATTATGAATCACTTGGTACTTGTGAACCGTGCCTTATGGGCAAGATGACTGAAACGCCGTTCTCCGGAACTATGGAGCGAGCAACTGATTTGTTGGAAATCATACATACTGATGTTTGTGGTCCAATGAATGTTGAGGCTCGCGGCGGGTATTGTTATTTTCTCACCTTCACAGATGATTTGAGCAGATATGGGTATATCTACTTGATGAAACACAAGTCTGAAACATTTGAAAAGTTCAAAGAATTTCAGAGTGAAGTGAAAATCATCGTATCAAGAAAATAAAGTTTCTACGATCTGATCGTGGAGGAGAATATTTGAGTTACGAGTTTGGCCTACACTTGAAACAATGTGGAATAGTTTCGCAACTCACGCCACCAGGAACACCACAACGAAATGGTGTGTCCAAACGTCGTAATCGTACTTTACTTGATATGGTGCGATCTATGATGTCTCTTACTGATTTACCGCTATCGTTTTGGGGTTATGCTTTAGAGACGGCCGCATTCACGTTAAATAGGGCACCATCAAAATCCATTGAGACGACGCCTTATGAACTGTGGTTTGGCAAGAAACCGAAGTTGTCATTTCTTAAAGTTTGGGGCTGCGATGCTTATGTGAAGAAACTTCAACCAGATAAGCTCGAACCCAAATCGAAGAAATGTGTCTTCATAGGATACCCAAAAGAGACTGTTGGGTACACCTTCTATCAGAGATCCGAAGGCAAGACATTCATTGCTAAGAATGGATCCTTTCTAGAGAAGGAGTTTCTCTCGAAAGATGTGAGTGGGAGGAAAGTAGAACTTGATGAGATAACTGTATCTACTCCCTTATTGGAAAGTAGTTCATCACAAGAACCGGTTCCTGTGACAACTACACCAATTAGTGAGGAAGCTAATGATAATGATCATGAAACTTCAGATCAAGTTTCTACTGAACCTCGTAGGTCTACCAGAGTAAGATCCGCACCAGAGTGGTACGGTAATCCTATTCTGGAAGTCATGTTACTTGACCATGATGAACCTACGAACTATGAGGAAGCGATGATGAGCCCAGATTCCGCAAAATGGCTAGAGGCCATGAAATCCGAGATGGGATCCATGTATGAAAACAAAGTGTGGACTTTGGTTGACTTGCCTGATGATCAACAAGCCATTGAGAATAAATGGATCTTTAAGAAGAAGACTGACGCTGATGGTAATGTAATTGTCTATAAAGCTCGACTTGTTGCAAAAGGTTTTCGACAAGTTCAAGGGGTTGACTACGATGAGACTTTCTCACCCGTAGCGATGCTTAAGTCTGTCCGAATCATGTTAGCTATTGCTGCATTTCATGATTATGAAATTTGGCAAATGGATGTCAAGACTGCATTCTTGAATGGATTTCTAGAAGAAGAGTTGTATATGATGCAGCCGGAAGGTTTTGTTGATCCAAAAGGTGCTAACAAAGTGTGCAAGCTCCAGCGTTCCATCTATGGACTGGTGCAAGCATCTCGGAGTTGGAATAAACGCTTTGATAGTGTGATCAAAGCATATGGTTTTGTACAGACTTTTGGAGAAGCCTGTATTTACAAGAAAGTGAGTGGGAGCTCTGTAGCATTTCTAATTTTATATGTAGATGACATATTATTAATTGGAAATGATATAGAATTTCTGGATAGCATAAAGGGATACTTGAATAAAAGTTTTTCAATGAAAGACCTCGGTGAAGCTGCTTACATATTGGGCATCAAGATCTATAGAGATAGATCAAGACACTTAATAGGACTTCCACAATGCACATACCTTGACAAGATTTTGAAAAAGTTCAAAATGGATCAGGCAAAGAAAGGATTCTTGCCTATACTACAAGGTGTGAAGTTGAGTCAAACTCAATGCCCGACCACAGCAGAAGATAGAGAGAAAATGAAAAATGTTCCATATGCTTCAGCCATAGGCTCTATCATGTATGCAATGCTGTGTACCAGACCTGACGTATGCTTAGGAATAAGCTTGGCAGTAAGGTACCAAAGTAATCCAGGAGTGGATCACTGGACAGCGGTCAAGAACATCCTGAAATACCTGAAAAGGACTAAGGATATGTTTCTCGTATATGGAGGTGACAAAGAGCTAGTCGTAAATGGTTACGTCGATGCAAGCTTTGACACTGATCCGGACGATTCTAAATCGCAAACCGGATACGTATTTTTATTAAATGGTGGAGCTGTAAGTTGGTGCAGTTCTAAACAAAGCGTCATGGCGGGATCTACATGTGAAGCGGAGTACATAGCTGCTTCGGAAGCAGCAAATGAAGGAGTCTGGATGAAGGAGTTCATTTCCGATCTAGGTGTCATACCTAGTGCATCGGGACCAATGAAGATCTTCTGTGACAATACTGGTGCAATTGCCTTGGCAAAGGAATCCAGATTTCACAAGAGGACCAAGCACATCAAGAGACGCTTCAATTCCATTCAGGACCAAGTCCAAGTGGGAGACATAGAGATTTGCAAGATACATACGGATCTGAATGTTGCAGACCCGTTGACTAAGCCTCTCTCACGAGCAAAACATGATCAGCACCAAGACTCCATGGGTGTTAGAATCATTACTATGTAATCTAGATTATTGACTCCAGTGCAAGTGGGAGACTGAAGGAAATATGCCCTAGAGGCAATAATAAAGTTATTATTTATTTCCTCATATCATGATAAATGTTTATTATTCATGCTAGAATTGTATTAACCGGAAACATGATACATGTGTGAATACATAGACAAACATATAGTCACTAGTATGCCTCTACTTGACTAGCTCATTAATCAAAGATGGTTACGTTTCCTAACTATAGACATGTGTTGTCATTTGATTAATGGGATCACATCATTAGGAGAATGATGTGATTGACTTGACCCATTCCGTTAGCTTAGCACTTGATCGTTTAGTATGTTGCTGTTGCTTTCTTCATGACTTATACAAAGTTCCTGCAACTATGAGATTGTGCAACTCCCGTTTACCGGAGGAACACTTTGTGTGCTACCAAATGTCACAACGTAACTAGGTGATTATAAAGGTGCTCTACAGGTGTCTCCAAAGGTACATGTTGAGTTGGCATAATTCGAGATTAGGTTTTGTCACTCCGATTGTCGGAGAGGTATCTCTGGGCCCTCTCGGTAATACTCATCACCTAAGCCTTGCAAGAATTGTAACTACTGAGTTAGTTATGAGATGATGTATTACAGAACGAGTAAAGAGACTTGCCAGTAACGAGATTGAACTAGGTATTGGATACCGACGATCGAATCTCGGGTAAGTAACATACCGATGACAAAGGGAACAACGTATGTTGTTATGCGGTTTGACCAATAAAGATCTTCGTAGAATATGTAGGAACCAATATGAACATCTTGGTTCCGCTACTGGTTATTGACCGAGAATAGTTCTAGGTCATGTCTACATAGTTCTCGAACCCGTAGGGTCCGCACGCTTAACGTTACAATGATAGTTTTATTATGAGTTTATAAGTTTTGATGTACCGAAGTTTGTTCGGAGTCCCGGATGTGATCACGGACATGACGAGGAGTCTCTAAATGGTCGAGACATAAAGATTGATATATTGGACGACTATATTCGGACACCGGAAGTGTTCCGGGTGATTTCGGAGAAAACCGGAGTGCCGGAGGGGTTACCGGAACCCCCCCGGGAGAGTATTGGGCCTTATGGGCCTTAGAGGAAAGGAGAGAGGGGCGGCCAGCATGGGTCGTGCGCCCCCTCCCCCCTCTGGTCCAAATTGGACTAGGAGAGGGGCGGCGCCCCCCCTTTCCTTCCCCCTCTCCCCCTTCCTTCCCCCTCCTAGTAGGAGTAGGAAAGGAGGAGTCCTACTCCTACTATGAGGAGGATTCCTCCTCCCTTGGCGCGCCCAAGGGGCCGGCCGGCCTCCCCCCTTGCTCCTTTATATAC
>NC_041383.1:203303918-203313854 GCF_002162155.2 Triticum dicoccoides
GGCACCCATAGACACACAAGTTGATCTACGTATCGTTCCTTAGCCGTGTGTGGTGCCCCCCTCCACCATATTCCACCTCGGTCATATCGTCGCGGAGTTTAGGCGAAGCCCTGCGCCGGTAGAACATCATCATTGTCACCACGCCGTCGTGCTGACGGAACTCATCTCCGGAGCTTCGCTGGATCGGAGGCCGGAGATCGTCATCGAGCTGAACGTGTGCTGAACTCGGAGGCCCCGTACGTTCGGTGCTTGGATCGGCCGGATCGTGAAGACGTACGACTACATCAACCGCATTGTGCTAACGCTTCCGCTTACGGTCTACGAGGGTACGTGGACGAACACTCTCCCCTCTTGTTGCTATACCATCACCATGATCTTGCGTGTGCATAGGAATTTTTTTGAAATTAGTACGTTCCCCAACATCTCCTACTCAGGACAAGCTATACTACGCCGTACAACTCTGTATCCAGCACGGATAAAAGGTCTCCAACAACATAGCAGAGTACGAAGGCCTGATAGCAGGTCTTAAAGCCGCAGTCACCTTGGGGGTAAAGCGCCTCATCATCAAGGGCGATTCACAACTCCTCGTCAACTTCTCCAACAAGATATACGAACCAAAGGACGAGCACATGGAAGCCTACCTCGTGGAGGTTCGCAGGATGGAGAAACAGTTCTGGGGGCTGGAGTTGCAGCATGTGCCTTGCAGCACCAATCAAGAGGCTGATGACATCGCCAAGAGGGCATCCAGGCGGCTGCCTCAGGAGCCTGGCGTCTCCGAGGAGCGACTCTTCAAGCCCTCGGCGGCGCCATCACTATTAAGCACGACACAGCCTCGGGAGGAGCTCCCTCAGCCGCCTGCCTCGGGAGCCCCGGCCTGCGGCCCGGGCTCAAGGGCATGCCTGCTCCTCGCGTTGGAGCCTCAGGAAGGATGTTGGATCGCAGAGCTCAAGAACTACTTGACGCAAGGGACCCTGCCGGAGAAGGAGGAGGACGCGGAGCGAGTGGCGCGGCAGGCCACGACCTACTGCATCGAGGATGGAGAGCTCTACCGGAGGCGACCAAATGACGTGTCCCTATGTTGCATTTCCAAAGAGCAAGGGAAGGATCTGTTGGCAGACATACAAGGTAGGGACTGTGGGCATCACTCATCATCACAAACCCTCGTTGGCAAGATGTTCCGCAGCGGATTCTACTGGCCCACAGAACTCAGTGACGCCATTGAGCTGGTGAAGGCTTGTGAGGCCTGCCAATTCCACGCCAAGCAGATCCATCAGCCGGCAGGGGGTCTGCAGATTATACCTCTCTCATGGTCGTTCGCAGTTTGGGGGCTGGACATTCTGGGCCCGTTCCCTCGGGCACCAGGGGGATATCGCTACCTCTATGTCGTCGTGGACAAGTTCACCAAGTGGGCTCCGCAGTCAAGTTCATCAAGGGCCTCGTGAGCCGATTTGGGGTGCCTAACCACATCATCACCGACAACGGTGCGCAGTTCACCAGTAATCTCTTCAAAACGTATTGTGCTAACCTTGGAACACAGATATGCTACGCTTCGGTAGCACACCCCCGGAGCAATGGCCAGGCCGAGCGAGCCAACACGGAGGTCCTGAGGGGCCTTAAAACCAGGACCTTCAAGAAGAAGCTGGAGGCCTGCGGCAGGGGCTGGTACGACAAGCTCCAGTCTGTGTTGTGGTCTATCCGCACGACCGCGGCCAAGCCGACTGGCGAGACCCCGTTCTTCCTTGTCTACGGAGCTGGGGCTGTCCTCCCTCATGAGGTCAGGCGTCGTTCCGCACGGGTCCTGGCGTTCGACGAGGCGCAGCAGGACGCCATGCGGCGGACGGATCTCGTCCTGGGGGAGGAACGCCATCGAGAGGCCGCGCTGCGAGCGGCCAGGTATCAACATGCACTGTGACGGTACCACTGCCGCAACATGCGCCCCAGGACTCTCGAGGTAGGGGACCTCGTGCTCAGACGGGTCCTCTCCAGGGAGGGGTTGCATAAGCTCTCTTGTAACGCCCCGGATCTGATGCGCCAAGTGTCCGTCAGTTATTCGCCGTCGTTGCCATGTCATTTGCTTGCGTGTTGCACTTTGCCATGTCATCATCTGCATTTCATCTTCATGTTTTTAAAAACTCGCATCCGTTCGGGTTCCCCCGATTCTCTACGTTGTTCGTTTGGAGTCCAGACCCTCTCGCACGCGCCCGCGGCACCTCCGAAACATTGTTTTATAAGTGGCATAAAAATGTTCTCGATTTGGGATGTAACTTGGCATGCGGTCTTATTATAGTGTAGACAGGCCGCCTATCAAGTTTCGTCGCATGCGGAGTCCGTTTGACTGCCCAACCGTTGAACATATAGCGGTACCGTTGCCGGTACCTTCGTCGGACGTTTCGGTCTCCGAAACTGCCGCCGGGCCTCCCTTTCTCTTCTCTTCTCTCAGCCCGACCCCTCTTCTCAGCCCACCTGCAGCCCACCTAAACCCCCCCTCCGTTCCGGATCGTCAGATTGTGATCGTAGGGCTCCGAAACCCCCCAAAACCCTAGCTATGTGCTATAAATGGACACCCCTTGTCCATTTTGGGCAGCCTAACCCCCTCACCTACCTCTAGCCTCCCCCTCCTCAGATTCCGCGCCGCCACCGCCCAACTCTTCCTCGGATCACGCGCCGCCGCCCTCTACTCCAAATCCGCGCTGCCGCCCATGGCCACTCCTCGTGCGCCACGTTGCCCCAATTGCCCCACTTCGCCGCAGCCCAGATCCAGCCCGCCCCCGGGCCGCAGCGGGCCCTCCTGGCCTGAATCGGGCCACCGCGCTCTTTCGCTCGCTCCGCCCGAGTCCCACTCGCCCCCGCGCTCGTCCTGCTCCCCGCACCAAAGGCCGACCCCGCCGCCTCGCCAGAGGACACGCGCCGCCGCCGCCGGCGACCTCGACGTCCAGGCCGGGCCTCGCCGCCCCTCTCCTTCCCGTCCTCCTTCCTCCTCGTCCTCTCACCCTTCCTCTCTCCCTCGCAGGTCAGCCGCCGCCGCCATCTTGCTCTGCCGCCGTGCTGCTTGCAGGGCCTCACCGCCGGCCTCCCCGGGGCCAGATCCGTCTGGATCCGGCCGGAACCGCGCCCCCACGGCCTCCTCCGCCCTCGCCGGCCCCGTCCACCATCGCCGGGAACCGCCGCCGGCGCGACCTTCCTCGACCCTGTGCGCATGCGGGCACACGCGCACCCGTGCCTCTGCACGTGGGCCGCACCCCCCACCCGCTGGCCCATCTCCTCGGCCCAGCCCCGGCCTGCCTCACCTCCTCTGCTTATGGGCCGAAGCCCATGGTGAGAACCCACCATTTCCCGCCCTGGTCACATCTTAGTTATTCCTCGCACGTCCTTTTTTTTTCAGAAAACTGCTAAGTCCTCAAAACCTCATAATATGTGTGCATGTTTGACCTACTGTATCTCTGCATCTGTAGCTCCGTTTCGTGCGTGTAATATGTCAAATTGTTCGTCTCAACGAGTACTTCATTTCATTCCGTTGTATCATTTTCATGTGAGCTCATCTTGATGCCCGAAATGCTGTTGGAAGAGTGCATGTTGTTGTTAATCTGCTGAAACTGTTATAACTTGCTCATTTATCATTTTTGCCATGATTGATGTGTGCATCCTATGAGTATGAGCTCTACATATGTTTTGATCTATGCTATGCCATCTTTCCAGGGGTGCCAACCATGTATTTTTGTGAGTTGTGTGTTGAGTGCATCAAGCTTGTTAAGTAGGGTAGTTGCTATTGTTGTTTTCCTGAGAGATTCTGTTATATTTTGTTGCTATGTAAACATGCTTCTACTAGTTGTTCTATGCATAATCTGGAGATGCTCTATAAACATGTTTTGATCTACATGTCTTGCTCTATCCATTCATGCCCTTGGTTGAAATTATAGCCTGCGTTAACATGTTGTTATCTTGCTCTAAAGTTGTTTCATAATGTTGCTGTCAACCTGTTAACATGAAGTTCAATGTTTCCATGATTGTTTCCTAGTGATCCATGCACCCTATGACCTTGCACCTGCCATGCTTAGCTTCATAAACATGCCTTCTTACTGTTGGTTGCCTTGCCATGCCATTTATTGCTCTGCAGTGAGTGGTTCAAGCTCACGAACATGCCTACTTATTGTTGTTCCTGCCATGTATGAATCTGTAATATAACTTGCCATGTTTACATGGGTGCCATCTTATCTTCTGATCCTTTTTGGCTCATGGTCAGTAAGGGACTTTTGATCAATGCAATTAGTAGATTCATGCCATGCCTTTGTTTGCCATGATAAGTTCCTGTAACATGTTGTTTGCTTGCTCTAAACATTGCAACCTGATGTTATTTCTGCTAAAGTCTGAAACTGTTATTATTTGCAATCTTCCCATGTCATTTTGAGCATGTTCTAGTTGTTTCTGGAGATAGCTCAGTGTTCATGTTTTGTTATGCTTTACCTGTACTTCATGCCCATGCCTTTTGTTATTTCGTTGGGATGTTGTAGCTTGTTGTTTTGATGCTTGCAATATGCCTAGTTGCTGTTATGGACAGATTGTTGTTATGACTTGTATAGTGTGTATGTATTGCACCGTTGCTCCGTTTTGAGTGTGCTCTATATGAAACTTGCTTGATTTTGCATTTCCTTCATATTACCATGTTGCATCCTTGTTTTGGTGTGTTTGCTTGATGTTTGAGTGCATTTTGCATCAATGCCATGTTTAACTTGTTTTGCTCATATCTTCTAGGCCGTAGCTCCGAATCTAATGAACTTTATATGTAACTTGACTAGAATTTCGTGTAGATCATCGTGGTGAACCTTAACTTGCTGTTTAACAACTTGAACATAAGGTTTATTCAGTTCTGGACCAATTTCTAAATTTGCATATGAGGACTTACCGGAATTGTTATATGTTGTTTCCGGCCTCATTTAAACTTGCCTTGATGTGTTGTTCTTGTTTACATCATCTCTTGACATGAGTAGCTTCATGTAGCTTTGTCATGCATCATGCTTGTTGTGCATCATGTCTTGTTCATGTGTGGTGTGTTTACCTTGTTGTGTGCTTCTTCTCGATAGTTCCCGTTTCGTTGCGATTGTGAGGATTCGTTCGTCTACGTGTGGTTCATCTTCGTGGCTTCATCTTCTTCATGGACTCGTTCTTCTTCCTTGCGGGATTTCAGGCAAGATGACCGCTACCCTGGATCTCACTACTATCATTGCTATGCTAGTTGCTTCGTTCTATCGCTATGTTGCGCTACCTATTACCTGTTTATCAAGCCATCCCATATTGCCATGAACCTCTAACCTTTGACACCCTTCCTAGCAAACCGTTGATTGGCTATGTTACCGCTTTTGCTCAGCCCCTCTTATAGCGTTGCTAGTTGCAGGTGAAGTTCAAGATTTCTCCATGGCGGACATGGTTATCTTGGGATATCACAATATCTCTTATTTAATTAATGCATCTATATACTTGGTAAAGGGTGGAAGGCTCGGCCTTATGCCTGGTGTTTTGTTCCACTCTTGCCGCCCTAGTTTCCGTCATACCGGTGTTATGTTCCCGGATTTTGCGTTCCTAACGCGGTCGGGTGATTTATGGGACTCCCCTGACAGTTCGCTTTGAATAAAACTTGTCCAGCAAGGCCCAACCTTGGTTTTACCATTTGCCTCACCACCACCTACTTTTCCGTTGGGAGTAATTAACCCAAGGGTCATCTTTATTATAGCCCCCCCGGGCCAATGCTTGTCTAAGTGTTGGTCCAAACCAGAGCCACTTGTGGTGCCGCCCCTAGGCAACTTGGGGTATCGTCGGTTGCCGTACGTAGTGTTCATCCGGTATTGCCCTGAGAACGAGATATGTGCAGCTCCTATCGGGATTGTCGGCGCATCGGGCGGCTTTGCTGGTCTTGTTTTACCATTGTCGAAATGTCTTGTAAACCGGGATTCCAAGACTGATCGGGTCTTCCTGGGAGAAGGTCTATTCCTTCGTTGATCGCGAGAGCTTGTCATGGGATAAGTTGGGACACCCCTGCAGGGTATAAACTTTCGAGAGCCATGCTCGCGGTTATGTGGAAGATGGGAATTTGTTAATGTCCAGTTGTAGATAACTTGACACCAGATCCGAATTAAAACGCATCAACCGCGTGTGTAGCCGTGATGGTCTCTTCTCGGCGGAGTCCGGGAAGTGAACACGGTTTCTGTGTTATGATTGACGTAAGTAGGTGTTCAGGATCACCTCTTGATCATTGCTAGCTTCACGACCATTCCGCTTGTTTCTCTTCTCGCTCTCATTTGCGTATGTTAGCCACCATATCATGCTTAGTCGCTGCTGCAACCTCACCACTTTACCCCTTCCTTTCCCATTAAGCTTTGCTAGTCTTGATACCCATGGTAATGGGATTGCTGAGTCCTCGTGGCTCACAGTTTACTACAACAACAGTTGCAGGTGCAGGTTATGCGATGATCTTGACGCGAGAGCGATGTTGCTTGTTTTGGAGTTTCTTCTTCTGCTTCTTCGATCAGGGGATAGGTTCCAGGTCGGCAGCCTGGGCTAGCAGGGTGGATATTGTTTGAGTTTCTGTTTATGATTCATCCGTAGTCGGATGTTGTTCTTGTATGTTGTATTGTTGTATTCATGTGACATTGTATGTCTTGTATGTATCATTATCTATTATGTAATGTTGATGTAATGATATCCACCTTGCAAAAGCGTTCCAATATGCGGGTCTATCCTTGCTGGGACCTTCGAGTTCCTTTTGGATAGGGTCGCATATTGGGCATCACAAGTTGGTATCAGAGCCTCGACCGACCTTAGGAACCCCCCTTGATTGATCCTGTAGTTTGGCCGTTGTTGAGTCTAGAAGAAAACTGTTTTCGGAGTCTAGTTATATCGGAGAGTAGGAATTCTTTTTACTCCTCTGCCCCTTCGTCGGTCTGGTGAGGAATCTTGACGTAGGTGTTTTGGACTACTTCTCTTCCCCTTCAAATTTTTCTTTAGGTTCACGCAGTTGGTTTTCCGATCGTTGTTCCTCAGCTCTTTTATCCGGTGCATTTCTCGTCAAGTTGACTCGAGCATCTCCATCTTTGAGTTCAGTCCTCAGTTGTTTTCTTTTCCCACCTGCCCACCCTTTTCTTCTTGGAGCCGGAGTCCGTAATTGAGTATCCTTCCTACTCGTGCGAAGTCTTTGCTTTCGTTCCTCAATTATTTCAACCGGTGAATTCTCGTCTCGTTCGTCATTCTTCATCTCTTTTTCTTCTCCGATGGATTCAATTCAAGTTTTTCGTTGTCGATCGTATTCTTTCCCTCAGCTCATATATTTCCCTTTGCTCGTTCGCCTCTCTCCACTTTATCCTTCTGGAGTGTTCAAGACATCTCAGGAGATTCGTATGTGTTCCAATTAATTCGAGGTTGTCACCTCATTCAAATATTTCAATTGTTCCAGTGCATCATCTATCTGTTCAACATCTCTTTCCAACGGTGTTATCTCTTCAGTGGGCCCTAACCCACAGGTCTTTTTCTAGGATCTTACCTGACTCATCTAATTCCCCCGGAGTCATTCATAATTCTTTTCAAGTGTGACGTAAGAATGGTTTCCATCGGTCACATGCCTTCTCCAAGATCTCGTTCATATTCTTTTCATTGTTGGCTCAACCTCTTTGTTTTTTTTGTTCCCCCGGAGTGCCTTAACAATTTTGGTGGTGTTTCTCGTCGTCATTTGAAGACCGAAGAAGAGCTTTTCCTCTGAATCTTGTCCATTCTCCCGGAGATTCGTGGTTCTAGCTTCAAGTTATCCTCTCAAATTATTCCATTTGTCAGATATTCTCCCTTACCCATCCGGAGTATGTCAGGAGTTGTTTTCCCGTTTCTTTTCTCCGGAGGCCATCATTCCAGTTATCGTTCTCTAATTATCCCGGTGTTTCGCTCTAGTGTTCTTTAATCAGCTCGAGTTCTTCCTGTTCTTTTGCTTCTAAATCCCCTCGAGCATATTTGTTCTTCTAATTCTTCCCGGTGATTCGTTCTCTTTCATCAGTCATTTTGAATTCTTACGGTGGTTCATTCAAGATTCTTTTTCCTTGATTATCATTTTAATCCATTCATTCTTTTGAATCCTACCGGTGGTTCATGAAGACCTTCTCAAGCTTGCAATATGTCACTTCTCAATCCTTTTCAAGAAGAATAAGTAGTATGCAAAAATCCATTGCTTGTCATCAGTTTAATTTGATGAAGGATAAGCATACAATAAATCTTATTCTTATTTCATCCAAGTGAGTAATCCCTTCCTTCGGAGTTTGTTCGTGATGAATCAATTCTAGTTCCAAGTATTTCATCTTTTCTTTTCCGGAGTTCATATTTTCTCAGCCATTTCGTCGGAACCTCCATCTAAATCATCGCAAGGCTCATCTTATTCTTTCATCCTTCATTCTATCTCATCATCCTTTTGTCACCGGAGCTCTTCATGGTGGTTCTTCATGAGATAATTCTTTCCGCAAGAGTTCATCAAGTTCCATTCCATCCTCTCAAGTTCGTTCTAATCCTCCCATTTTCAGCCGGAGTGCTACCTAAATCCTTTCAGTCTTATTCGTTTCTTTTCTCATTCTAACCACTCCGGTTAGAACGAGTGATTTCATAGTCTATCTAATTCCGTGAGTTTTCGATTCTTGTCATTCTCGTTGTTCCTTTCTTCTTCTCGAGTGCTCTCGATTCTTTGTTTCTTCTCTTGAGTTCTTGTTTTACCTCATCCCTTTTCCCTTCCATCTCGGTCCTAAGATCTCGGGACGAGATCTCTTGTTAGTGGAGGAGTGTTGTAACACCCCGGATCTGATGCGCCAGGTGTCCATCAGTTATTCGCCGTCGTTGCCATGTCATTTGTTGCGTGTTGCACTTTGCCATGTCATCATCTGCATTTCATCTTCATGTTTTTCAAAACTCGCATCCGTTCGGGTTCCCCCGATTCTCTCCGTTGTTCGTTCGGAGTCCAGACCCTCTCGCACGCGCCCGCGACACCTCCGAAACATTATTTTATAAGTGGCATAAAAATGTTCTCGATTTGGGATGTAACTTGGCATGCGGTCTTATTATAGTGTAGACAGGCCGCCTGTCAAGTTTTGTCGCATGCGGAGTCCGTTTGACTGTCCAACCGTTGAACATATAGCGGTACCGTTGTCGGTACCTTCGTCGGACGTTTCGGTCTCCGAAACTGCCGCCGGGCCTCCCTTTCTCTTCTCTTCTCTCAGCCCGACCCCTCTTCTCAGCCCACCTGCAGCCCACCTAAACCCCCCCTCCGTTCCGGACCGTCAGATTGCGATCGTAGGGCTTCGAAACCCCCAAAAACCCTAGCTATGTGCTATAAATGGACACCCCTTGTCCATTTTGGGCAGCCTAACCCCCTCCACCTACCTCTAGCCTCCCCCTCCTCAGATTCCGCGCCGCCACCTCCCAACTCTTCCTCGGATCACGCGCCGCCGCCCTCTCCTCCAAATCCGCGCCGCCGCCCGTGGCCACTCCTCGTGCGCCACGTCGCCCCAATTGCCCCACTTTGCCGCAGCCCAGATCCGGCCCGCCCCCGGGCCGCAGCGGGCCCTCCTTGCCCGAATCACGCCGCCGCGCTCTCCCGCTCGCTCCGCCCGAGTCCCTCTCGCCCCGCGCTCGTCCTGCTCCCCGCACCAGAGGCCGACCCCGCCGCCTCGCCAGAGGACACGCGCCGCCGCCGCCGGCGACCTCGATGTCCAGGCCGGGCCTCGCCGCCCCTCTCCTTCCCGTCCTCCTTCCTCCTCATCCTCTTACCCTTCCTCTCTCCCTCGCAGGTCAGCCGCCACCGCCATCTTGCTCTGCCGCCGTGCTGCCTGCAGGGCCTCACCGCCGGCCTCCCCGGGGCCAGATCCGTCTGGATCCGGCCGGAACCGCGCCCCCATGGCCTCCTCCGCCCTCGCCGGCCCC
>NC_041383.1:203314357-203383072 GCF_002162155.2 Triticum dicoccoides
CATCTCCTCGGCCCAGCCCCGGCCTGCCTCACCTCCTCTGCTTATGGGCCGAAGCCCATGGTGAGAACCCACCATTTCCCGCCCTGGTCACATCTTAGTTATCCCTCGCACGTCCTTTTTTTCAGAAAACTGCTAAGTCCTCAAAACCTCATAATATGTGTGCATGTTTGACCTGATGTATCTCTGCATCCGTAGCTCCGTTTCGTGCGTGTGATATGTCAAATTGTTCGTCTCAACGAGTACTTCATTTCATTCCGTTGTATCATTTTCATTTGAGCTCATCTTGATGCCCGAAATGCTGTTGGAAGAGTGCATGTTGTTGTTAATCTGCTGAAACTGTTATAACTTGCTCATTTATCATTTTTGCCATGATTGATGTGTGCATCCTATGAGTATGAGCTCTACATGTGTTTTGATCTATGCTATGACATCTTTCCAGGGGTGCCAACCATGTATTTTTGTGAGTTGTGTGTTGAGTGCATCAAGCTTGTTAAGTAGGGTAGTTGCTATTGCTGTTTTCCTGACAGATTCTGTTATGTTTTGTTGCTATGTAAACATGCTTCTACTAGTTGTTCTATGCATAATCTGGAGATGCTCTATAAACATGTTTTGATCTACATGTCTTGCTCTATCCATTCATGCCCTTGGTTGCAATTATAGCCTGCGTTAACATGTTGTTATCTTGCTCTAAAGTTGCCATTTATTGCTCTGTAGTGAGTGGTTCAGGCTCACGAACATGCCTACTTATTGTTGTTCCTGCCATGTATGAATCTGTAATATAACTTGCCATGTTTACATGGGTGCCATCTTATCTTCTGATCCTTTTTGGCTCATGGTCAGTAAGGGACTTTTGATCTATGCAATTAGTAGATTCATGCCATGCCTTTGTTTGCCATGATAAGTTCCTGTAACATGTTGTTTGCTTGCTCTAAACATTGCAACCTGATGTTATTTCTGCTAAAGTCTGAAACTGTTATTATTTGCAATCTTCCCATGTCATTTTGAGCATGTTCTAGTTGTTTCTGGAGATAGCTCAGTGTTCATGTTTTGTTATGCTTTACCTGTACTTCATGTCCATGCCTTTTGTTATTTCGTTGGGATGCTGCAGCTTGTTGTTTTGATGCTTGCAATATGCCTAGTTGCTGTTATGGACAGATTGTTGTTACGACTTGTATAGTGCGTATGTATTGCACTGTTGCTCCGTTTTGAGTGTGCTCGATATGAAACTTGCTTGATTTTGCATGTTCCTTCATATTACCATGTTGCATCCTTGTTTTGGTGTGTTTGCTTGATGTTTGAGTGCATTTTGCATCAATGCCATGTTTAACTTGTTTTGCTCATATCTTCTAGGCCGTAGCTCCGAATCTAATGAACTTTATATGTAACTTGACTAGAATTTCGTGTAGATCATCGTGGTGAACCTTAACTTGCTGTTTAACAACTTGAACATGAGGTTTATTCAGTTCTGGACCAATTTCGAAATTTGCATATGAGGACTTACCAGAATTGTTATATGTTGTTTCCGGCCTTATTTAAACTTGCCTTGATGGATGTTCTTGTTTACATCATCTCTTGCCATGAGTAGCTTCATGTAGCTTCGTCATGCATCATGCTTGTTGTGCATCATGTCTTGTTCATGTGTGGTGTGTTTACCTTGTTGTGCGCTTCTTCTCGATAGTTCCTGTTTCCTTGCGATTGTGAGGATTCATTCGTCTACGTGTGGTTCGTCTTCGTGGCTTCATCTTCTTCATGGACTCGTTCTTCTTCCTTGCGGGATTTCAGGCAAGATGACCGCTACCCTGGATCTCACTACTATCATTGCTATGCTAGTTGCTTCGTTCTATTGCTATGCTGCGCTACCTATTACCTGTTTATCAAGCCATCCCATATTGCCATGAACCTCTAACCTTTGACACCCTTCCTAGCAAACAGTTGATTGGCTATGTTACCGCTTTTGCTCAGCCCCTCTTATAGCGTTGCTAGTTGCAGGTGAAGTTGAAGATTTCTCCATGGCGGACATGGTTATCTTGGGATATCACAATATCTCTTATTTAATTAATGCATCTATATACATGGTAAAGGCTGGAAGGCTCGGCCTTATGCCTGGTGTTTTGTTCCACTCTTGCCGCCCTAGTTTCCGTCATACCGGTGTTATGTTCCCGGATTTTGCGTTCCTAACGCGGTCGGGTGATTTATAGGACCCCCCTGACAGTTCGCTTCGAATAAAACTTGTCCAGCAAGGCCCAATCTTGGTTTTACCATTTGCCTCACCACCACCTACTTTTCCCTTGGGAGTAATTAACCCAAGGGTCATCTTTATTATAGCCCCCCCGGGCCAATGCTTGTCTAAGTGTTGGTCCAAACCAGAGCCACTTGCGATGCCGCCCCTAGGCAACTTGGGGTATCGTCGTTTGCCGTACGTAGTGTTCATCCGGTGTTGCCCTGAGAACGAGATATGTGCAGCTCCTATCGGGATTGTCGGCGCATCGGGCGGCTTTGCTAGTCTTGTTTTACCATTGTCGAAATGTCTTGTAAACCGGGATTCCGAGACTGATCTGGTCTTCCTGGGAGAAGGTCTATTCCTTCGTTGATCGCGAGAGCTTGTCATGGGCTAAGTTGGGACACCCCTGCAGGGTATAAAATTTCGAGAGCCGTGCCCGCGGTTATGTGGCAGATGGGAATTTGTTAATGTCCGGTTGTAGATAACTTGACACCAGATCCGAATTAAAACGCATCAACCGCGTGTGTAGCCGTGATGGTCTCTTCTCGGTGGAGTCCGGGAAGTGAACACGGTTTCTGTGTTATGATTGACGTAAGTAGGTGTTCAGGATCACCTCTTGATCATTGCTAGCTTCACGACCGTTCCGCTTGTTTCTCTTCTCGCTCTCATTTGCGTATGTTAGCCACCATATCATGCTTAGTCGCTGCTGCAACCTCACCACTTTACCCCTTCCTTTCCCATTAAGCTTTGCTAGTCTTGATACCCATGGTAATGGGATTGCTGAGTCCTCGTGGCTCACAGTTTACTACAACAACAGTTGCAGGTGCAGGTTATGCGATGATCTTGACGCGAGAGCGATGTTGCTTGTTTTGGAGTTTCTTCTTCTGCTTCTTCGATCAGGGGATAGGTTCCAGGTCGGCAGCCTGGGCTAGCAGGGTGGATATTGTTTGAGTTTCTGTTTATGATTCATCCGTAGTCGGATGTTGTTCTTATATGTTGTATTGTTGTATTCATGTGACATTGTATGTCTTGTATGTATCCCCATCTATTATGTAATGTTGATGTAATGATATCCACCTTGCAAAAGCGTTCCAATATGCGGGTCTATCCTTGGTGGGACCTTCGAGTTCCTTTTGGATAGGGTCGCATATTGGGCGTGACATCTCTCCCATGTGGAAGGGCCCGTTCAAGGTTGTTCATGTTTCCAGGCCTGGCTCCGCGCGCTTGGAGACCCAGGAAGGGGTGCCCATCCAGAACGCATGGAACATTCAACATCTCCGAAGATTCTACCCCTGAGCGAGGCCCAGTGCCCTGTGAAGAAGGCCAATGCCTGTGAAGCTGCCGCATTTTGGGAAAGGCCCAGTGCCTGTGAAGAAGGCCAATGCCTCTGAAGCTGCCACATTTTGGGAAAGGCCCGGTGCCTGTGAAGAACGTCAATGCCTGTAAAGCTGCCGAATTTTGGGAAAGGCCCGGTGCCTGTGAAGAAGGCCAATGCCTGTGAAGCTGTCGCATTTTGGGAAAGGCCCGGTGCCCGTGAAGAAGGCCAATGCATGTGAAGCTCGCCGCCCGTGACACTCTCACGTAATAATGAGTGGGGCTGTACACGCCCCAGAGTCTCCGGAGTGCCGCCCTCAGGCCTCGGGGGCTCCCGCCCATGCCCAGTGGCAGCACTTAGCTCCGCGCTGGTGAGAAGACGTCGAAGACTAGATTAGGTGCCTGACGCGGCTTTTTCATTTGCTTTCTGCAGTTGGCTTGTTCATTCCTATTTGAAGTTTTATTGGAGGTTTTGCCGTCTCTAGCTTGTGACTCTTTATCTTTCTCAGTCACTTGCCTCGTTTTCTCTCGTGCAAGTCTCATGAGGGAGGTACGCGGGCACCCTCGCGAGCGTTTTCTGCCCCGGTCGTTTGAAGCTTTCCTATCCGAGTCCGCCGCGGGAGCACCTCTCGCAGTCCGTGCCCCACGGGCATCGTGACGCGAGCACATGACCTGGGTCGGTCGCCCCCGCGACCAAGACCAGAAGCTACCCCTCCTAACTAATCCTTGCAGGACATGAAGCGCACGGCGAGGCCTCAGCCTCGGGAGGCGAAGACCGCGACAAGCCTCCCCGAGCTAAGTGGTCCCCGCACACGGACACGCGGCATGGGAAGATAACACGGAAATAGCGGAAACAACACGATAATTTACAACGACAGTTCAACGCGGCCAGCGGGGCCCAATTCTACTTTCTTTTTGCACAGGAAAGGAAGAAAGACAAAACAGGCACAACTTGCTCAGCACCAACACGCGGCGAGGGCTCGTACTGCCTCCGGGGCTCAGCCAGATCCCTGCTCTCGCTTCACCAGAGTGCGACGGCGGACTGACCCGCCACCTTCCCCCAGGCGGGCGCGGCGGCGCGGGGGCTGGTCGCGACCATCGCTGGAGGAGCTGCTGTCCGAAGGGAAGTCGCCAAAGCTTGACGAGTCCCGAGTGCCGCCGCCCACGCGCCTACCACCACCTTTGTCTTGATCAACGCCGGGGCTGGGCACACGGCCGCGTTCATCGTCTTCGGGGAAGCACCCAGCACGGCGGCCGTCCTTCCCGAACACCCTCACATAGAGGGTGGCATCGCCATCAAACCTAAAGTGCAGGGTGCACCTCCGGCTCAGGCCACGCACGCGGGCAAATGTTTGCCAGCCGCGGGTCAGGGCCACATCCCCGGTGACGGAGACCTCTAGCGAAGCCCAGGAGGCCCTACTGTAGCAGCCATCTGCCTGAAGCCAGAGGCCGCCCGGAGCCCCAGCCGGAAGTTCTGCGACAAAGAAGCGGGGGAGCTGGAGCCAGGTACTGGTCGGGTCCGCCGACCACACAACGAACTCCGGCAGAACCTCTGCCGAGCGGAAGCGCGGCCTGGGGGGTCGCGCAGCCGCTGCATGCCTCCCCTCTGCAACTAGGCGCTCCTCCCTGCGCAGGGGACCGCCTCCACGACTACGGGAAGTCACCACGGGGCCCGCAGGATGCTTGTGAGGGCGGGCCCAGCCACGCTTGGTCGGAAGAGAGTCAGGCCCTTCCTGACGAGCCTTTCCCTTCTCCGCGGCCGAGATACTCTTAGGCTGGGCCATGGGAGTGGCGAGCCACCAAGATCGGGAGAAAGGAGTAGCAAGGAGAGATGAACTGGAATGGCTCATGTTGTTCCGTACTTATAGACAGAGAAGGCCAACCGCCGGCCTCCACGATCGCAGGTAATCATGACCCATTTTTGCATGCAGGGACTTGTCAAGTCGTGCAGTTGCCGAGGCATCATGGGGAAGCGGAGACGCACACATCCAATCAATCGCCACGCGGCGCCCAAGGCCGCAGGCTGTTGGGGCCTGTGGCGCTTCGCTCTTGCCCCTTCGCCTCTCTGCTAAGCCAAGCCCGGGCGCCTTGGGCCCGGGGCTACTGTCGGCGTTCTAGGAACGGGGGTCCCCAAACTTGCCTGCCTGGGGCCTGCGGCGTGGCTCAAGTGGGGGCCCAGTGCAGCCCAGCTTCATCAGCTCATGCTCAAGACCCTCGCGAGGGGCCAAGCCTCGTGGGGTGGACGACAGGAAGCTTCCTCAGGAGTAGCCTCATCAGGCAGGCTCGCGAGGAGGCGGAGAGATCAAGGCAGGGTATCTCGCGAGGAGCCCGTGATGCAAGCCATGACGATCGAGACCAGGTGGGTGCCAGGCGGGCGCCGGCCTGCGCAGTGTCCTTGTTTCCCCTTATGTGCAAAGGGGGCAAGCACAGGCCAAGGCCTCGGCAAAGGTTACCGTTTTGGTGCAACAAGACCAAGACAAGCCGAATGGCAGGATGGAGGTCATCGTGGAGCCCAGGGCGGCGTCATCGTCAGAGCCTTTGGCGGCCGAAGACAAACTTTAGTCAGGATAAGTGTACTAGATGTTCCCCTTCAAAATGGCCAAGTGTTGGCGCCCTTCCCACTCATTATTTGGGAAGAGGCCCAGGGCCTCACTCTATTAATAGGACTAGCCACCACAGAGTAGAGGCATCGAGCATCCATCTCGAGAAGACGCATAGACTAGAGAGAGGCGACTGAACTCACCCAAGGAGTTCATCGCACTAGCTCAAGAACAACCCCTCGCGAGGTTGTTCTCCCCTTGTATTGTTCATCATTAGCCCCTGAGGCAATCCACCACACCACACACTGGAGTAGGGTATTACACTGATACGTCTCCATCGTATCTACTTTTCCAAACACGTTTTCCCTTGTTTTGGACTCTAACTTGTATGATTTGAATGGAACTAACCCGGACTGACGTTGTTTTCAGCAGAATTGCCATGGTGTTGTTTTTTGTGCAAAAAATAAAAGTTCTCGGAATGACCTGAAACTCCACGGAACACCTTAGAAAAACAATAAAAAATCCTCGCCAAAGATGAAGACCAGGGGGCCCACACCCTGTCCACGAGGGTGGGGGGCGCGCCCCCTCCCCTGGGCACGCCCCCCTACCTCGTGGGCCCCCTGGTGGCCCTCCGATGCCAACTCCAACTCCATATATTGGCTTTCAGGGAGAAAAAAATCGGAGAGAAGAAATCATCGCGTTTTACGATACGGAGCTGCCGCCAAGCCCTAATCTCTCTTGGGAGGGCTGATCTGGAGTCCGTTCGGGGCTCCGGAGAGGGGGATTCGTCGCCGTCGTCATCATCAACCATCCTCCATCACCAATTTCATGATGCTCACCGCCGTGCGTGAGTAATTCCATCGTAGGCTTGCTGGATGGTGATGGGTTGGATGAGATTTATCATGTAATCGAGTTAGTTTTGTTAGGGATTGATCCCTAGTATCCATTATGTTCTGAGATTGGTGTTGCTATGACTTTGCTATGCTTAATGCTTGTCACTAGGGCCCGAGTGCCATGATTTCAGATCTGAACCTATTATGTTTTCATGAATATATGTGTGTTCTTGATCCTATCTTGCAAGTCTATAGTCACCTACTATGTGTTATGATCCGGCAACCCCGAAGTGATAATAATCGGGACCACTCTCGATGATGACCATAGTTTGAGGAGTTCATGTATTCACTATGTGGTAATGCTTTGTTCCAGCTCTCTATTAAAAGGAGGCCTTAATATCTCAGTTTCCAATAGGACCCCGCTGCCACGGGAGGGTAGGACAAAAGATGTCATGCAAGGTCTTTTCCATAAGCACGTATGACTATATACGGAATACATGCCTACATTACATTGATGAACTGGAGCTAGTTCTGTGTCACCCTATGTTATGACTGTTACATGACGAACCGCATCTGGCATAATTATCCATCGCTAATCCGGTGCCTACGAGTTTTCCATATACTAGTTCTCACTTATTTACTTTTCCGTTGCTACTGTTACAATCACTACAAAATACCAAAAACATTACTTTTGCTGTCTTTACTTTTGTTACCGTTACCACCACTATCATATTACTTTGCTACTAAACACTTTGCTGCAGATACTAAGTTTCCAGGTGTGGTTGAATTGACAACTCAGCTGCTAATACTTGAGAATATTCTTTGGCTCCCCTTGTGTCGAATCAACAAATTTGGGTTGAATACTCTACCCTCGAAAATTGTTGCAATCCTCTATACTTGTGGGTTATCAAGACCTTTTTTCTGGCGCCGTTGTCGGGGAGCATAGCTCTATTCTTTGAGTCACTTGGGATTTATATCTGCTGGACACTATGAAGAACTTGAAAGATGATCGAACTACTTTTTTTCCCTCAACTACGAGGGGAGGTAAGGAACTGCCATCTAGCCTTACACTAGATTCTCCTTCTGTTATAAACCTACTACTGCTATGAATTTTGATATGTCGCATGTTATTGATGATGCCATTTCTGCTATGCATGATACTTATGATGAAACTACTTCTATGCTTGATACTACTGTGCCCCTTGGTGAATTTCTTGATGAGCAAATTGCTAGGTCTAGAGAAAGAGAAATTATTGAACCTGAATACGATGATGTTAGTGATGATGAAAATATGCCTGCTATTCCTGAGGGTTATCTTTTTGATGCGGAATCTTCTGCAGCTATTCTTGCTTGCCAGGATAGATATGAACTTAAGAGGTTGCTAGTTAAATGGAGTAAAGAATCTTTTAGAGATAGAATGAGACCCGACCCTGCTTTTGCTACTTCACCTATTTGTGTTCCTGATAAGGATTATTATGATTTTTCTGTTGATCCAGATATAATTACTTTGGTTGAATCTGATCCTTTCTATGGTTATGAATCTGAAACAGTTGTGGCACATCTTACTAAGTTAAATGATATAGCTGCCCTGTTTACTAATAATGAGAGATCACGCTACCTTTATTTACTCAAAATATTTCCATTCCCATTAAAGGGGGATGCTAAGATATGGTTTAATTCTCTTGATCCTGGTTGTGTGCAAAGTCCCTAGGATATGATTTATTACTTCTCTGCTAAATATTTCCCTACTCATAAGAAACAAGCTGCTTTGAGGGAAATATACAACTTTGTGCAAATTGAAGAAGAGAGTCTCCCACAAGCTTGGGGGAGGCTTCTCAAGTTACTTAATGCTTTGCCTGATCATCCTCTTAAGAAACCTGAAATACTTGATATTTTTATAATGGTCTAACCGATGCTTCCAGAGATTACCTGGATAGTTGTGCTGGTTCTCTTTTCAGGGAAAGAACACCGGATGAAGCTGAAATTCTATTGAATAATATGTTGGTAAATGAAAATAATTGGGCACCTCCTGAGCCACCTCCAGAGCCAGCTCCAGAGCTAATTACTGAGCCTATTCCTAAACCAACTCCGAATAAGAGAGGTGTTCTATTTCTCAGTCCCGAAGATATGCAAGAGGCAAAGAAATCTATGAAAGAAAAAGGTATTAAAGCTGAAGATGTTAAGAATTTACCTCCTATTGAAGAAATACATGGTCTTAATTTACCGCCTGTTGAAGAAGTATATGATCTCAATTACTTATTTACTGAAGAACCTCCCGATATCCCGACTGTCACACCCTAGCTAGTTCATGCATTAGATTGTTGCATCATGTTTATTCTTTCATCAGAAACCTGAAATGGGAATGACAGAACCCCCAGCCCCCTCTGAAACCAATTAGGGTTTACTAAAAACTTTTTCAATGAACCTGAAATGCCCTTCTAAAATGCCCATCATTTTTGTCTTGGTTCAGAACCTCTGCCAAAAGTGATGCACATTTTCCTAGGCCATCTTAGGGTTTTTGAATTAAATCATAAATATTTGAATTTGGGCATTTAAAATTATATAAAATATTTAAATGCTCAAATATCTCCAAACTAAAATGTTTCATGTTGGAAATAATCCAACTATGGACCAGGAGTAGTTTGGTGATTTTAGGAGTTGCCTAAGTATTTTTATTAATTCAACAAAGTTGCAGAAGTATTAAAAAAACAGAAAACAGAAAAAAAATAGAAAACCTTACCTAGCGCCCAGCACCCGGCCCACCTGTCGGCCCAGCCCAGCGCCGCTCCAGCGAGCTGCTTGCCGGCCAGGCAGGCAGGCAGGTGCCCGACGGCGACTGCAGCGCGCGCCACGCAGCTGGCTGCCGCCCTGCTCCACCTCCTCGCCTCGGGGCTGGATGGATGAGCTCCACGCAGTGCCGTGAACCCGCAGGACACCTCCATTCTCCCCCAACCCCTCTCTCTCGCGCTCCCCTGCCATGGCCGACGCCATCGCCGCCACCCCCTCGCCGTAGCCACGCCCTCCGTCGACCCCACGCCGTGCCGCCGTGTCCAGGAGCTCCGCTACCCTCCTCTCCTTCGAGCAAGCCGAGCCCCGAGCGCTCGTAAGGCCCGAGCCCACTGCATCGACCTCGACCGAACCACCGTCGCCGGAGATCCCCTTCAACGCCGTCGTCGCTCCGGTCCGTCCCCAGCCGCACCAAGGGCTTCGTCGAACTCCCCGTGAGCTTAGCCATCTTACCCTCTCTTCTTTTCTTGCTCCCGAGCTGTGTAGTGACCTCCCGGAGCTCAACCGCACCCACCGCCGCCGAGCTCGTCGCCGACGTGCTCCCGGTCACCCTCCGACCACTCCACGGTGTCCATCATGCTCACCGCGTCACGTAGCACCTAGCTACCTACTCCTCGCACCTCATCGACCCCTCTTAGGTCAAGTTCGACTTCGGCCGAACCCCGGTGGCCGCCAAAGTCGTCGCCGGCGCCAACTCCGGCCACCCCGACCCCAACGGACTCCACCAAGAGCTGCGGCTCGTCCTCAGCTCCACTTCGGTGGTCTCCGCGACCTATTTGGTGGCCGAAACGGCCAAAACCACTTCCGCCGCCGCGTCGGGCTCGCCGGCGGCTAAACGCCGGTGCAGCCGACCCGGGTTTGACCACGGGTGGGCCCTGGTTGACTCTCCTGAGTCAATGACAGGTGCGGCCCAGCCCTGTTAATTAAACAGGTTTAGTTTTAATTAAACTTTAACTAATCTAATCACACTGACACGCGGGACCCACTGTCAGGTTTGACCCGGACGTGTCCCGTTGACCTGCTGACGTCACACTGACGTCAGACTGACGCAGTAATTGATTTTCTGGAATTAATCTAATATAGGAAATTCCAGAATATAATTTAAACTTCAAAAATTCATAACTTTTATTCTGTAACTCCAAATTAGACAAATTATATATGAAAAATGATCAGAAAAATCCAATCTATCCATCTGTACTATTTTCATGCATGACTAAACAAGTTAACTTGATGTTCAATGCAGAACAAGGAAAAAACACTTTAAAGGACCATGTTTGAGTTTGAAATTTGAATCTTTGATTCAAATTGGTTCAAACCCTTCTGGTCTTAGTTGCATTAGCCCAACACACTCATATTGCCATGTTTCATGCATGCATCATATGGTTGCACATTGTTTGGTGATGGTTGTGTATCGGTGTTCTTTGCGGCAGGTTCTGCCTCCGAGGAGTACCGTGATTACCCTAACGAAGAACCGTATCAGTGCATCGAACCATCAGGCAAGCAACCAACCATTTGATCATATCGATACAATCCCATGTTCTCGCTCCTGCTCTCGTTTACTACATTAATACAACGCGTTTCAAACTGCTGTGTGTTACGGTAGTTGAACCCATTTCCTCTGCATGACCTGTCATTGCCATAGTAACTAGATGAAACCCACTAGCATGTGTAGGAGTTGTTTGAGCCATATGTATGTGTTGTTCCTACCTTGCTATGCCTGCTATGCTTAGAGTCGTGTCAGGTCTGGTTCATCTGGGTGATGGGCTAGAGTGAAATGATTATGTCGGTAATGAGAGTGGTGTGGTGAACACGATTTGGTAAAGGTATCGATGAAAGGCCATGTAAAAGTACATGGTGGGTTGTTTCATTGAAGCCGACCTTAAGCACTGAGATCTGTATGTGTGATTTAAGATACAGCTACTACCATGCATTGGGCCCTGAAATATGACCCCGCTCGATTTCTTATCCACCCTAGTTCTCTGTCCAGGAGTTGCAAGTAGTTTCTGGTGTTTGTAGCCTACCGGAGGCCGTGGACAGCGCTGACCGTAGGGGTGGGCTGTGATGCGGTAGGTACGTGGCATGGTGTACCGAATACCCGTTAGGAATCTCGGGAACCCTGTTCACATCGTTTGGGGCTGTGAGCGAAACCTCGGCCGGGTCACCTCATGGATGGAACCCTAATAGGCGATAAACCTGGACTAGAGACTTAGGTGTTTAGGTGGGTCATGGTCTACACCCACGTCGGCTTCCGCTTGAAGTCTGCCGAGCACATGTCGTGTGCAGACGCTAAGTGGTGGAAACATGTATGAATAAGTACAACCCTGCAGGGTTAACATGATCTATTCGAATAGCCGCGTCCGCGGTAAAGGACTACTTGGTTGCCTATACAGTTCATAGACAAGTAAATGGAAACTACTAAAAGCCTCAAGATAAGTGTGAGTGTCGAGGATGGCTCTTCCGTAGGAAGACGGAGGTGGATCCTCGGTAGTATATTGATGTGGTGAGTAGTGGACTCGTGTACGCAAAACCTTTTCAAGTTGGAGTCTCGTAGGATAGTCTAGCCAAGAGTCAAAGCTGGCTTGCTGCAATAACTCCACCAACCCTTCTTGATAATGTGCATGTATGTAGGATCTGATGTAAGTCTTGCTGAGTACCTTTGTACTCATGTTGCTATAATTTACATTTTTTACAGAAGACGCTGCAACCCCTTCTGATGGGTTCTTCGTAGACGTTGACATCAATGAGTAGGCTAAGGCCCAGGTGGTGATCCTGAGCATGTGAAGGACCACGTAGTATAGCTAGGTTTTCCAAGCCTCTTTTATTTTACTAGTTGTCTGTACCCAGACAAGTTACTTCCGCTGCTGGTTTGTATGACTGTATGACTTGAATGTTGGGTCGTGTGACCCATACCTTTGTGTATGTTATGTATGGCTCTCTAAGCCTTAAATAAAGTACTTGTGTCATAGAGTCATGTTGTGATGCTATGTTGTATTTGCACATATCGAGCATATTGTGTGTATGTTATTGAAAAGCTTGGTATGTGTGGGATCTGACTATCTAGTTGTTTATCCTTAGTAGCCTCTCTTACCGGGAAATGTCTCCTAGTGTTACCGCTGAGCCATGGTAGCTTGCTACTGCTCTGGAACACTTAGGCTGGCCGGCATGTGTCCTTCTTCGTTCCTGTGTCTGTCCCTTTGGGGAAATGTCACGCTTTGAGTACCGGAGTCCTGTTAGCCCGCTACAGCCCGGTTTACCGGAGTCCTGCTAGCCCAGTGCTACAGCCCGGATCCACTTGCTGATGACCGACACGTTCGAAGGTTGGTCATGGATGCCTGTCCCTGTAAGTCTGTGCCACTTTGGGTTTACAACTAGTCATGTCAGCCCGGGCTCCCTATCATATGGATGCTAGCGACACCATCATATACGTGAGCCAAAAGGCGCAAACGGTCCCGGGAAAAGGTAAGGCGACACCCGTGGGGATACCGTGCGTGAGGCCGCAAAGTGATATGAGGTGTTACAAGCTAGATCGATGTGACATCGAGTCGGGGTCCTGACAGCGTTGGCATCAGAGCCGGACTGCCTGTAGGTTCTCCAAGCCAAACTGGTCGATGTTGAGTATAGAAATTCTTTAGTTATATGTAGGGGAATTGTTTGTGGGTTGGAACGTAAGGTTCTTTTTACTCCTTTATCTTATGACATTCTGATCTGAGTCAGTCTATTCTTCCACCGGGGGTTAAGGAATTAGGATCTATTCTCTCTATCAGGTTCACGTGTTACTAATCAGTAGTACCTTATAGGTTGGAGGGATACAAGCCTAGTACAGTTCTACTACCACATCATGTTGTTAGGATGGACTCAGAACTTTGATATGATGATGTTGAGTGTGCATGAAATCCTTTGTCAAATGTCTCAAAATCCTTTTTGAGCATTTACAGCTCTTATGCTACCAAAATTTTGCTAGAAATTCTAATGCCTTTGCATTATGGTTGTGCTTTCAGATGGCCACTCGCGACCTCAATCAAGTGGTTCGCCTGACTCGATGCCTAGATGTACCCGGCCATACTGCCATGTTGGTCAGGGTAATGACTGAGGCTGGATACCGTTGGTATCCTGAGTACACGGTCGAAGAGCAATTCCGAGACTTTAATCAAAGCCAGTATCTCTGCACTGTCAGGATATTTCCATCCTATCCTGGATCCACCGAGCCCCTTCACTGCTCCTATGGACTCGGGGTTACTATTGAGATGGCTGTGCAGGACGCCGCCTACTCTATGATGACCATCATGTGAGTCAGGTCTGGTCTATTTCGGGACTCTGATTTCCGATATATGCCAGGATCACTTCCGGGAGCACAAGGGTATCTCCAGGCTATCTATGCTGACCCCACTCAGGAGGATTCACGGACTCGCACCACTGCTGAGATGCTCGAGGATAAGGACCGTGAAAATCGGGCCTTGAGGCTAGAGCTTTTCAATACCCGTGCTGACCATTGGGCCACGTTGACTCGGTTTGCACCGGCGGTGCAAGCCGGATATTCGGATATGCGCGATCTCTATCCTGTGAGATCTTCTCTGCCAGACGTGATGGGTTGGCGTGATGTAGGAGGCATCACCCCACCTCGCGGTCCCCGCAGGCCACCGTCTGTTGGTCCAAGACCTCATCCTAGTCCCTATGGTCCACAAGCTCCGCGAGATCGTCTGTTCCCGGATGATCATGTTGAGCTTCCAGGCTATGGAGGTGACTTCTACGAGAACTACTACGGATCGGTCTGAGTTAGTGGTAGTATCACTAGTTCGTACCAGCTATGTCGTCTATCGTCCTGCGTGACTCGTGGGATATGACCTAGTTGTACCGCCTTCCGGAGGTGTAGAAAAATAATGTATAGGAGCTTGGGATGCCTCCGATGAGATGTAATCCTCTTTTTCACCGTAATAGTACCTTGTTTGGTCTTGTACTAAACTTGTATGGTGTGTATGACGATGGAATAAAGAAGCAGTTTCTGTATCTACCATGTCATACGGATGATCATCTTGCATTCCGAGTTACTCCTTACATTCTGTATCCTATGTCGGAATTTTATCATTCTGACTAAATCATTGTCTTGTTTACCAAGGATGGTCAACACGCGCACTAACCCTGCTCCCCAAGAGCAGGCCGAAGGCAGTGAAGTCAGGAATGCAAATCTGCCTCATCCTCCTTCCCTAGCCGAGGTTATGATGGAAGCCGAAAGAAACAAGCGGGAGACCAACCGTTTGTTGGAGCGTATTGAACAGAACACAGCACACCATCAGAGGACTAACGTGGTGTCACTCAGTGATTTCATCAAGTTACATCCACCCACGTTCCACCACTCCGTCGAGCCTCTCGACGCTGATGACTGGCTTCGCAGTATTTCTCACAAACTATGTTTCGCGCTGGTAGCTGAGGCTGACAAGGTCACCTTTGCTGCATATCATCTTGAAGGCCCCGCCAGTCTTTGGTGGGAGAATTATGGAGCTATGCGCCCAGCGGGCCATGTCACTACTTGGGCTGAATTCAGCGAGGCTTTCCGTGAACATCACATTCCGGAGGGTCTCATGGACCGTAAACGTGAGGAATTTTGCAGTTTCACTCAGGGCCGACTCTCTGTGGATGCTTACAGCAGGGAGTTCGGTAACCTCGCACGATATGCCACTGAGGAAGTTTCTACTGATGCCAAGAAGCAAGCAAGGTTCCGTAAGGGACTTAGTCCTGAGCTTCGCCGCGACCTCCATCTGCATGAGTGCACATCTTTTCAGAAGCTTGTTAACAAGGCCATCAGTACTGAGACTGGTCAGACTGATTATGACACAACACGCAAGCATGGCCGTGACGTGGGTTTCTCATCCGGTGCTGGTCCTCAGAAGCGCCGCGTGTCGGTGCCCAACACTGCCCTGCCACCCAGGTTCACACCGAGGCCATCCTTCCAGGCGCCTCGCCCCGTTCAACAGTCTGCACCAGCCAAGCCCTATGGTGGTCCAACCAACAGTGCTCCTCCACGTACCAGTTCCGTGACTTGTTTCAAGTGTGGGGAATCTGGCCACTACATGCGTGAGTGTCCCCAGACGAACCCCAACAAACCTGCTAAAGCTGTTGGCCGTGGCAAGCCGACAGGGAAAGTGTTCCACGCCAAGCCGGCCACCGCTACACGTGGCCATGTCAACTGTATCTCTGCCGAAGAAGCTCAAGAGGATCCCGACGTCGTTCTCGGTACGCTCCTTGTTAATTGCCACCCGGCATCTGTTCTTTTTGATACAGGAGCCTCTCATTCATTTATATCCGAGAACTATGCTCATTTGCATAACACCGCATTCTGTGACATGCCATCCTCTATGGTAATTCAAACTCCGGGATCCAAATGGCAAACTTCTAGAGTAAGCCATGGAAATGAAATTCAAGTCGATAGACTTGTTTTCCTCGCATCTCTGATAGCCCTTAAATCTTCAGATATTAATATCATCTTGGGTATGGACTGGATGTCGGCTCATCATGCCAAAATTTATTGTTTCTCTAGGACTGTTCAACTCACCCATCCCTCGGGGAAGATAGTCAATGTCTTGACCCGAATAGCCAAGCGACAGTTATATTCTCTTAACGCCAGCCCTTTGCCAGACCTTGAGGACGTTCCGGTAGTCCGTGACTTCCCGGATGTCTTCCTAGAGGAATTGCCAGGTGTCCCACCTGACAGGGATGTGGAGTTCGTAGTAGACCTCATTCCAGGAACCGTCCCGATTGCTAGAAGACCCTATAAGATGGCACCACTAGAACTAGCCGAGCTTAACAAACAACTCGATGAGTCCTTGAAAAAGGGTTTCATCCGACCTAGTTCATCTCCGTGGGCTTGCCCCGTCCTCTTCGTCAAGAAGAAGGATGGTATGGACCGGATGGTTGTAGATTATCGACCTGTCAATTTGGTCACAATCAAGAACAAATATCCGCTCCCCGGGATCAACGACCTGTATGATCAGCTCGCTGGATCCTCAGTCTTCTCCAAAATGGATTTGAGGTTGGGCTACCATCAAATCAAAATCAGAAACGGGGACATTCCTAAAACGGCCTTTGTTACTCGTTATGGCCAATACGAGTACACCGTCATGTCCTTCGGTTTAACCAACGCTCCAGCCACCTTTTCTCGGTTAATGAACTCAATCTTCATGGAGTATTTGGATAAATTCGTCGTTGTTTACCTCGATGATATACTCATCTACTCCAAGAACGAGGAAGAACATGCCGAACATCTAAGGCTAGTGTTGAAGAAACTTCGAGAGCATCGCCTTTATGCCAGGTTTTCTAAATGTGAATTTTGGTTGTCAGAAGTGACCTATCTGGGTCATGTAATATCTGGTAAAGGTATTGCTGTTAACCCTGAGCGAGTTCAAGCCGTCCTTAATTGGACTCCACCTGAATCGGTCAAGCAAGTTCGGAGTTTTCTTGGCTTAGCGAGCTATTGCCGTCGCTTTGTCGAAAATTTCTCCAAAGTTGCTAAACCTCTAACCGAACTCCTCAAGAAAGATAAAAAGTTCGAATGGACTCCACAATGTGAGCACAGCTTTCAGGAACTGAAAAGATGCCTGACTTCTGCTCCCGTGCTGGTACCGCCAGACTTCTCTAAGGACTTTGTTATCTACTGCGACGCCTCGCGACAAGGACAAGGTTGCATTCTCATGCAAGATCGACACGTAATTGCTTACGCTTCACGGCAATTGCACCCACATGAGGAGAATTATCCTACTCATGATCTAGAGATTGCAGCCGTAGTCTATGCACTTAAAACCTGGTGACATTACCTCCTTGGTAATCGCTGCGAAATATTCACTGATCACCAAAGTCTGAAGTACATCTTCACCCAACCGGATTTGAATCTCAGGCAAAGACGTTGGGTCGAGTTGATCACAGATTTCGACTTAGGAATAACTTACACCCCAGGGAAAGCCAACGTCATGGCTGATGTGCTAAGTCGTAAATCTTATTGTAACAACCTGATGTTACAACAAAGTCAACCGCTTCTCCATGAGGAATTTCGGAAGCTTAACCTTCACATTGTTCCTCAAGGTTTTCTTTCCACCTTGGTGGCGAAACCTACTCTTACGGATCAAATCATCGCTGCCCAAAAGCGAGATAAGGGAATATCTAAAATCAAGGAGAACATTGCTAGCGGAGGTGCTAGTTGTTTCTCCACAAATGATCATGGTGTTGTATACTTTGAGAACCGTTTAGTGGTTCCCAAGAACCAGCATCTACGGCAGTTGATCCTTAAGGAGGCTCATGAATCTCCTCTCACCATTCATCCCGGTAGTACCAAGATGTATCAGGACCTACGCCAGAGGTTCTGGTGGACTAGGATGAAGAGAGAAATTGCTCAGTATATTGCTAACTGCGACGTCTGCCGTCGTGTAAAAGCAGAGCATCAACGGCCTGCTGGCACCCTTCAACCCTTAGCTATTCCTGAATGGAAATGGGATAAAATTGGTATGGATTTCATTACCGGTTTTCCCAGGACCAAGAGAGGGAATAATGCTATCTTCGTCATTGTCGATCGTCTTTCCAAAGTGGCCCATTTCTTACCTGTTCGTGAGAGTATAACCGCTAGTCAATTGGCAGACTTATACATCTCCCGAATAGTGTCTCTCCATGGTGTTCCTTTGGAAATTAACTCGGATCGAGGAAGTCTTTTCACCTCTCGATTTTGGGAAAGTTTCCAAAATGCTATGGGAACCCGCCTTTCCTTTAGCACCGCTTATCACCCTCAATCTAGTGGTCAGGTAGAACGCGTCAACCAGATTCTAGAAGACATGCTTCGAGCCTCTGTTATCTCATTCGGAATGGATTGGGAGAAGTGCCTTCCATTTGCCGAATTCGCTTACAACAACAGCTATCAATCTAGCTTGGGTAAAGCCCCTTTTGAAGTTCTTTATGGACGACGGTGTCGAACACCCCTTAACTGGTCAGAAACCGGGGAAAGACAATTCTTTGGCCCGGATATGATTCAGGAAGCAGAAGAGCAAGTTCGCATCGTTCGTGAAAAGTTGAAAACAACCCAATCTCGTCAAAAGAGTCAATATGACCGAAAACATAAGGCTATGACTTTCGAGGTTGACGAGAAGGCTTACCTTCGGGTTACTCCTCTGAAGGGAACCCATCGTTTCGGTATCAAAGGCAAATTGGCTCCTCGTTACATTGGACCTTTTCGTATTCTCGCTAAACGAGGAGAAGTTGCCTACCAGTTGGAACTACCTCCGCATCTCTCCAGAGTCCACGATGTCTTCCACGTTTCTCAACTCAGGCGTTGCTTCTCGGATCCTATCCGTGGAGTGGACCACGAAACGCTTGATCTCCAAGATAATCTTACGTATCGAGAGTACCCCATTCGTATCCTCGATCAGGCCGAGCGTACCACTCGACGTCATAATATCAAGTTTCTCAAAGTTCAATGGTCGCACCATTCTGAGGATGAAGCAACTTGGGAAGGGGAGGATCGTCTTCGACTCGAGTACCCCGCCCTCTTTCCGGAGGAACCCAAATCTCGGGACGAGATTCTTTTGAGTGGGGGTGAGTTGTCACACCCTAGCTAGTTCATGCATTAGAGTGTTGCATCATGTTTATTCTTTCATCAGAAACCTGAAATGGGGATGACAGAACCCCCAGCCCCCTCTGAAACCAATTAGGGTTTACTAAAAACTTTTTCAATGAACCTGAAATGCCCTTCTAAAATGTCCATCATTTTTGTCTTGGTTCAGAACCTCTGCCAAAAGTGATGCACATTTTCCTAGGCCATCTTACGGTTTTTGAATTAAATCATAAATATTTGAATTTGGGCATTTAAAATTATATAAAATATTTAAATGCTCAAATATCTCCAAACTAAAATGTTTCATGTTGGAAATAATCCAACTATGGACCAGCAGTAGTTTGGTGATTTTAGGAGTTGCCTAAGTATTTTTATTAATTCAACAAAGTTGCAGAAGTATTAAAAAAACAGAAAACAGAAAAAAATAGAAAACCTTACCTGGCGCCCAGCACCCGGCCCACCTGCCGGCCCAGCCCAGCGCCGCTCCAGTGAGCTGCTTGCCGGCCAGGCAAGCAGGCAGGTGCCCGACGGCGACCGCAGCGCGCGCCACGCAGCTGGCTGCCGCCCTGCTCCACCTCCTCGCCTCGGGGCTGGATGGATGAGCTCCACGCAGCGCCGTGAACCCGCAGGACACCTCCATTCTCCCCCAACCCCTCTCTCTCGCACTCCCCTGCCATGGCCGACGCCATCGCCGCCACCCCCTCGCCGTAGCCACGCCCTCCGTCGACCCCACGCCGTGCCGCCGTGTCCAGGAGCTCCGCTACCCTCCTCTCCTTCGAGCAAGCCAAGCCCCGAGCGCTCGTAAGGCCCGAGCCCACTGCATCGACCTCGACCGAACCACCATCGCCGGAGGTCCCCTTCAACGCCGTCGTCGCTCCGGTCCGTCCCCGACCGCACCAAGGGCTTCGTCGAACTCCCCGTGAGCTTAGCCATCTTCCCCTCTCTTCTTTTCTTGCTCCCGAGCCGTGTAGCGACCTCCCGGAGCTCAACCGCACCCACCGCCACGGAGCTCATCGCCGACGTGCTCCCGGTCACCCTCCGACCACTCCACGGTGTCCATCATGCTCACCGCGTCACGTAGCACCTAGCTAGCTACTCCCCGCACCTCACCGACCCCTCTTGCGTCAAGTTCGACTTCGGCCAAACCCCGGTGGCCGCCAAAGTCGTCGCCGGCGCCAACTCCGGCCACCCCGACCCCAACGGACTCCACCAAGAGCTGCGGCTCGTCCTCAGCTCCACTCCGGTGGTCTCCGCGACCTATTTGGTGGCCGAAACTGCCAAAACCACTTCCGCCGCCGCGTCGGGCTCGCCGGCGGCTAAACGCCGGTGCAGCCGACCCAGGTTTGACCACGGGTGGGCCCTGCTTGACTCTCCTGAGTCAATGACAGGTGGGGCCCAGCCCTGTTAATTAAACAGGTTTAGTTTTAATTAAACTTTAACTAATCTAATCACACTGACACGCGGGACCCACTGTCAGGTTTCACCCGGACGTGTCTCGTTGACCTGCTGACGTCACACTGACGTCAGACTGACGTAGTAATTGATTTTCTGGAATTAATCTAATATAGGAAATTCCAGAATATAATTTAAACTTCAAAAATTCATAACTTTTATTCTGTAACTCCAAATCAGACAAATTATATATGAAAAATGATCAAAAAAATCCAATCTATCCATCTGTACTATTTTCATGCATGACTAAACAAGTTAACTTGATGTTTAATGCAGAACAAGGAAAAACACTTTAAAGGACCATGTTTGAGTTCGAAATTTGAATCTTTGATTCAAATTGGTTCAAACCCTTCTGGTCTTAGTTGCATTAGCCCAACACACTCATATTGCCATGTTTTATGCATGCATCATATTGTTGCACATTGTTTGGTGATGGTTGTGTATCGGTGTTCTTTGTGGCAGGTTCTGCCTCCGAGGAGTACCGTGATTACCCTAACGAAGAACCGTATCAGTGCATCGAACCATCAGGCAAGCAACCAACCATTTGATCATATCGATACAATCCCATGTTCTCGCTCCTGCTCTCGTTTACTGCATTAAGACAACGCGTTTCAAACTGCTGTGTGTTACGGTAGTTGAACCCATTTCCTCTGCATGACCTGTATGTATGTGTTGTTCCTACCTTGCTATGCCTGCTATGCTTAGAGTCGTGTCAGGTCTGGTTCATCTGGGTGATGGGCTAGAGTGAAATGATTATGTCGGTAATGACAGTGGTGTGGTGAACACGATTTGGTAAAGGTATCGATGAAAGGCCATGTAGGAGTACATGGTGGGTTGTTTCATTGAAGCCGACCTTAAGCACTGAGATCTGTATGTGTGATTTAATATACAGCTACTACCATGCATTGGGCCCTGAAATATGACCCCGCTCGACTTCTTATCCACCCTAGTTCTCTGTCCAGGAGTTGCAAGTAGTTTCTGGTGTTTGTAGCCTACTGGAGGCCGTGGACAGCGCTGACCGTAGGGGTGGGCTGTGATGCGGTAGGTACGTGGCACAGTGTACCGAATACCCGTTAGGAATCTCGGGAACCCTGTTCACATCGTTTGGGGCTGTGAGCAAAACCTCAGCCGGGTCTCCTCATGGATGGAACCCGAATAGGCGATAAACCTGGACTAGAGACTTAGGTGTTTAGGTAGGTCGTGGTCTACACCCACGTCGGCTTTCGCTTGAAGTCTGCCGAGCACATGTCGTGTGCAGACGCTAAGTGGTGGAAACATGTATGAAGAAGTACACCCCTGCAGGGTTAACATGATCTATTCGAATAGCCGAGTCCGTGGTAAAGGACTACTTGGTTGCCTATACAGTTCATAGACAAGTAAATGGAAACTACTAAAAGCCTCAAGATAAGTGTGAGTGCCGAGGATGGCTCTTCTGTAGGAAGACGGAGGTGGATCCTCGGTAGTGTGTTGAAGTGGTGAGTAGTGGACTCGTGTACGCAAAACCTTTTCAAGTTGGAGTCTCGTAGGATAGTCTAGCCAAGAGTCAAAGCTGGCTTGCTGCAATAACTCCACCAACCCTTCTTGATAATGTGCATGTATGTAGGATCTGATGTAAGTCTTGCTGAGTACCTTTGTACTCATGTTGCTATAATTTACATTTTTTACAGAAGACGCTGCAACCCCTTCTGATGGGTTCTTCGTAGACGTTGACATCAATGAGTAGGCTAAGGCCCAGGTGGTGATCCTGAGCTTGTGAAGGACCACGTAGTATAGCTAGGTTTTCCAAGCCTCTTTTATTTTACTAGTTGTCTATACCCAGACAAGTTACTTCCGCTGCTGGTTTGTATGACTGTATGACTTGAATGTTGGGTCGTGTGACCCGTACCTTTGTGTATGTTATGTATGGCTCTCTGAGCCTTAAATAAAGTACTTGTGTCATAGAGTCACGTTGTGATGTTGTGTTGTATTTGCACATATCGAGCATATTGTGTGTATGTTATTGAAATGCTTGGTATGTGTGGGATCTGACTATCTAGTTGTTTATCCTTAGTAGCCTCTCTTACCGGGAAATGTCTCCTAGTGTTACCGCTGAGCCATGGTAGCTTGCTACTGCTCTGGAACACTTAGGCTGGCGGCATGTGTCCTTCTTTGTTCCTGTGTCTGTCCCTGCGGGGAAATGTCACGCTTTGAGTACCGGAGTCCTGTTAGCCCGCTACAGCCCGGTTTACCGGAGTCCTGCTAGCCCAGTGCTACAGCCCGGACCCACTTGCTGATGACCGACACGTTCGAAGCTGGGTCATGGATGCCTGTCCCTGTAAGTCTGTGCCACTTTGGGTTTACAACTAGTCATGTCAGCCCGGGCTCCCTATCATATGGATGCTAGCGACACCATCATATACGTGAGCCAAAAGGCGCAAACGGTCCCGGGAAAAGGTAAGGCGACACCCGTGGGGATACCGTGCGTGAGGCCGCAAAGTGATATGAGGTGTTACAAGCTAGATCGATGTGACATCGAGTCGGGGTCCTGACACCGACACAGGTAGTGAACGTAAATTCTCTCTATGGATATGATACAGCTGAAGTCCCTCCTACTAAAATTGCTAGTCAGTGCTTGGATGAGTTTGATGACTTTATGTTTAAACAAGATGACTTTAATGCTTATTTTGGTAGACAATTAAAACAGAATACCTTTATGATTAAATGCTTGGGTGATTATATGGCTGATATTAGAGGTGAACTTAAACTTGTTAGCAAACATGCTTCTATGGTTACCACTCAAGTAGAACAAGTACTTAAAGCTCAGAAAGAAGTGCTTGATGAAATGAATAGTAAGAAAAATGATTATGCTATTAGAGTGGCTACTAGAACTGGTATAATGACTCAGGAACCTTTGTATCCTGAAGGCCACCCTAAGATAATCGAGCAAGATTCTCAGAGAAATAATATTGATGTACCTAGTTCTTCTAAGAGGAAGAAAAAGAAAAATGATAGGACCTTGCAAACTTCTAGTGAACCTATTGCTGAACCACCTGAGAATCCAAATGACATCTCTATGTCTGATGCTGAAACACAATAAGGTGATAAACATGAGCCTAGAGATAATGTTAATGATAATGTTCATGTTGATGCTCAACCTAGTAATGATAATGATGTAGAAGTTGAACCTGCTGTTGATCTTGATAACCCACAATCAAGGAATCAACATTATGACAAAAGAGACTTCGCTGCTAGGAAACATGGTAAAGAAAGGGACCATGGGTTCAGAAACCCATGCCTTTTCCTCCGAAATCATCCAGGAAAAAGGATGATGAGGATTTTGAGAGCTTTGCTGAAATGATTAGACCCATCTTTTTGCGTACGCGATTAACTGATGTGCTCAAAACAAATCCTTATGCTAAGTATATGAAGGATATCATTACTAATAAAAGAAAGATACATGAAGCTGAAATTTCCACCATGCTTGCTAATTATACTTTTAAGGGTGGAATACCAAAGAAACTTGGAGATCCAGGAGTACCTACTATACCATGCTCCATTAAGAGAAATTATGTTAAAACTGCTTTATGTGATCTTGGAGCCGGTATCAGTGTTATGCCTCTATCTTTATATCATAGACTTGACTTGAATAAGTTGACACCTACTGGACTATCTTTGCAAATGGCTTATAAATCAACTGCTATACCTGTCGGTATTTGTGAGAATGTGCCTGTTGTGGTTGCAAATGTTACTATTCTAACGGACTTTGTTATTCTTGATATTCCCGAGGATGATAGTATGTCTATTATTCTTGGAAGACCTTTCCTTAATACTGCAGGGGCTATTATTGATTGCAACAAAGGCAATGTCACTTTTCATGTTAATGGCAATGAGCACATGGTACATTTTCCGAGGAAACAACCTCAAGTTTATAGTATCAACTCCATTGGAAAAATTCCATCGATTATATTTGGAGGTTTTGAATTTCCTCTCCCTACTGTCAAGAAAAAGTATGATATTCTTATTGTTGGGGATTTTCATATCCCCGTTGAGGTAACTTAGTGTTATTCAAAATTTCTCCGGTTCCGTGATTATTAGGAATGAGTTTGTTAACAAGACTTGATCAACCTTGTTAGTGGGTTCATTTTGATGATCATGAGATGGATGAAACTAGAAGCACAACCTTCTGTACCCTTTTTATATTTTCTGTTATTTAGTAGAAATAAAGTAAACAAACAACAACAAAGCCTTTAGTCCCAAACAAGTTGGGGTAGGCTAGAGGTGAAACCCATAAGATCTCGCAACCAACTCATGGCTCTGGCACATGGATAGCAAGCTTCCACGCACCCCTGTCCATAGCTAGCTCTTTGTCGATACTCCAATCCTTCAGGTCTCTCTTAACGAACTCCTCCCATGTCAAAATCGGTCGACCCCGCCCTCTCTTGACATTCTCCGCACGCTTTAGCCGTCCGATATGCACTGGAGCTTCTGGAGGCCTGCGCTAAATATGCCCAAACCATCTCAAATGATGTTGGACAAGCTTCTCCTCAATTGGTGCTACCCAACTCTATCTCGTATATCATCATTCCGGACTCGATCCTTCCTCGTGTGGCCACACATCCATCTCAACATACGCATCTCCGCCACACCTAACTATTGAACATGTCGCCTTTTAGTCGGCCAACACTCCGCGCCATACAACATTGCGGGTCGAACCGCCGTCCTGTAGAACTTGCCTTTTAGCTTTTGTGGCACTCTCTTGTCACAGAGAATGCCAGAAGCTTGGCGCCACTTCATCCATCCGGCTTTGATTCGATGGTTCACATCTTCATCAATACCCCCATCCTCCTGCAACATTGACCCCAAATACCGAAAGGTGTCCTTCCGAGGTACCACCTGGCCATCAAGGCTAACCTCCTCCTCCTCACAGCTAGTAGTACTGAAACCGCACATCATGTACTCGGTTTTAGTTCTACTAAGCCTAAACCCTTTCAATTCCAAGGTTTGTCTCCATAACTCTAACTTCCTATTTACCCCCGTCCGACTATCGTCAACTAGCACCACATCATCCGCAAAGAGCATACACCATGGGATATCTCCTTGTATACCCCTTGTGACCTCATCCATCACCAATGCAAAAAGATAAGGGCTCAAAGCTGACCCCTGATGCAGTCCTATCTTAATCGGGAAGTCATCGGTGTCGACATCACTTGTTCGAACACTTGTCACAACATTATTGTACATGTCCTTGATGAGGGTAATGTACTTTGCTGGGACTTTGTGTTTCTCCAAGGCCCACCACATGACATTCTGCGGTATCTTATCATAGGCCTTCTCCAAGTCAATCAACACCATATGCAAGTCCTTCTTATGCTCCCTATATCTCTCCATAAGTTGTCGTACCAAGAAAATGGCTTCCATGGTCGACCTCCCAGGCATGAAACCAAACTGATTTTTGGTCACGCTTGTCATTCTTCTTAAGCGGTGCTCAATGACTCTCTCCCATAGCTTCATTGTATGGCTCAGCAGCTTAATTCCACGGTAATTAGTACAACTCTGAACATCCCCCTTGTTCTTGAAGATTGGTACTAATATACCCCGTCTCCATTCTTCTGGCATCTTGTTTGCCCAAAAAATGAGGTTGAAAAGCTTGGTTAGCCATACCTTTCCACACCTCAATGGGGATACAATCAGGGCCCATCGCCTTGCCTCCTTTCATCCTTTTTAAAGCCTCCTTCACCTTAGACTCCTGGATGCGCCGCACAAAACGCATGCTGGTCTCATCAAAGGAGTCATTCAGTTCAATGGTAGAACTCTCATTCTCCCCATTGAACAACTTGTCAAAGTACTCCCGCCATCTATGCTTAATCTCTTCGTCCTTCACCAAGAGTTGGCCTGCTCCGTCCTTGATGCATTTGACTTGGCCAATATCCCTCGTCTTCCTCTCCCGGATCTTAGCCATCTTATAGATGTCCCTTTCACCTTCCTTCGTGCCTAACCGTTGGTAGAGGTCCTCATATGCCCGACCCCTTGCTTCACCAACAGCTCGCTTTGCGGCCTTCTTTGCCATCTTGTACTTCTCTATGTTGTCTGCACTCCTATCCAGGTATAGGCGTCCGAAGCAATCTTTCTTCTCTTTAAGCGCCTTCTGGACATCATCATTCCACCACCAGGTATCCTTATCTTCGCTTCTCCTTCCCTTGGACACTCCAAACTCCTCCGAGGCCACCTTACGAATGCAAGTCGCCATCTTCATCCACACATTGTCCGCATCCCCTCCTTCCTCCCAAGGGCCCTCCTTAAATACCCTCTCCTTGAACACCTGAGCTACCTCCCCCTTGAGCTTCCACCACTTCGTTCTAGCGACCTTGGCACGCTTATCCCGCTGCACACGAATCCAAAAGCGGAAGTCAGCAACCACCAGCTTATGCTGGGGTACAACACTCTCCCCAGGTATCACCTTACAGTCTAGGCACGCACGCCTATCTTCTCTTCTCGAGAGGATGAAATCAATCTGGCTAGAGTGTTGGCCACTACTAAAAGTCACCAGATGTGATTCTCTCTTTCTAAAGAGGGTGTTAGCTACAATCATGTTGTAGGCTAGAGCAAAGCTTAAGACATCTTCTCCTTCTTGATTCCTGATGCCATAGCCAAAGCCCCAATGCGCCCCTTCAAAACCTGTGTTAGATGTACCCACGTGGCCATTGAGGTCTCCTCCTATGAAGAGCTTCTCACCAATCGGTACACTCCTAACCATGTCTTCCAAGCCTTCCTAGAACTCCCTCTTGGTGTTCTCATTGTGGCCTACTTGCGGGGCATATGCGCTGATAACATTGAGAACCAAGTCCTCAGCTACCAGCTTGACCAGGATAATCCGGTCCCCACGTCTCCTGACGTCTACCACTCCATACTTGAGGCTCTTGTTGATCAAGATGCCTACGCCATTTCTGTTTGCAGCCGTCCCCGTGTACCAGAGCTTGAAGCCGGTATCCTCCACCTCCTTCGCCTTCTGTCCTCTCCATTTGGTTTCTTGGACGCAAAGGATATCAACACCTCTCCTCACTGCTGCATCAACTAGCTCCCGAAGCTTCCCTGTCAGAGACCCTACGTTCCAGCTACCTAAGCGAATCCTCCTAGGCTCGGCCAGCTTCCTTACCCTTCGCACTCGTCGAGTCAAATGCGAAGACCCTTGCTCATTTTCCACTACATCCGGGCGCCGATGTAGCGCGCCACTAAGGATGCGACGACCCGATCCTCGCTCACTTGCCACCGTATCCGGATCAAGATACGGCGCGCCACTTGGGGGGTGACGGCCCGGCCCTTGCCCATTTTCCACCACACCCGGGTTCCGATGTGGCGCGTCGCTGAGAGGGTTACGCCCTAATGAAAATCTTTTGGGTTTCATCTCCATAAGAGTGGCTGAGTTTTTACGTTGGCTCGCCAAGCCTATCACAACCCTCCTCCTTTACCCGGGCTTGGGACCGGCTATGTTGAGACAACATAGGCGGAGTTTTAGTAAAATAGTAGAAATAAAGTAAAATAGTATTTTTCTGTCTGTCTCCTGACTTATCCGTGCAATATAAATATATCCCGAAAATAAAAGTCCTCATAATGCCATGCCAATTTAATATGATTTTTTGGGGAATATTTGAGAATTTGCTGTGCAAAAATTACCGCGGGGGGAGCTGCCACCTGGCCACGATAGTGGAGGGCACGCCCTACCCCCTGGGTGCGCCCCCTGCCTCATGGGCCCACGGTGGCCCTCCTCCACTTATTCCTGCACCCATCTTCTTCCTCTGCCTCACACAAACACGAAAACCCAACTCAAGCACGAGTTCTAGCCCCCGTTGCTGTGATTTTCCATCTCCTTGCTCAAGGCACCTCTCGCAAAACTGCTTGGGGAGATTGTTCCTTGGTATGTGACTCCTCCATTGGTCCAATTAGTTTTTGTTCTAGTGCTTTATTCATTGCAAATTTGTGCTGCATAGGTGACCATGTTCTTGAGCTTGCATGTCAAATTTATATCGTTCCAAGTAGTTCCAATGCTTTATATAGGCTCTAGGCACTTGTGGGAGTTGTTACTATCAGTTTTATTGAAGTTGGTTCACTTTTATTTGAAGTTACTAAAAATTTCAGAAATTTTTCAGAGGAAACAATATGTTTAGGAGGATCTTCCAAGGTGGTTCTTCAAGGAAGCAAGGTCCCAGACTTGCAATACGTGATGCTGACGAGGAACCACCAAGAGACGCCCCTGTGAGGCCCTGTGAATGGCCTTCAGAAAATTATATGAATCAAGTGGGAATCAAAGAAGAATTTAGTACATATTTGAGTAACGCCGGTCTTGAGGACTTTGAAGCTAACAAATGCCCCCAGTATCATGATCTCACAGGTTCATTTGTGAGGAGGTTTGAGTTTTCATCTTCGCGTAATTCTCCTTCAGTCATGTTTGACCTTTATGACAAATCTTATACCATGGACTTAGAGGATTTCACCTCTGCTTGCAAACTTCCATCTTGGGGTAATGTCAGGGATCCCCCTAAATCTGAATATAGAGACTTTCTTGATAGAATAACTGTGGGGGAATCTAGAGATATAACACAAGCCACTATAGGGAGCGTTCACTTTCCTGCTATACATTATTTTGCCCTCTTCATAGGTAGATGCATAAATGCTAAGGATGAAGCATGTCACATGTGTGTCCCTGATCTCAGCATTCTCAGGAGTGCTGTGTTAGCAGACCAATCTTATCATATGGGAGCCATTGTAGCTCGCAGGATGCATCAGAATAGACATAACGGAGATTTCTTTGGAGGAATTTATTCAACCCGCTTAGCTAATTTTCTTGAGATGGACATTCATGAGGGCGATATGGAGTTACCCCCTTCTTATTTAGATTTTGATTCTATGGTTTCCCATCAGTTTGTTGAGAGGACTGAACCACCTCTCCAGTATCGACTAATCTTTAACAAACGTTGTGTAGTCCATATTGCTCTTTATACTCCTGCCTTCTTTGATTCACAGACAAAAGGAAGATATATTATTACTAGAGAGGAGGCAAATGAGTACGAGAGGAGAGCGGAGGCAGCTCAACTCCACGCTACAACTCAGGCGATAGCCGCTGCATCGCAGTATGACCCCAGCTTCACCTACGGGTATCCGCCAGGCTGTCCCTGGCAATAGACCAACTCAGGGAAAAAGCCTAAGCTTGGGGGAGTACGTATTTTCCACCGACATTACATTCATGTTGACACATACTCGTTGCTAGATGCCGGTGCTCATACTCTTTCACTGTAATATCCATGCTAGTTTATTTCCTTTTTCCTGCTTTCTTCTTGTGTGTTTGATAAACCTTAAGAAAAACCAAAAAAATTAGTAGTAGTTTATTTCTTTGCTGTAGTAATTAAAAATAAAACCCAAAAATATTTCCCGTTCTTCTTTTACTTGTTGGGAGCTTTCCCGTGTAAATAGTTTTTATTTCTTTTCCTTTCTTTGGGGGTCGAGAAGACTATATTGAAAATGCTTAGTGGCTCTCATATGCATGATTGTTTATTTAACTTAGAGCCCATATTACTTGTCTTCTCTCTTGAGTTGAATGCTTGCAGAGTCCAGCTTAGTCCAATGCACATGCACTCTGATTATTATACACATCGTTCGGTCGTGCAAGTGAAAGGCAATAATGATGATATATGATGGACTTATTGGGATGAGAAAAGCTGGTATGAACTCGACCTCTCTTGTTTTTGTAAATATGATGATTCATCGTTCCTGAGTCAGCTATTATGAAGTAAACATATTTGCAATGACATTCAGAGATTATAGTTGCTTGTTCCATGCTTGATTAGCTATGAGTTATAATGGTTTACCTTGCGTGCCAACGTGCTATTAGAATGATTATGATGTGGTATGATGGGATGGTATCCTCCTTTAAATGAAGTGAGTGACTCGACTTGGCACATGTTCACGCATGTAGTTGAATCAAATCAACAGCCTTCATCATATTTATGTTCATGGTAGATTATATCCTACTCATGCTTGTACTCGGTGTGAATTAATTTTAATGCATGTTAACGACGGTTGTCGCTCTCTCAGTTGGTCGCTTCCCAGTCTTTTGCTAGCCTTCACCTGTACTAAGCGGGAATACTACTTGTGCATCCAAACTCCTTAAACCCCAAAGTTGTTCCATATGAGTCCACTATACCTACCTATATGCGGTATTTACCTGCCGTTGCAAGTAAATTTGTATGTGCCAAACTCTAAACCTTTAAATAAACATTCTATTTTGCATGCTCGATTAGCTCATATGTCAACTAGAGCTGCCCTTATCTTCCGTGTTAGGCGGGTTATTCTCAAGAGGAGTGGACTCCGCTCCTCATTCACGATAAAATGGCTGGTAGCCGGGATGCCCAGTCCTATGCTTCATGCAAACTAAATCAAAATTACTGCAAACAAAACTCCCCCTGGGACCCGTTGAATGTTGGAGGCACTCATTGTTTCGAGCAAGCCATGGATTGATGCTTGTGGAGGAGGGGGAGTATAAACTTTACCATTTTGTTTGGGAACCGCCTATAATCTGTTTAGCATGGAAGATATCGTCGTCTCCTAGTTGTTATGTTGACAATGAAAGTATGCCGCTCAAAATATAATTTATCTCTATTTCAAAACCAAGCTCTGGCACCTCTACAAATCCCTGCTTCCCTCTGTGAAGGGCCTATCTATTTACTTTTATGTTGAGTCATCACCCTTCTTATTAAAAAGCACCCGCTGGAGAGCACACTGTCATTTGCATTCATTATTATTGGTTTATATTGGGTATGACTTGACTAGATCTCTTTTACCATGAATTACAATGTTTAGTCAGTCCTTGATCTTTAAAGGTTCTCTGCATTTATGTTTTGCGGTCTCAGAAAGGGCTAGCGAGATACCATTTTGTTATATCATGTTATGATTATTTTGAGAAAGTGTTGTCATCCGAGTTTTATTATTATGGCTCGCTAGCTGATTAAGCTATTGATATGAGTAGTTGTGAGACCTACGTGTTATTGTGAGTATGGTTAGTTCATAATAATTGCTGAAACTTGAATGCTGGCTTTTCATGTTTACAACAACAAGAGCAAACAGAGTTTGTAAAAGTTTTTCTTTTTCTCTTTCAGTTTGTCAACTGAATTGCTTGAGGACAAGCAAGGGTTTAAGCTTGGGGGAGTTGATACGTCTCCGTTGTATCTACTTTTCCAAACACTTTTGCCCTTGTTTTGGACTCTAACTTGTATGATTTGAATGGAACTAACCCGGACTGACGTTGTTTTCAGCAGAATTGCCATGGTGTTTTTTTATGCAGAAAAATAAAAGTTCTCGGAATGACCTGAAACTCCAAGGAACACCTTAGAAAAAACAATAAAAAATCCTCGCCAAAGATGAAGACCAGGGGGCCCACACCCTGTCCACGAGGGTGGGGGGCGCCCCCCCCCCCGGTGCCCCCCTACCTCGTGGGCCCCCTGGTGGCCCTCTAACGCCAACTCCAACTCCATATATTGGCTTTCGCGGAGAAAAATATCAAAGAGAAGAAATCATCACGTTTTACGATATGGAGCCGCCGCCAAGCCCTAATCTCTCTCAGGAGGGCTGATCTGGAGTCCGTTTGGGGCTCCGGAGAGGGGGATTCGTCGCCGCCGTCATCATCAACCATCCTCCATCACCAATTTCATGATGCTCACCTCCGTGAGTGAATAATTCCATCGTAGGCTTGCTGGACGGTGATGGGTTGGATGAGATTTATCATGTAATCGAGTTAGTTTTGTTAGGGATTGATCCCTAGTATCCATTATGTTCTGAGATTGATGTTGCTATGACTTTGCTATGCTTAATGCTTGTCACTAGGGCCCGAGTGCCATGATTTCAGATCTGAACCTATTATGTTTTCATGTATATATGTGTGTTCTTGATCCTATCTTGCAAGTCTATAGTCACCTACTATGTGTTATGATCCGGCAACCCCGAAGTGACAATAATCGGAACCACTCTCGGTGATGACCATACTTTGAGGAGTTCATGTATTCAATATGTGCTAATGCTTTGTTCCGGTTCTCTATTAAAAGGAGGCCTTAATATCCCTTAGTTTCTAATAGGACCCCGCTTGAGGGAATCCTGGACTAAGGGGTGTCCGGATAGCCGAACTATCATCATCGGCCGGACTCCAAGACTATGAAGATACAAGATTGAAGACTTCGCGCCGTGTCCGGATGGGACTTTCCTTGGCGTGGAAGGCAAGCTTGGCAATACGGATATGTAGATCTCCTACCATTGTAACCGACTCTATGTAACCCTAGCCCTCTCCGGTGTCTATATAAACCGGAGGGTTTTAGTCCATAGGACAACAACAATTACAACAATCATACCATAGGCTAGCTTCTAGGGTTTAGCCTCCTTGATCTCGTGGTAGATCCACTCTTGTACTACCCATATCATCAATATCAATCAAGAAGGAGTAGGGTTTTATCTCCATCGAGAGGGCCCGAACCCGGGTAAAAACATCGTGTCCCTTGTCTCATGTTACCATCCGCCTAGACGCACAGTTCGGGACCCCCTACCCGAGATCCGCCGGTTTTGACACCGACATTGGTGCTTTCATTGAGAGTTCCTCCGTGCCGTCGCATATAGGCCCGATGGCTGCTTCGATCATCACCAACGACGCAGTCCAGGGTGAGATTTTTCTCCCCGGACAGATCTTCGTATTCGGTGGCTTTGCACTGCGGGCCAATTCGCTTGGCCATCTGGAGCAGATCGAAAGCTACGCCCCTGGCCGTCAGGTCAGATTTGGACGTCTAAACTTCATGGCTGACATCCGCGGAGACTTGATCTTCGATGGATTCGAGCCACAGCCGAGCGCACCGCACTGTCTCGATGGACATGACTTAGCTCTGCTGCCGGACTGTGCCCTGGAGGCTGCACACGAGTCCGCTCCGACCCTTAACTCGGAGCCGACTGCGCAGATCGAGGATGGGTGGTTAGACACCGCCTTGGGGGCTGCAACTTCTACGGCGAGGTGCCGGACTCCTTGCCGGACTCCGAACCTCCTGCGCCCCTACCAATCGAATCTGATTGGGCGCCGATCATGGAGTTCACCGCTGCGGACATCTTTCAGCACTCGCCTTTCGGCGACATTCTGAATTCGCTAAAGTATCTCTCGCTATCAGGAGAGCCCTGGCCGGATCATGGTCAGGATGGTTGGGATGCGGATGATGAAGAAATTCAAAACCCACCCACCACCCACTTTGTAGCCACTGTCGATGATCTAACCGACATACTAGACTACGACTCCGAGGACATCGACGGTATGGACGATGATGCCGGAGACGACCAAAAACCAGCGCCTAGGGGGCACTAGAAAGCCACCTCGTCATACGACATATACATGGTGGATACCCCAAAGGACGGGAATGGCGATGGAACAGCGGAGGAGGATCCTTTCAAGACCAGCCTAAATGACGGCGTCAGCGGCGCCGCTCTAAATCCCGCCACAGCAAGAATGGAGATTCCGGCACCGAAGACAATAACACCCCGGACAGCGCCGAAGACAACCCCCTCCAGCAAGATTCAGCACAGGAGGGCAGAGAAGCTAGCCCTCATGAGAGAGCGGCAGACGAAGAGGTAGAGGATGATAATTACATACCTCCCTCCGGAGACGAGGCAAGCCTCGACGACGACGAATTCTCGTACCTGAGGATCCCGTCGAACAAGAGCGTTTTAAATGCAGGCTTATGGCCACGTCAAATAGCCTCAAGAAAAAGCAGCAACAGCTTAGAGCTGATCAAGATTTGCTAGCCGACAGATGGACTGAAGTCCTTGCGGCCGAAGAGCATGTACTCGAACGCCCCTCCAAAAGATACCCCAAACGCAAGCTGCTCCCCCGATTAGAGGAGGAGGCATATGAACCCGCATCACCAGCGCACAATACGGCTGACCGACCACCTCGTGGCCGCGACAGAGAGGCCTCTAGGCCCTCCACTAGAACCGTACCACGGCATCGCTCGAAAAGTACGGAGCCGCGAGGGAATGCGCCGGACTTGCGAGACATATTGGAGGATAAGGCAAGACAATCAAGATCGATCTACGGATCACGTGGGCGCCCCACGATGCGCGACGACTACCGTCGTATCGGATACTGCAACTCTGGTAGGGCCGAACACAGTAGACAAAGCTCGCTTGAGCTACGTCATAATATAGCCCAATATAGAGGCGCCGCACACCCACTATGCTTCACAGATGAAGTAATGGATCACCAAATCCCCGAAGGGTTTAAACCCATGAACATTGAATCCTACGATGGCACAACAGACCCCGCGGTTTGGATCGAGGACTATCTCCTTCATATCCACATGGCCCGCGGCGACGATCTTCACGCCATCAAATATCTCCCACTCAAGCTTAAAGGACCAGCTCGGCATTGGCTTAACAGCTTGCCAGCAGAATCAATTGGGTGTTGGGAGGACCTGGAAACCGCATTCCTTGACAACTTCCAGGCCACATATGTGCGACCACCAGACGCCGATGACCTAAGCCACATAATTCAGCAGCCATACGAATCGGCCAGACAATTCTCGACACGGTTCTTAACAAAGAAAAATCAAATAGTCGACTATCCGGATGCAAAGGCCCTCGCAGCCTTCAAACATAATGTCGGTGTACTAAAGTAGGGGTACCCTAGTATCCCGAACTTGTGCACAGGCAGTTGCAGCCTCCCGCGGCAAGGCTTGCCGGGTGACCGCCAAGGTCCTCTGTGGTTCCTTTGGAGCCATTCAAGAGCAAAGTGTTTAAGCCAAGAAGACAAGGCCCCGGCAAGAGGAGCTTGCCGGGAAGGTCAAGGCCCCTACAAGAGGAGCTTGCCGGGAAGGCCAACCAAGGCATCTCAAGGAACATGCCGCGGCGCGCCACGCGTCCCGGCAAGGCTCGGTGAACGACAAGCTTCCGGGCGCGACAAGACAACAACCGCGGCAAGGCGCTTGCCGCGGCAGGCTACCACTCTGTACCCGCGCTCCAGCGCATCCACCAACGTGTCGCCCTGGGACCTTTCCAGGCACGCATGGCGAGAGGCTGTGCAACCAACGGTGCGAGGTGGCAAGCGGAGATGACAAGATGACCATCGTGGCAAGCGGTGGCGCCCCTAACGGTCACTTTTCTGCACTGTTTGGGCGACGCAGACGGGCATTTAATGCCTTTGTCCCCTGCCGTCAGGGTTAGGTAGGATACACTGTACAAGTAGGTGTACCAACCGCACCTCTTTTCCGTTTTTACCCTTGCCAGCGTTGCCACCTGTCGGTGACCCCTTGAACATATAAAAGGACGCCCATGCGCAACATAGAGGGGGGTTCGAAACCAGAAAGCACTCACGCTCAGTCTCGTTAGCAGCTAGTGTGTACTGTAGCACTTTGCGCTCCCGAGCAAGAACACAATACAATCAGACAAACAACAGTAGGAGTATTATCTCTCCGGAGAGCTCCGAAGCTAGGTAAACCGCTCGTGTGCTTCACCTTGATCCGCTCTTCGTGCGACCTCCGCCCCCGCCGGACAGAAAGGGGCCCTGCCGCATAGGTGTTCATTCCCACGACATCTTTGGCGCGCCAGGTAGGGGGCGTCGAGGCTGTGTGAACCTGATCCGGCATTCACACAGGCTAGATCTTCATCTTCTTCATCGACATGCCACCGAAGAAGAAGGCTTCGGAGGTGGCTGCTCTGTCCCCGTCGAACCCACCACCGCCGGAGCAAGCAGGTGGTGGGGTAGACGCCGGCGAAGGAATGGGCGTCGACGAGGGAGCTCATGGTGCTGCCAGGTCCAAGGACAAGGCCGCACAAACCTCGGCGTCCGTACATGCACCGCGCCCATCTCAGGAGGCGCGGGACCGACAGCGTCATGGTACTCGCGGTACCATACGTTCGTTGCGCCAAGGCCAAGCTGGTGGATCTCGGGATGCTCAAGACCAGCATGCACACCAACATGTTGGCACGAGCGCGGCACAGTCGCCTGGACGAGATGCTGCTCCTTCTAACATAGTTAGAAGTTCGAGCATATCCCGCTCCTCGCACCGTTCGCCACCGCCACCCAAAACTCCAGCAGAAGCTTTGGCACGAGCTCAACTGCTCCTGGATTACCCTCCAACGGCAGACAAGATCGACGATTGGAGGGCCACCATTCAAAGTCTCATCGGCTTCGCCAACGGCGACACTCCATGGCAGCCGGGTACATCGCAGCCGCGGCAAGATTGCTAGGCACAAGCCGGTGGCGACAAGACCGGTGGGGGTGCGACCACCGTGCACTCTCCACCCCGAAGGCCAAGATCGCCGACTCGCCGGGTCAACCCCGACAGCGACTCCACCGCATTGTCGGATCCGCGAGCTCGTCACGATCAGCGCCGAGTTCTTCACGAACGACAGCAAGAAGACGCTCGTACTCGCATCGAGCGCCGAAGAGAAGCGCGGCGTCAATCAGACCAGCGCGCTGGGCCCACCGTCGACATGCATGCGCCAGGGGAACCAGGTGACTTTCCGTACGCGGTAGGTTGCCCTGCGTTCACTCGTGCGCTGCGGCAAGTCCAGTGGCCCAGTACGAAGAATTTCAAGCCAGATGTACCAGAGAAGTACGACGGCAAGTTGCATCCGTCGGAGTTCCTCAGCATCTACACCATCGCGGTGCAAGCTGCCGGGGGGCGCGGCGACAAGATCCTTGCCAACTACTTCCCGCTGGTGCTCAAGCCCAATGTCAGGTCCTGGCTCATGCACTTGCCGGACAACTCCATATCCTCCTAGGCAGATCTATGCCATCAGTTTGTCGGCGCCTTTACAGGCGGCCACAAGCCTCATGGCCAAGAGAGCGATCTTCATCTGCTCGCCCAGAAGGAAGGTGAGCCCCTGCGCAAGTACATTCAGAGATTCAGCCAAGTACAACGCAACATCCCAGATGTCCACCCTGCCGCAGTCATCAGCGCGTTCCATCGAAACGTGCGAAACCGCAGGATGCGGGAGGAGATGGCGATGTGCAAGATCAGGGACGTCAGTGAGCTATATGCCCTGGCCGACAAATGTGCGCGTGCTGAGGAAGGGAGGAAACTCCCCGGAGAGAACACAGGAGCAGGAGGATCTAACAGTGAGGATGCCGCCCCGGCAAGGAAAAACTGGCGGCGGAACAACAGGAAGAAGAAAGGCAAAGATGTGCTAGTCGTTGAGCAGTCCGGCAACGAAGGTGGCGCCAAGGAAGCTGAAGCTGTGGCGGCCGCCGACAAGCAGGACGGCTCCGGCAAGCAGTACTGCAAGATCCACCGCACCAAGGGCCATGATCTCCAGAGCTGCAAGAAGGTTGAGCAGCTTGTCGAGCAGCAAAAGGCCGAGTACGAGCGACGCGACAAGGAGAAGGCCCAAGAAGGTGCTGGAGGATCCGGCAAGAAGCGTCCCAGCCGAGGAGGACGCCGCGGCAAGGCCAAGCAGCGGCAAGGAGATAGACCTCCCCGCGGCCGCGACAAGGATGAAGATGAAGACGAAGATGAAGATATGGATGATGACGAGGCCGATGAGCAGGAGTTCTAGAAAGCCACAGAGGTCCTGTGCGTTGACGGTGGTGCTTCTCTGCATACTTCACACCGCCAGCTCAAGCAGTGGGTGCGGGAAGTCAATGCAGCAGAACCACCCGTCGAGTCACGCAAGCCTCTAAAATGGTCCAACATGCCTATCATCTTTGATATTGAGGACCACCCTGATCGCATAACTGCGGTCGGGTGCTTGCCGATGTTGGTCTCACCAACTATCCGCAACCTCAACGTCACTGAGATGCTAGTTGACGGCGGGGCCGGCTTGAACCTGATCTCCTCCGCGGTACTCCAGAAACTCCAGATCCCTGACAGCGAGCTCGAAGAGACTGGTACATTCCAAGGAATCAATCCAGGAAGGAGCAAGCCGAAAGGGAAGATCACGTTGCCGGTAACATTTGGCAGCGAGTTGAACTTCAGGACTGAGAGGGTCACTTTTGACATCGCTGACTTTCCATTGCCTTACAATGGGATACTCGGCCGTCCAGCACTTGCCAAGTTCATGGCAGCCTCTCACTATACATATAACATGCTGAAGATGCTCGGCCCAATAAGTGTCATCTCTGTCCCTGGCGACAAAAAGGATGCCCTTATCTGCGCCGACAAGATCTACCGGGAAGCAGCAGCCGCAACAGAACGCAAGTCACTTGCCGCTGAAGCTCCCGGGGGGAAGAAGAAGGCCAAGTCCGGCAAGAGTTCTGATGCCCACTCCGGCAAGCGCACCTCTTCGGAGTGTTGCACTACCGTCGAGGACGCACCATCGAGCTCCACCGGCAAGTGTAAGAAGACGATGACAGCTTCACCAGAAACCAAGAAGGTGTCCGCCAAGGAGGACGGCACTGGTGGTACCTTCACCATCAGTGCCACGCTCGACCCTAAATAGGAAAGCGCGCTCGTTGCTTTCCTGCGGGCGAACGTCGACGTGTTTGCGTGGCAACCGTCTGACATCCCCGGTGTTCCCAGGAAAGTAATCGAGCATCATCTTGCCGTTTGTCCTCATGCGCGGCCCGTCAAGCAGAAAGTCAGGAAACAAGCAGTGGAGCGCCAAGAATTCATTGCAGAAGAAATCAAGAAGTTGGAAGCAGCAGGCCTTGTCAGAGGAGTGCTCCATCCTACGTGGTTGGCCAATCCTGTAGTCGTGCGCAAGGAAAACGGGAAATGGAGGCTTTGTATTGACTTTACCGATATTAATAAAGCTTGTCCCAAAGACCCATTTCCCTTGCCGCGCATTGACCAGATTGTTGACTCCACGGCCGGATGTGACTTGCTTTCATTTCTTGACGCATACTCAGGATACCATCAGATCTTCATGGCAGAAGAGGATGAGGAGAAGACCGCATTCATCACTCCATGTGGCACATACTGTTTTGTATGGATGCCTTTCGGATTAAAGAATGATGGTTCAACATTTGCAAGAGTAGTCCATGACGCTTTTGAGCCACAAATACATAGAAATGTAGAAGCCTACATGGATGATATAGTGGTCAAGACCAAGGACAAGGCAACTCTGATTCAAGATTTAGATGAGACCTTTGCAAATCTGCGCAAGATCAACCTCAAGCTTAACACCGACAAGTGCGTATTTGGAGTCCCCTCCGGCACACTTCTCGGGTTCTTCGTGTCTCAACGGGGAATTGAAGTCAACCCCGACAAGATCAAGGCCATTGAGCAGATCGAAGCACCAAAGCGCGTCAAGGATGTACGAAGACTTGCCGGTTGCGTGGCTACTCTCAGCAGGTTTATCTCTAAGTCTACTGAGCGCGCCCTGCCATTTTTCAAAATATTGAAAAAGGCAGGTCCAATGAAATGGACTCCGGAAGCGGAGGCCGCGCTGCAGGACTTGAAGAGATACCTGTGCTCCACTCCAACACTTGTCGCACCTAAGCCACAAGAGAAGTTGCTCCTGTATATAGCGGCAACCAATCAAGTGGTTAGTGCTGCATTAGTAGCGGAGAGGGAGGCGGATGATGAGCCGGTAACCACGGCAGATGCATCCAGCGACAAGCAGGGGGCTTCGCCGACAAGCTCTGGTCCCGACAAGGGCGGATCTGCGTAGGCGCATGAGGAGGTGCAGAAGAAAATGGTGCAACGCCCAGTTTACTTTTGTCAGTTCCCTTCTGCAAGGGGCTAGGTCGAGGTACTCTGTTGTGCAGAAATTGCTTTTCGGCCTTCTCATGGCCTCGAGAAAGCTGCGCCATTACTTCCAGGCACATGAGATCATAGTTGTCACTCGCTTTCCGCTGAAGAGGATACTGCAGAATCCAGAAGCAACAGGTAGGATTGTCGAGTGGGCACTGGAACTGTCAAGCTTTGACCTCAAGTTTGAAAGCACTTCAACTATCCAGAGCCGAGCGTTGGAAGAATTCATAGCAGAGTGGACGCCAACACCAGATGAAGAAATTCCAGAAACGAGCATCCCCGTCAAGGAAGCAAGCAAAGAGTGGCTAATGTACTTTGATGGTGCCTTTTCGCTGCAAGGCGCCGGTGCTGGCGTGCTGCTTGTCGCGCCCACCGGAGAACACCTCAAGTACGTAGTCCAGATGCACTTTCCCAAGGAGCAAGCAACGAACAATACCGTAGAGTATGAAGGTTTGCTTGCCGGTCTCAGGATCGCGGCAGACCTTGGGATCAAGAAACTCATTGTCAGGGGTGACTCGCAGCTTGTCGTCCGCCAAGTGAACAAGAATTATCAGAGTCCGTTGATGGAAGCTTACGTTGATGAGGTGAGAAAGTTAGAAGAGCACTTTGACGGCCTACAAATGGAACATGTTCTGAGAGCTCAGAACGACATTGCTGATGGCTTGTCAAAGTGCGCTGCACTAAAGTTACCTGTGGAACAAGGGATCTTTGTGCTCAAACTAACACAACCATCCGTGACGCCATCAACTGGACAGAGCAAGAAGAGGAAGTTGATTTCTGGTGACTATTTTCCGGCAGAGCTCCCCGAAGCCGCCGCCAAGAAGGTCCCCAAGATCAACACCAAGCGTGCTGAGGAGCAGTCTGCTCCGGCGAGCCCTAGGGTTCGTTCCGTTGAAGCAGACGCTCCCGACAAGTTTTGCTCTGGCAAGCTTGCCGGGGAACATCAAGCTCCGGCTGAGACGCAGGTTCTCGCCGTTGAAGCGGATGTTCCCACAGCAGCATATGTGCCTTCAGTCCTTGTTGTCGAGCCGCAAGCTCCAGCATGGGCACAGCAGATTGTCCGTTTCCTTCAGATAGGAGAACTTCCGGAAGAGCAAGAAGAAGCAGAAAGAGTAGCCCGGTAGTCAAGTATGTACCAGTTTGTCGATAGCACACTGTACAGAAGGAGGCTCAACGGTGTGAAATTGAAGTGTATTCACTGGGAAGACGAACAGAAGCTGTTGGCGGAGATACATGGAGGCATATGTGGTCACCACATTGGCGCAAGAGCACTTGCGGGCAAAGGATTCCGGCAAGGTTTCTTTTGGCCGACAACCCTCCAGGATGCAACTGCACAAGTAACCAAGTGTGAAGCGTGCCAGTTCCATTCCAAGCAGATACACCAGCCAGCTCAAGCTCTCCAGATGATCCCTTTATCCTGGCCATTTTCGGTCTGGGGGCTCGACATCCTCGGCCCTTTTCCCTGAGCTGTCGGGGGCTTTGAGTACTTGTACGTTGCCATCGACAAGTTCACAAAGTGGCCCGAAGTGGAAGCAATGTGGAAGGTGACAGCACAGTCAGCAGTCAAGTTCTTCAGGTCGATTGTTTGCCATTTCGGGGTCCCTAACAGGATCATCACCGACAACGGCAAGCAATTCACGAGCCGCACCTTCATGCAGTACGTCCAAGATCTTGGCGCTAAGGTCTGCTTCGCTTCTGTTGCTCACCCGAGAAGCAACGGTCAAGCGGAGAGGGCAAAAGCTGAAGTGCTGCGCGGGCTCAAGACCAGGACTTTCGACAGGCTGCACAAGTGCGGAAAGAACTGGATCGAGGAGCTGCCGATAGTTCTTTGGTCGATCAGGACGACGCCAAATCGAGCCACTGGCCAGACACCTTTCGCTCTAGTTTATGGAGCAGAGGCATTTCTCCCCACGGAACTCGTATACGGGTCGCCTCGAGTGCTCGCTTATGATGAGCTTGAGCAAGAGCAGCCGCGACAAGATGACGCGCTGCTCCTTGAGGAAGACCGTCTTCAGGCTGCTGTACGAGCTGCTCGCTACCAGCAAGCTTTGCGTCGCTACCATAGCCACAAAGTTAATGCCAGAAGTCTCGAGGAAGGCGACCTTGTTCTTCGGCGCGTTCAGTCCGCCAAGAATTCTAACAAGTTGACGCCGAAGTGGGAAGGCCCTTACCGGGTGAAACGAGTCACTAGGCCCGGCGCTGTCCGCCTTGAGACCGAAGATGGCTTTCCGGTGAGCAACTCCTGGAACATTGAGCATCTTCGTAAGTTTTACCCGTAAGGCGCGGTTGCCGGAACCTGTTCCGGCAACCACCTTTTGTACAAGTCTTTCCGCTGTTGCATGTAATCCTTTGTGCAAAGCCGGGCGCAGACCCGGTGCATAAATAAAGCTCATGTGCTCCGCACATGTTGTCAATTTCATGCTTTCTATTTTTTGCATGCATTATATGACACTTTGTGCAGCACCTACCCCCGGTAAGCAATAACGAGCCATAAGGCTCCATATCTTTATTTTCTCTTCTTTCTTTTTCTCAAAGAAAGGGAAGGTTCCCTTGCCCACAAGTTTGCCGAGGGGGCTCGTTATTGGTGTGGACCAGGCGTCGTTCAAGAAAGTTTCACCTTACCGGGAAGCAAACGACAGAAAAGCTAAGTTGCCAAAGTTTGGCAATCAGTTTTAAAATTTTTAAGTTATCTTCCTCGAACGACCGTGCTTTGTATGGAAAACCTATGCGCGGAGGAACCAACTCGTAGCTTGTTGCACCCTTGCTTTGTTTCGAGTCCGCTCAACAATTTAAGTGAGCTGCGACTAGTTGCGACAAGGTTTCTTGTCGGGAGCGGCACTGCCAGTAGGCTGCTGACGTTCCACACTCAGTGCTCGCGGCTAAGGTGCCTGCGCCGGCAAGTTCCCTAAAAGCGTAGGGAAAAAACATACAAAGGAAGGAATCAAGTAAAGGAAATAACATAGCAATCGAAACCCAAAAATAAAGTTATATTACAAGATAACTTGTCGCAGCTCTAATAGATTGTTCCCGTAACATGACCAACAGTGACAAGAAAAGGAGGAAATGGGCGGCCTAATCTACGCGATCGCCATCAACCCTCTTGACCTCATTCACCTTGTCCACAATGGGTGCGACAAGGGCCTTGAGCGCTTCCAGATCAGCATCTGCCGGCAGCTTCTTGAGGACGTTGGTGAGGTTGAGGCCTGGGTTGCGGAAGGCCACCTTCACCAACACCTTTTGCAGAACCCTCGCACAGATCGTGCGCGACTCGTCGGCCAACTGCTTTGGGATCCTTTCCCGGAGTCGCTGGAGGGCCGTCGCCACGCCCTTGAAGAACAAAGTGAGCTTGGCGCTGGGTTGGAGGTTCTCGTCGGAAGGATACCCAAAATCCTCCATCCCCAGCTGCGCCAGCTCCTCGTCAATGACTGCAGCGATGTTCACGAGGCCCTCTATCCAGAGCTCCACCGTCTCCCTAAAGGTGTTCTGGGTTTCGGCGACCTCGTCAGCAGCGCTTCGTTGGCCTTGATCTCCTCCTTCAAGGCCACCTCCCGCTCCTTGGCGCTGTCCAGCGTTTGGGTCAATGTAGCCAGCTTCAACTCAAGATCCGCGTTGGAGTCCTTGGCGGCGCTAAGCTCCTTGCCCTTCTCGATGAGATGACCCTGCAGCTCGCCATGGGCGTAGGCGTCCTTCTCGCGCTCATGCTTGAGCGCGGCAAGCTCTTCACCGCTCGTCTTGAGATCGGCCTCCAGCTGCGTCACCTTCGTCTCCAGCTCCTTCTTGGCGGCCTCGGCAGCTGCGGCCGCGTCCTTTGCTTCCTTGAGAGCCCCGCCAAATGTTTGCTCGCGCGCGGCAAGCTCCTCCTCGTGGCTGTCGAGGTTGACCTTCCGCTGCGCCAGCTCACCCTCCAGCGCAAACAGCTCCTCGGCGGCAAGCCGCTGTTGCTCTTCAGCTTCAGCCTTCTCGAGGAGGAAGGCTTTCCACTCCTCGGCGAGCTGATTCCGCTCCTCTGCCAAGGACCGGAGATTTTCTTGATTGCATTCCCGGAGCTCCTCCGCGTGCTTCTCGATGTCCGCTCCCGCCTGCGCGACAAGCGCTTCCAGGGATTCCACCTTGGCTTGTCGGGCGCGGTAGGGCGACACCAGCTTCCGCAGCAGTTGCTCCTCCTCAAACTCGCCGTTGCTGCTGCTCGGCGCGTCAACTAGCGTCAGCCCAGTGGAGGCGAGCACCTCTCTGTCAAAAGTTTCTCCTTCGACCGGCGCCCTGGAGCTCAACGCCCAGGGGAGCTTGATGAAGACACCATCGCCGGCCTTCAAGTAGGCGCCAGGCTGGGGCTCCTCGGAGCCGGCGCTACGGTAGCGGCGGAGGGATCGGCGGTCGGCGTAGCGCCTTGCGCTCCTGCAGCCTCAGGGTCGTCAGTGCAATCGCCCGAGCCCTCGCCGGCTTCTGGGGCAGCAGCTTTGGCAGCCTCTTCGCCGGCGGGATCATCAGCACCGGCTTCTTCTTCGGTGGCGGCGGCGTCGTTGGTGTCGCCGCGCGCGTTCTCCTCACCGCCGACCTTGGTCTCCATTGGCTTGGCAGATGGATCTGACGACCGGAGAAGGAAGAAAAGTCAAGCAAATATCCAAAAAGAAAATCAGAAGAAGAACCCAAGGGAAGTTTCAAGCAAGGGGATTACCTGTACTGGGATCTACAGTCATGGGCTCCGCCAACGTGGGGTCGCTGGTGCTGCCCCTTGCCGGAGACTCCTCCCTTGCCGAAGACTCCTCCCTTGCCGGGGACTTCTCCCTTGCCGGAGAACGCTCCCTTGCCGGGGAATCCTCCCTTGGCGGTGTAGTTGAAGCAGATAGCATCTCGGGAGCGGCTTCCGGGCGCTCCTGGTGAGGCTGTTCTGCTCCTACACAAACCAAACAATCAGATGTCAGCAAAGAAAGAACACTCATGCGCACCCAACATCGGGAAGTAAACCATATACTTACGCTGGGGGCTGCACTGGGGGCTGCTTCGAGGAGTAGTTGCCGGGTCCGGCAAGGTGGTCTCGGGCGCACCCCCTGCTGTCGCGGTGGGCTCATCCTCGATGACAATCACCGGAGCCTTGGCTCTCTTTGCCGCTCTCTGGGCCAGGGTCCTGAAAAGGAATAAGTTCAGAGTAAAGCAGATCAGATACAAGACAAAAACAGCAAAAATTGAAGAACTACAAGTAAAGTAGATCAGATACAAGACAAAAACAGCAAAAATTGAAGAACTACAAGTACAACAAAGAATCTTACTCTTCTTCTTCCTCGTCGGAGCTGAGCGCGGAGAGGTCAAAGTCCGGCCCACCTTCGGCGCGACGAGGCAGAGGAGTAGGTTCCCTTGGCCGCTTGGCGGGGGCAGCGGCGGTGGTCCGGGACGACCCCGCTCTAGTTGCCGCAGCGGCGCGAGGCGCTCCCGCGGCAACAGTGCTTGTCGCGGTGGAGCGTGTCGCGTGGCGCGACGACTGTTGACTCGTCTGCCGCCCTGCTACATCCCCGGCCTTGCGGAGACGCCTTCTTGGTGGGGCTGGGGGCTGTGCTGGGGGCTCCGCTTGCGGCAAGTTCCCTGGAGATGGCGGGCCACTCGCACCCTCGGCGGGTTCGCTCGACTCGGCGTCAGGCTCGGTAAGCTCTTCCTCGGCGTCAGGCTCGGCAAGCTCTTCCTTGCCGCCTCTGCTGCCTCTGCCTCCTCCACGGTGAACCCAAACTCGCCCGCGGCAGCGGCTGCCGCCGCCTCTTCCGCCCTGGTGGCGATGTGCTGCATCTCCTCCTCAGTGGTGTCGCGGGTGAGGCTCTTCTGTTTGTCGGCGTGGACCGCCACCTCCACCAAGCCGTTCAAGAACTCCTGCACGACGTCGTCTGCGGGCTCTTGCCAAGTTGGAACAATCCCATGCGAATCGCACAGAGGCATCATTGCACGGATGCGATCGAGCGAGGAATTGTTGCACAACGGGACGACGCCCTTCGGCAGCCTAAACCATTCGGGATGCTGAGGGTCGTGCTTGAATAGCTCCTTGAGCATCGCGTCCAGTTCCAGGACAGTGAAGTTGAAATTGAGGCCCGGGCGCAGCCTCATAATGTCCGTCGGACCCTCGAATTCCCAGGCGGGTCTCCTCCTCTCTTGCAGGTGGGCAATGCGGTGGCGAAGAAAGTCTGCGCCAATGGTGCCTACAGTGAGCCCGGCAAGCCTTAGGCGCAGAATCCGGGTGACGGCGATCTTCAGCCTATCGTCTTCCGGGGCCATACTGCTCCAATCGCCGCCACGCACTACTGGGGCTCGGCGCTGGGCGGTGAACGGCTGCGGGTTCTCCTCGACGATCCAGCACCAATCTGCTCTCCACTTCTCCCATTTCCTGCGGAGCTCCCCCTCCAGATAAGCTTCCTTCTTGCCGGCCCTCGAGATCCAGGCGATCCCGCCAGATAGAGGCTCTCCTCTCTCAACTCGGGGCATGAAGAAGTGGCGGAAAAGAGCTACGTTTGGGTGGACTCCGACAAAGTTTTCGCAGAGATGTGCGAAAACTGCCATGGTCAGAACAGCATTGGGGGTGAAGTCAAGGAGGTGGAACCCGTAGGTGTTCATGATATCGCAGAAGAATTCAGAGAAGGACGGGTAGAGCCCGCAGTAGAAGAACAGTGCAAAGAACGGATATCCAGTCGGAGCCCGTTTTGAAGCAGCGGCGGAGAGTACCTTCGTGCACGGATGCGCTCGCGTCTCCGTCGACCAGAAGAGGTAGTACCACTCCCTCAGCTCCTTCGCGGCGAGCTCGGGGGGGAAAGTTCCCCGCTCCTTTCACAGCGCCTCGAGCCGCAGCGCCTCGGCCGACTTCACGCCCTTCCCGGCTTTCCAAGCCATGGCGGAGGTGGTGGGGGAGATCGAAGGCGTTGGTGGCGATGGCGGCGATGGGGGGCGGAGCGCTGCTCTCTTTCGGCTTTGGAAGCGGGGGGGAGCGGCGGAGATTTCTGAGATCGGGACAGCAACTGGCAAGATGGGGGAACTGCCCCTGTTTCCCCTGCTTATAAAGAGGGAGGAGGCGAACGTTACGGTTTTTCCGAATAAAGAACCACCCACGATCTCTCCCACGACGCCGCATTCGACGCGTGCCATTAAGGGAGGGCGCGGTGGATATGGAGTGAGATACGGCGTAACCCAGGCTGTGTGTTCCCGTGCCCTGTTTTGGGCCTGGCCCAACAGCGCTCGGCACCGTGTGTGGCCCAGGCCTGGGGGCTCCTGTCGGTGTACTAAAGTAGGGGTACCCTAGTATCCCGAACTTGTGCACGGGTAGTCGCAGCCTCCCGCGGCAAGGCTTGCCGGGTGACCGCCAAGGTCCTCCGTGGTTCCTTTGGAGCCATTCAAGAGCAAAGTGTTTAAGCCAAGAAGACAAGGCCCCGACAAGAGGAGCTTGCCGGGAAGGTCAAGGCCCCGACAAGAGGAGCTTGCCGGGAAGGCCAACCAAGGCATCTCAAGGAACTTGCCGCGACGCGCCACGCGTCCCGATAAGGCCCGGTGAGCGACAAGCTTCCGGGCGCGACAAGACAACGACCGCGGCAAGGCGCTTGCCGCGGCAGGCTACCACTCTGTACCCGTGCTCCAGCGCATCCACCAACGTGTCGCCCTGGGACCTTTCCAGGCGCGCGTGGCGACAGGCTGTGCAGCCAGCGGTGCGAGGTGGCAAGCGGAGATGACAAGATGACCATCGTGGCAAGCGGTGGCGCCCCTAACGGTCACTTTTCTGCACTGTTTGGGCGACGTAGACGGGCATTTAATGCCTTTGTCCCCTGCCGTCAGGGTTAGGTAGGATACACTGTACAAGTAGGTGTACCAACCGCACCTCTTTTCCATTTTTACCCTTGCCTGCGTTGCCACCTGTCGGTCACCCCTTGAACATATAAAAGGAGGCCCATGCGCAACGTAGAGGGGGGTTCGAAACCAAAAAGCACTCACGCTCGGTCTCGTTTGCAGCTAGTGTGTACTGTAGCACTTTGCGCTCCCGAGCAAGAACACAATACAATCAGACAAGCAGCAGTAGGAGTATTATCTCTCCGGAGAGCTCCGAAGCTGGGTAAACCGCTCGTGTGCTTCACCTCCGCCCCCCGCCGGACCGAAAGGGGCCCTGCCCCATAGGTGTTCGTTCCCACGACACATAACATCCGCGACGAGTGGCTTGCTCGGCACCTAGGACAGGAAAAGCCGAAATCCATGGCAGCCCTCACATCACTCATGACCCGCTTCTGCGCGGGAGAGGACAGCTGGTTAGCCCGCAGTAACAACCTCAGCAAAAATTCTGGCAGTCCGAATACCAAGGACCACAATGGCAGGTCGCGTCGCAACAAGAACAAACGTCGTGTCAACGGCGACAACATTGAGGATACGGAAGTCAACACCGGATTCAGAGGCTCCAAACCCGGTCAGCGGAAGAAGCCATTCAAAAGAACTACTCCGGGTTCGTCCAATTTGGATAGAATACTCGACCGCTCGTGCCAGATACACGGCACCCCTGAAAAGCCGGCTAATCACACCAACAGGGATTGTTGGGTATTCAAGCAGGCAGGCAAGTTAATTGCCGAAAACAATGACAAGGGGCTGCATAGCGATGACGAGGAAGAGACCCGGCCACCGAACAATAGAGGACAGAAGGGTTTCCCCCCACAAGTGCGGACGGTAAACATGATATACGCAACCCACATACCCAAGAGGGAGCGGAAGCATGCACTCAGGGACGTATATGCGATGGAGCCAGTCGCCCCGAAGATCAACCCATGGTCCTCCGGCCCGATCACCTTTGATCGAAGGGACCACCCCACCAGTATCCGCCATGTCAGATTCGCCGCATTGGTTTTAGACCCAATCGTCGATGGATTTCACCTCACAAGAGTCCTGATGGACGGTGGCAGCAGCCTGAACCTGCTTTATCAGGATACGGTGCGCAAGATGGGAATAGACCCCTCAAGGATTAAACCCACAAAGACGACCTTCAAAGGCGTCATACCAGGTGTAGGGGCCAGTTGTACAGGCTTAGTTACACTGGAAGTGGTCTTCGGATCCCTGGATAACTTCCGAAGCGAGGAGTTAATCTTCGATATAAGCCCGTTCCGCAGCGGCTATCACGCTCTGCTCGGACGGACCGGGTTTGCAAAGTTCAACGCGGTGCCGCATTACGCATACCTCAAGCTCAAGATGCCAGGACCTCGAGGAGTCATCACGGTCAACGGAAACACTGAACGCTCCCTCCGAACGGAGGAACACACAGCGGCTCTCGCGGCAGAAGTACAGAGCAGCCTCTTAAGGCAATTGTCGAGTCCGGCCGTTAAGCGGCCGGACACGGCTAAACGCGCCCGGAGTAACCTACAACAAGATCACCTGGCATGTTCCGAGCACGCGTAGCAATGCGGCCCCAACCCCTGCCCTTACAAAATTGCAAAACTGGTCCTTCGCGTACATCAATACGCTCTAGAGATACCATAGGCATAGGGGGAGGGGCACGACCAGCACAGGCCCAGAATGCGGCTTAACCGCACCAGGGGCTCCCAAGTGCGTCACTCTTTTTCTTTTTTCTTTTTTCTTACCCACAGGACTCCGTTCACCAGAGGCCCTATTCGGCAGCAGACCTGTCGATCTCACGATGCAACAGCCAGGGAAGGAAAAAGGCTACGACGAGTATCCAGGTGGTCTCCATTACGAGCATTAAATCCGTTTTCATACACCATTCCAAAGCCTACCCTTGGAGGGGGACATGTTTAATAGTCCTACCCCTTGCTTACCGCATTATTTGTATCGTTCTGCATTCATGGAAGTATTCCTTGAATAAACAATGCATCGCTTTTTGCTTATAATTGCATCTCTTTCTTATATATATGTTCATTTATGACATGTTGCATCCGTACACTTTGGTACGGCTAAACACACCAGGGGCTTAAGTTCCCCACATTATGATGTGATAAGTCCGAACACTTTCACAAGTGCGGCACCCCAAACTTATAGCATTATATGCATCGGCTCCGAATCATGTCCTGGGTCAATAGTTGGGTTTGCCCGGCTCCCATGTTTTGGTACCTTACGTTTCGTTATATCGGCTAAGGTAGCACTGGGAGAACCACTGCGATTGCGCCCCGGTTGAGCTGGGCGAGTGCCTCAGTGGAGAAAGCTAAAACTGACCGTCATGATAAGGCGAGAGCTGGTCGCTGTTCGAGAGGTCTTTTCGAGTCCCTAAAGACTTATGCCGCTTAGAGTGAGGAACCGGCTTTGTCCGGCCCAGGCGTGGATAGCGCCCCGAACTCGGTCTTCCGAACACTAGGGGCTTCGCCGAAATTTAAAATTATAGAATTCTATGGCTAAGTGAGAGTGTTCAAGCATTATAAGTCCGTTTGCCTCGTTCGTTGTGTTGAGCGCATCCCGAGATGGACCCAAAAATGGGAACAAGAGCACTCAAGTTTATCCCGAACACCCCAGCACTTGTGGCATGGGGGCTGAAGCGGACGACTTGCCATCTCTCAGATTTGATAAACGGCCGCACAGAAGGTAATATTTTAAATTAACAAGCGTTGCTTAGCGCATATGAACAAAGTTTTTAGCGCACAGGATAACACATTGCGAGTCTACTCAAATATTACATCTTTGGAGCACTCACCCGCAATCAAGCGGGCACCCTTCAGGACACTCTTATAATACATTTCGGGCGTGCGATACTCCTTGCCCGCCGGCGGCGCGTCCGTTAGAAGCTTCTCAGCGTCCATCCTGCCCCAGTGCACTTTTGCACGGGCAAGGGCCCGACGGGCACCTTCAATGCAGGCGGAGTGCTTGACGACTTCAACCCAGGGACACGCATCCACCAGCCGCCGCACCAGGCCGAAGTAGCTCCCAGGCATGGCCTCCTCGGGCCACAGCCGAACTATGAGGCCCTTCATGGCCTGTTCGGCCACCTTGTGGAGCTCGACCAGCTGCTTCAGCTGGTCGCTAAGGGGCACCGGATGTCCGGCCTCAGCATACTGAGACCAGAAGACCTTCTCCATCGAGCTCCCCTCCTCGGCCCGATAGAATGCGGCAGCATCGGACACGCTGCGGGGCAGATCTGCGAACGCTCCTGGAGAGCTCCGAATGCGGGTAAGTAATAGGTAATTCACATTTACATGCTTACTTTGCATGAAAAATGCCTTACCCGCCGCTATCTTCTTTAACGCCTCGATTTCCGGGAGGGCCTTGTGGGCTTCGGCCTTAGCGGCTTTGGCACTCTCAAGAGCCGATGCAAGCTCGGACTCTCGAGTCTTTGAGTCGCGCTCCAAGCTCTCATGTTTTTCCACGAGAGCTTGGAGCTCTTGTTGCACCTCCGCCACCCGCGCCTCCTGCTTCTCTCGCTCGCTTGTTCCGTGGCCGCATTGCGTTCCGCCGCGGACACCGCCTCCTTCAGGGTCGCCACCTCGTTCGTGGCCCCTGGAGTACCCACGTTATCCTTGTTATTTCTCTTGCAACCAAAATCCTTTTCTGTAAGGTACAAATTTAATACGGTGTTACTCACCTTCCTTGTCCTCGAGCTGCTTCTTGGCACGGCCGAGCTCGTTCTCGGACCGCTCGAGGTTCTGCTTCAAAGCATCGACCTCCGCAGTCAGTGCGGCAGAGGTCAGCAACGCAGCCTGCAATCCCATATTGACATATTTTTTAGAACTCCTGCGTATATCTTTTTAGATCCTCAGTCCGGCTTTTCTTTCCGAACACCGAACCAAGCATCAGGGGCTACTGTCTATGCGGTATTACATTACATGTCTTAAAATTCTTACCTCAAAGCCTGTTAGAAGGCTGCTACAGGCTTCGGTCAGCCCGCTCTTGGCGAGCTGAACCTTCTAAATCACCACACTCATGATAGTGTGGTGTTCTTCTTCGATGGAAGCACCGTTGAGCGCCTCCAACAGGTTATCCGGCGCCTCTGGTTTGACGGAGGTCGCCGGTGTCACAGTCTTGCCCTTCTTACGAAGGGGCCGCCTGCCGGACTCCGGAACCACTACAGGTTCTAGTGCGGAGTCCGGTGCAATGTCCGGGAGGTTGCCCTGCGGCACCTCCGGAGCCTCCCCCTCCTGGTGGGTCCCCTCCTGGGATCCCACCTCGGCGTCGTCAGCGTCACGAGGGGTGGAGGCGGTCGGAAGGGAATCCATATCCGACGTGCCCAAGGACCCACTTGACAAAGCGGGAAGATCGTCCTTGGCCGGACTACAGGTTGTATGTGGCATTAGAAAGACACCGCGTGGCAAAAAGAAAAATTATAAATCATCCAGGAATCCGGATACTTACGATCTTGCCAGGGGCTTGGCCCTTGAGGGACACTCCTCGTCGCCGTCGTCGGCATTGGCGGAGCAGTCCGGAGGAAGGGTCCTTCCCTTCTTGGATCCTTCGGCCTCCCTTGTTGGGGAGGCCTTCCTCTTCTTCTCTCCCCCCGCTGGGGGAGAGGCCTCTTTGTCCTCCTCCTCGGGGGAGGAGTCCACCTCGGAGTCATCGGACGATGAGTCCGATACCACCTGACGTCGGGAACTCCTTCGGGTTCCCGTGGCCTTCTTCATGGCCTTCTTCTGGAAGGGGAGCTGGACAGTTAACCTGTCCGGACGTCCTCTGCCAGTCCTGTTAAAGGCATCGAGAGTTTAGATCCCGCATAGAGTCAAACTATGAAAAACGAATGTCCCATAAAGGATAACATAGCTTACCTCGCCAGCTGGACGCTGCGAGCTGAATCTGCGATCTTCGGTAGCGGATGCGGGAGCTTTGGCGCCCTTGAACAGCACCCTCCAGGCCTCTTTGTATGTAGTGTCGAAGAGGCCTCTCAAGGTCTGGTGTTGTGCCGGATTAAACTCCCACAAATTGAAATCCCGTTGCTGGCAGGGGAGAATCCGGCGGACGAGCATGACCTGGATCACGTTGACAAGCTTGAGCTTCTTGTTCACCAGGGTCTGGAGACAGGACTGGAGTCCGGTCAGCTCCTCCAAACTACCCCAAAGCAAGCCCTTCTCTTTCCAGGAGGTGAGATGCATGGGGATGCCCGATCTGAATTCGGGGGCCGCTGCCCATTTAGGGTCACGCGGCTCGGTGATGTAGAACCACCCTGATTGCCACCCTTTGATGGACTCCACGAAGGCGCCCTCGAGCCAGGTGACGTTGGGCATTTTGCCCACCATGGAGCCTCCGCACTCCGCTTGGCTGCCCTTCACAACCTTCGGCTTGACATTGAAGGTCTTTAGCCACAAGCCGAAGTGGGGCTGGATGCAGAGGAAGGCCTCACACACGATGATAAACGCCAAGATATTGAGGATGAAATTTGGAGCCAGATCGTGGAAGTCCAGGCCGTAGTAGTACATGAGCCCCCGGACGAAGGGGTGGAGTGGGAAGCCCAGTCCGCGGAGGAAGTGGGGAAGGAATACGACCCTCTCATGGGGCCTGGGGGTGGGGATGAGCTGCCCCTCGTCGGGCAGCCGGTGCGCGATGTCGCTGGACAAGTATCCGGCGCTGCGCAGCTTCTCGATGCGCCCCTCCGTAACGGAGGAGGCCATCCACTTGCCTCCCACTACGGACATGGCTGGAGAAGGTTGAGGTGAGATGTGCGGACTTGGGCGCTGGAGCTCGAGTGCGCGGAGATGGATAAGCAAAGGAGGAAGAAGGCGTAGGTAAAAGAGGTGGATCCTTATCCCCTTATACATGGGCGGACGAAACTATACGTCCCCACCGGCCTGGTAAAACTCGCTTATCTCCCAAGTGCCACAATCAATGGCGCGGTTGGGTTACCCACGTCCGTATTGATGGGAATCCCGGAATAAGGGGAACACGATCTCTGCTTCGACGAGACGTGCCAAGGAAACCGCTTCGCTAAACGCGCTGAGGTGGTATAATAAAAACGATTCAAGTAAAAGGCTTGGTAGTGGTGTGACATCACGCCACAAAATACGTCAGCAGATTGAACTTGTGTACATATTATTCTCTCTACGGTGGTATGTGGAATTTATTTTACAGATCCGGACACTATCCTAGCATTCACAATCTTCTATGAATTATTCGGAGGAGGAACCCGCCTTGCAATGCTGAAGACAATATGCGCGCCAGACTCGTCGTCATTGAAGCCTGGTTCAGGGGCTACTGAGGGAGTCTTGGACTAAGGGGTGTCCGGATAGCCGAACTATCATCATCGGCCGAACTCCAAGATTATGAAGATACAAGATTGAAGACTTCGCCCCGTGTCCGGATGGGACTTTCCTTGGCGTGGAAGGCAAGCTTGGCAATACGGATATGTAGATCTCCTACCATTGTAACCGACTCTATGTAACCCTAGCCCTCTCCGGTGTCTATATAAGCCGGAGGGTTTTAGTCCATAGGAAGACAACAATTACAACAATCATACCATAGGCTAGCTTCTAGGGTTTAGCCTCCTTGATCTCGTGGTAGATCCACTCTTGTACTACCCGTATCATCAATATCAATCAAGCAGGAGTAGGGTTTTACCTCCATCGAGAGGGCCTGAACCTGGGTAAAAACATCGTGTCCCCTGTCTCCTGTTACCATCCCCCAGACGCACAGTTCGGGACGCCCTACCCGAGATCCGCCGGTTTTGACACCGACACCGCTGCCACGGGAGGGTAGGACAAAAGATGTCATGCAAGGTCTTTTCCATAAGCACGTATGTCTATATACGGAATACATGCCTACATTACATTGATAAACTAGAGCTAGTTCTGTGTCACCCTATGTTATGACTGTTACATGACAAACCGCATCCGGCATATTTATCCATCGCTAATCCGGTGCCTACGAGTTTTCCATATACTGGTTCTCACATATTTACTTTTCTGTTGCTACTGTTACAATCACTACAAAATACCAAAAACATTACTTTTGCTGTCTTTACTTTTGTTACCGTTACCACCACTATCATATTACTTTGCTACTAAACACTTTGTTGCAGATACTAAGTTTCCAGGTGTGGTTGAATTAACAACTCAGCTGCTAATACTTGAGAATATTCTTTGGCTCCCCTTGTGTCGAATCAACAAATTTGGGTTGAATACTCTACCCTCGAAAACTGTTGCGATCCCCTATACTTGTGGGTTATCAAGATACACCACAATGGTGGCCTGAACTAGTATAAATCTCGTGTCCCTTGTGTGTTCATCTTTCTTGCTTAGATCCTTGTGAGACTTCGAGACGCGAGCTGGTAGGGGAAAGATCTTCGTGCGCACCCCAGTGTTCGAACCTCAAGGGTTTGCCGGAACCCGAAATCCGATAAAAATGTTAATGCATGTCAAGAAAAATTATCTCATTGGATTCGTATTTGAACATAGTTTTCAAAAATATAATGTTTGGTGACAGGCGTGAACATTTTTGTTAGTTTAATCTATGGTCAAAATTTGGCACGAAATACAATGGGGACCAATAAACCCGGACGGAGGTAGTACTAGTAGTACTACAGTATTGTTCACTTGTGCTCCCCGCCCTCCATTCATTGAACAACCCCACGGGTGAATAAAAATACAGTAAGTACTGTATTTATATAGAACGAACAAGCTCAAACTATTTTTGCGTAGTTAAAAGTTGAAGGCGGGGCTTTTCCCGGGCAGTACGCGCGGCAGTTTTCGGGTAGGCGATTTGACAGAGAGGTGAGGAGGGTGAGCGAGTGGGGCTGTGCGATTTGACGGCGCTTTACTGCTGGAAAGACTTGTGATATGACCACTCACTATAGTCATGAATTACTGGCACTACGACCAGGGTGATGCCCCCCTTCTGTTTCGCGCTCTAATCTGGTGCATGACATGTCGACCCGGATGCTGGCTCTCCCACATGTTAGATTAGTAAGAAGGAGCAAAGAATGATGCGGTATATACTAGTACTATACTACTCCCTCCGTTCCTAAATATAAGTCTTTGGAGAGATTTCACTATGGACCACATACGGAGAAAAATGAGTGAATCTACACATAAAATGCATCTATATACATCCTTATGTGGTCCACAGTGAAATATCTACGAAGACTTATATTTAGGAACGGAGGGAGTACTACTCAGGTCGGAGGAGTGCGAACCACGGCAGCCCAGTGAACCAGCAATGCGAACCACGGTAGCCTAGTGAACCAGCAGTAGAAAACAATGTGGTGATATGGCTATAAAAAACAATGTGCTACGGTCCACACTGTAGCATGTACAGTAACACTCCTATTTGTTTGGATCCCTGAGTTAGAGCTAGTTTGGGTTGAAATAGCCTCAAATTATCGAAACAAGAGGGGTTAGTTTGAGCTAGTTTGCTCTAACCCAGCTAAAAAACCCAGCCCGGTGGAGAGGTTCTAATTGGGTTAGTTATCCTCGGGCGCACTAAAAGAGAACTAAAAAAATCTCCCCTGCCTGCACCAGATCGCCCTCCCCCCCTCTCGCATGACTCCTCTCTGTTCCCCATAGGGCCGCCCGCCCAAGCGCCGCTCGCCCTCTCTATCCTCCGGCCGCCCTCTCCTTTCGGCCTCCACCGCCCTACTCCGGCTGCCCTCTCCCTCCGGCCTTCGAAGGTCGCCCCGCTCCCCCTTCACCAGTCGTTTTTCTCCCTATGTCATGCGCAGTGGCAGCGCATCTACCAGGGAGGTTGCGAGAGGGGTGAGTTTGTTTGTTCCTTCTCTGTCTCACGGCCATATCATTGATCTTGCTTGCTCTAGCGCTAATTCTAATTTGGAAAAGTAGATCCTGATCAAACTTGGTATAGATTTGGGGTGCACGCATGGAATTGTTTAATGCGTCTGAAAAAAAGACTAGCCTAGAGCTCGCCACGCAGCTATTCCTGTCGAACGCCCCATTAACCGTAAGATATGTTTACGACAATGCCAGTTATTGCACGTACACAGCAGTACTCCCTCCTTTCCGGTTTATAGGGCTTAATTCAAAAATCTCACCAACCAAGATGGTGAGTGGTGGAATATTTTTTGTAGTTTGCAAAAACACCTAATTAATGCTCTTGTTTTTCTAATTATGTTTGTCATTGCATTAGTTGCAATGCATGCATTCATAAAGTACATGCATTGGTCAATTTTCTCTTAATACTTGCATGCAATGATTTAATGCACCTTGGAATCTGAACATGTGTTGGGGAACAACCAAATTGAGCCTTATAAAATGGAAAAACTAAAATTTTGAGATAAGCCCTATAAAACTGGAAAGGAGGGAGTAGAGAAAGAACTACTCCATTCGGGAATAGTGCCGTACTTCAAAACTAGAAACCGTCAATAAATTTTTAGCTTGCGTCTCGTCACATTCCAAATTAATCCATGCTATATTGAATTGCAAACCTGTTCACACCGATCACAACCTAAACGGTTTCCCACTTAGGAGCATATTAGTACTCGGTTATAAATACTAGTATGCCAAGATGACTGCACATTCCTCCTCAACTCCTCATCCACAAAAACAAACAAGTCATTCAGCATCCTCCCCTTGCGTCTGCCATGGCCAACGTGAGTTCTGGGTCGAGAGATTGCCACCAGGGAGAGGCGAGCACGAAAGCGGAAGCACGAGAGATGTCCCGCCTCGCTGCGAGAGCAGCCGACATGTCCCGCCGCGCGGAAGTAGCAGCACAGAGGTCCCGTCGCGCCGCTGAAGCAGCACGGAGGTCCCACCGCGCTGTCGATGCAGCAGACTAGTGCGGCCACGCCACGGAAGCAGCAGAGATGTCCCGCCGTGCCATGAATGCAGCAGAGATGTCCCACCGCGCCGCGGCGGCCTAGGAAAATTTCTCGCTGGCGCGCGACGACTGTTACAGGCGCATGCATGCGAGCGTCCATAGCCAGATGGATCAGTTCCAGGACGACATGAAAGCCTCGTTTGAACAGGATACCGGCGTCACCCAGCAACTACGGGAGGGCAATGAGAGGCTCCAGGCCGAGTGCGACCTACTGAGGGAGAAGATCTTCCGAAGTGCAGACCAGCAGGAGGAGACCAGTGCCTTGTTGAAGAGGACCGGCGTCATCGTCAAGAAACTTGTGGACGAAAATGACATGCTCCGCAAGGAGCGCCAAAGACTGGTGGAGGAATCCATGGATGTTCTCAAGCAGCGTCTTGAGGACACGAAAGAGCTCATCGCCGCTCGCCGCGGAGACTAGTTCACGCGGCCTGCAGCAACGCATCAAGAAAGTAGAGATCAGTGAGCCATATCCTTGTCTTCCTTCTTCTTTTGCCCTTGTGTATTTCGGGTGTAGCCGCATGTGCCTTTTTTAATTATCTTTCTAATTATGTAAGACAATTAATCGTCCTTATCTTTCCGTGGAAGATCAATGTTGCGAGACTGGAATGAGGAAAACTCTTGTTGTGGCGACCCTGGTGTTGCTGTTCTTCTAGTTGCTACTGGGCTTCCTTCAGTTTCCTGGTTTCTTTTGATGTAATAATCGGTTTAGGATGTGGATTGTGTCATTGGTTGTGAAATGTTGTGTTCTAGCACGGATGTTTGGCCTTTGTTGGCCTCTTGGGATGTTGCGATTTCAATCTGGTAGCTTTTAGTCCTTCGTGATAGGTTGGACTTGTGCTGAATTTCTTGTGAATTGTGGTGGTTTTCAGTAATGAAAATCGGAAGGGGCAAGACCTTCTTTCATCAAAAAATAAATTAATCGTCCTTATATATTCATTAGTCTTGCTATAAGTCGTAGTAGATGCTATATAGGTCCGTCGAATCTTACATCAAGATCCGTGCTTTCAGATTTCCTTTTTTCTATCTTAAATCTCAGTCGAGTGAGACATAGCCACGCCATTAAACAGAGGCTCGGGCGCCATTAATGGAGACCTTGGGAGAGAGGTGGACGGCAGATGGAGGTCAAAGGGCTCTCCTCTCGATAAGCACGCGCAGGGGTCTGATCGCATGCCTCTCGTACTCAAATAGCTACCCTGCATGGCGCCTCCTAGCTAATAAAATATGGGGACGCGTGGCAGCACGTAAATGGTACTAGTAAGTAGAACACCCACGGTTTCAATAATACTTGTGTTTCTGATTGTAACGTGATAGCACTTGTTCTAAAATGACTTTGTTGATTGTTAATGTGTGCGCCTTCGCAAATCGGACTGCAAATTTACCACAGCATGTTGGTACCATGTCATGGCACCAAGCCAAGTTTCATTATTTTCATGCGTGTTTTGGATTTACAGGATTTAAAAAACTAAGTTTCTCAATGTTTCCAACCCAGCCACGACGCCCAGAATTTTGAATTTCATTCCCATTTCTTGCATGGAACCTAGGAATTTACCCGAGGACACACATGTGATTTATCAACCAACTTTGGTGCACTGGAACATGTGCTTGTATTTCAAATTTGAATTATGCACTCAAAGGTGGCACGTTCCCTCTCAGAACCACGAGCCTTCTTGAGAGAAGCTCTGATTTGCAAGAAGCTTATACCAAAATCTGTTCCTATTCGGCCATTTTTTTACCAAGGCATGGTACTACCATGACATGACACCATGCCAAGTTTCATGATTTTAATACCAAGTTTCTCAATGTTCTCGACCGAGCCATGATGCCCAGATGTTTGAATTTTATTCTCATTTTTTGCATGGGACCTACTCCCTCCTTCCATCTATATAGGGCCTAATGTGTTTTTCAAGACATCCTTTGACTATTGACAAGATTAATAGCACATGAGATGTATACTATGAAAATTATATTATTCGGCCAATTTTTTTACCACAACATGGTAGTACCATGACATGACATCCATGCCAAGTTTCATGATTTTCAGACGTGTTTTGGATTTACAAGAATTTTAAAACCAAGTTTCTCAATGTTCTCGGCCGAGCCACGATGCCTAGATGTTTTAATTTTATTCTCATTTCTTGCATGGGACCTAGAAATTCACCCGAGGACACAAATGTGATTTTTCAACCAACTTTGGTGCACGAGAGCATGTTCTTGTAGTTCAAATTTGACTTATGCACATTAAATGACCAAAAACTCAATTAATGTATAAAAAATGACAAACGAACCCGGAATAGTTCCAAAATTTAACAGGGCACCAATGTAGTTCTATGTTGCCTTTGTTAAGAAACTCAAGTGGGGGGCAGCGTATATCGTTTCACACTCAAAGGTGGCATGTTCCCTCTTAGAACCACGAGCTTCCAAATTGGCCCAATGTTTTACCACTACATGTTACTGCCATGACATGACATGACACCATGCCAAGTTTCATGATTTCCAGGCGAGTTTTGGATTTACATGAATTTAAAATATAAGTTTCTCGATGTTCTCGGCCGAGTCATGACGCCCAGATGTTTGAATTTCATTCTCATTTCTTCCATGGGACCTAGAAATTCAACCAAGGACACACATGTGATTTTTCAACCCACTTTGGTGCACCGGAGCATGTGCATGCAATTCATATTTAGATTATGCACATTAAAAGTCTAGAAACTCAATTAATGTATAAAAAGGCCAAATGAACCCGAAATAATTCCAAAATTTAACAGGGCACTCATATAGTTCTATGTTGCCTTTGTAAATAAAATCAGGGGGAGGCAGCGTATATCATTTCGCGCACAAATGTGACACGTTCCCTCTCGGAACCACGAGGCTTGTTGAGAGAATCTCCGGTTTTGCAAGAAGCTTATACCAAAACTCGTCCCAATTCAGCCAAAAATTATACGTATGAAAACAGGGTTTAGATTAACCCAAACATCTCGCTACCGACACCAATAATGTACTATGATTTGAATTCAACATAAAATGGATACAAATATTTGAATTGGAGAGCGTATGGTACATGTAGTTCATAGTGAAATATGATTACTGCTATATGCATGATTTTTGTTATCAAGATAATATTTAAATTATTGTATAATTTGACAACAATCGTATTGAAATAAGGAAAATTTATTCAAATTTAGTCCATATGGTAGACGACAATATATATGTTCACATGGTGGAGTAAAATATTCATATATGATGGAAGATCAAAATGTACGACTAATTCAATTATAAACCGCAAGGTCACCTAACGATATATTCCAATTCAACATAACGTGGATTCAAAAATTGAAATTCGAGATCATGGCATCTGTAATCATATAAAAAGGGACATTACTCTTTATTTGGTGGGAATTGATTTGTTTTTTGTTGTTGTTGAGGGAAGTGCGAATCGATTTTGTACTATGCAGGGTAATCTTGTTCTCCCGATTTTTTTACATTTTTCTTGTAGTTTTTTCAATGGCATCTATAGCAATATAGTAAAAGGGGACATGACTCTCTTGTGTCTTGTATGAATTGTTTTTTTACACGTGAAGTTTGTTCTGCCGAACAAGGAATCCGCACCTTGTTATCCCGAAATTTTCAAGCTCGAGTATCTTTTGTCTCATCTGCTTTGAAACTCCCGCTTCTTCAACCCGCGCCGCGCCTTGTTATCCCGAAATTTGGACGCACGCGAGAACTCACTCCTCATCCGAAATCGCTCCCGCAGCCCAGACACGCGAAATCCCCCATCTACCCCTCAGCCAGAAGCTCCACGTCGCGGTGTCAAAACCGGTGGGGGTACGCTGGTAACTTACCCTACATTTCAGACAAATGCGTCCCTAAGATTGACTCCCCCTCCCCCTTCGCCCCCCCCATTCGTACACTTAGGCCGCCAAAACCCACGAAACCCCACGCTCCTCCGTCGGCCTCCCGACCGCCGCCCAGCTCGACTCTTCCCCGACTACGTCGTCCACCACAACAGCTCGCCGTCCCTCATCCACCGCACCGGATGAGGATCCGTTGTCGATCTCATTGTCCTGCCGGATCAGCCGCCCCGGCCTCCACCTCCAAGGAGCTGCCCCGACGTTCGCCTCTTCTATCGCGCCACCTCAATCCCCACAGCACCGTCTTGACCTGCCCCACCGGAACCGCAACACCCTCACCAATTCCTCCGATGAAGCCGAGGCCAACTCGGCGCCACCAAGGAGGTTCTGCAGTCACCGCTGCATTTTATCTTTTATTTGATCTCACGGGGCTGCCGGTGCTCGATACCGAGCAGACATGGCGTGTCTCCATCGACAGTGCCGTCGCCGACCACATCATCCACAGCGTCTCTCCCCCATGTCGTTGCTTCCTCGGTGGTGACTTCCACAACGGCACTAGCTGCAGCTGCTCCGGCTCTCGCTCGTGCTGCGGCTCTGTTCTTGCTGTCGGTCGCGCTGCTGCACTGCTCCTGCTTTCGTTCATGCTGCTGCTCTGCTCTTGCTCTCGCTTGCGCTGCTGCTACTGCACGACCTCCGGCAGCTGCAGGAGTTGCTGCTTTAGCACTCGCTCACAATGCTACTGCATGACTTGCTCTCTGCTAGTGCGTTCCCTGCTCGAGCGTCTGCTGATTTAGATCACTGCTTCTCTGCTACTAGTGCTCAAACGCCCTAAACATCTATTGCAATGCTCTGTTACAAGTTCAATCAGTTTCGACAGTAAAAAAATTCAGTTTCGACTGTGAAGTTCATTTTCTTCAGTTAAGTTCAGAGTGAACAATACTTAGAGCATATCTCGGAGCGGCCATGGCGCGGCTGATGCGTTTTACATCTAGCACTTTTTGGTGATGTATTTTACATCATCTATTGCAGATGATATTAGGGTCCCACTTTAGATTAACATTGTCTGTCTTGTCATGCTTCAGCCTCGTCGCCGTACACCTTAGCGGAGCTGCTCCAACAACAGAACCGTCCATCACAGTGGAGCAGTACCCTCGGCGCCGTTTCCAGAGGCCTCGGATCTTCTTCCCCGCCTCCGACAGTCACACCAGCATCATCACCATCGTCCACGTCCAACCCAATGATGCTGAGGTCCACAAGGCTATGCCAAAGAGGTTGTACACTCGTCGCATCACTTTGTTTCTCCATTCCTCTGTTCTTCCAATTCATGTGAGCCAAACACCCAGGTTGACTGAAATCCTATGTTTCCAAATGCTCTGTTTTGCACGTGCATTCCTGTCCTATTCCTGTGTTTTTCCTGTCCCTGCGTTTATAGAATCCTCCAATTCTAAGGAGCCCTTACAGATTTACTTCATTTTCAGATAGGCGTCAAAGAAAACTCAGTGTGTTATGTCCTACTCCTGCCGTGCCGTCATCCACCCCACCCGAGGTGCACCATCGACAGAAGCGTTCACTGCAGCAGAGATCCCCCTGCAGACTTTCTTTCGCCACCTCAGATCATTTTCCCCGTTGCCGGCAGCCATGCCAACTGCATTACCATCATCGACTGAGCAGATGAACCTGAGGACTACACAGTTACGGAAGAGAGGTCGCAGTCTTTCGTCTTTGCTTACGTTATACATCGGTTATTATTACCTGCTACTTTATCATTCAATCTTGAGTTTTGAATTGCCCATGGGTCTCATATCGAGCCAACAACGAATAGTATCTGTCTACTATCTGGTTTATCTGGGGTCTTCTATGTGGTTCATGTTGGGTGGGCAACAAACAATAGATGATCCATTGCCTATCTTTTTAAACTGAAGCTATAATCTACCTGCTATCATTAGTTTTGGATCCATCCATTTGTTTGCTACCATCAGTCTTGATTTTTGCATGCACCCCTTAGGCCTTACAAAATCTAACTATTTTTTTTTATTATGCATGTCAGATATTGTACACAATCGTACTGAACATGTAGAGAAAAAGAGAAGACCGTTGTGTGCGAATATAATGTCATGCAGACACCGCTCCATGGTGGGCGAAGTGCCCCCCCCCCTCTTGCATTTCCAGATTGTATTCCAGAGGAAGATAACTGTTTAGATGGAGATTCAGAAGGAGCCGACCACGCCTGTTTACCACCTGAGGTGTTTGCTCTAACCTGGCATGCTGATGTTGGTCATATCATGCATATGGCGCCTTGCATTTCTTACATTATACATCTTATATGTCATCAGCTTAGTTTATATTTGCTTTGTGTGAATGCCACATGTTTGGTTTCTATATCATACTCCCACCATTCCTAAATATTTGTCTTTTTAGAGATTTCAACAAGTGACTACATACGGAAAAAATGAGTGAATCTACACTCTAAAATATCTCTATATACATCCGTATGTGGTAGTCCATTTGAAATCTCTAAAAAGACAAATATTTAGGAACGGAGGGCGTATATGGGAATTATGCAATGCCATCTTCTTTAGCCAGGCATCATATATGTGAATCATGCAATGCCATCCTGTTTAGCCAGTCATCGTATATGTGAATTGTATCGTGCCATATTTTTTTTCCATAATGCATTCCATTTGTCAACAATGTTTATACATTCATCTACTATTCCTGTGCATCAGCCATTTGAGTCGGTCATGCGAAAATCTGGAGTGAAAGCAAGGTCTTCTGAGCAGTCAGTGCTACCTGTCGATGCAGATTTCTTGCTGGTTACAGATAGCTCCTCAGAGGAGGATTCAGACACAGATGACCAGTCGTATCCCCCCCCCCCCGAGGTGCATGCTCTAACTTGGCTGGGTTATATTGCTCATATCATGCATATGGTGTCTTGCATTGCCATGCCATCTGCTTAGATTAGACATGCTTTGTGTGAATGCCTCCTGTTTGCTTTCTATATCAAATATGTGAATTATGCAATGCCATGTTTTTCAGCCAGTTATCATATATGTGAATTATGCACCACCATGGAGCCAGGCATCATATATGTGAATTATCTCATGCCATCTTTTTTTCATTACCTATTCCATTTGTTGTCAATCTGTGTATATTGAACTACTCTTCATGTGTATCAGCCATTTGAGCCAGTTATGGAAAAATCTGGAGTGAAAACAAGGTCTTCAGAGCAGGCAATGGTACCTGTTGAAGCATATATGTCGATGGTTACAGGGAGCTCCTCAGAGGAGGATTTAGAGACAGATGACCAGTCCTATATCCCACCTGAGGTGTATGCTCTAAGTTGCAATGTTTATATTTCTCATATGATGCATATGGTGTCTTGCATTGCTTAGTTTAGACATCATATGCACAATATTGAATTCTAACTGCTTAGTTTAGAGATCATACATGCGAGTGCCAGCTGCTTAGTATATGAATCAATTATGACAATTATATCATGCCATCCTGTATACTTAGACAACATGTATGTGAATTATTTCATCCCAACCTATTTTAGAAAGACATCATATAGTTTTGTCATGTCATCCTGTTTAGGTACTCATCATATGTTGAATTATGCCATTATATCCTGTTAAGTTATCCATCATATATCTAAAACTATGTCATGCTATCCTGTTTAGTTAGGCATCATATATGTGAAATTGTGTCATGCTTCCCTGTTTGGTTAGACAACATATATGTGAATTACCACATCTGTCTATCATACAATGTCTTCACGTTCAACTTGTTTTCTTGTTTATCAGCCATTTGAATTGGAGGGGGTGATGGCAGTATCTAAGGGAGCAAAAACTCGTTCTTCACAAAAGACAGTGCTACCCATCGATGCAGATAGAACAATGGTTGTACTGGCCCACAAACTAGCCCCACCACACAAAATCGGGACTTTTCCAGATTGCACACTTACACCGTTGGGCAGAGAACCAGCTACAACCCATCTAACCGCAATCCCAGCGGATAGTAACCGACTTATAGTTGACAAAGCACCATGTCCACCACAGAGTACCCCCACACGAGCAGTTTGTAAAGCTATTGCAGTGCCCAAAGCACGAAGACCACCACAGCTAACCCAAACTCCACGTTTAAAGCAGAAGATCAACTGTTCTCAGGTCAGATTCCGTAGCTATGGTCCATACTCCTTTGTTGTTGCATCACTATATTTACTCATACCAACTACTTTCGAATTTGAAGGATCCAATTGAAACTCCAATGGCGCAACAAGTATGTTTTAAACCTATTTCTTTAACTGGATTGTTGTTCTAACTTCTTGCTCTATGTTGATTTCAGTTTAAGTTGTATAAACAGTTATGTTCTCATGTGATGCACATTACAAGTGCTGCCAATGCTGTGTAGTTTCTCACACTTATATTCTGTCTATGCTGCTGTGTCTTAAAAATATATGAGTTGAACTGTGTCTCTATCTTGATTAGGGAACATAAACTAGAATGATATGGACAATACAGTGACCATAGTACATAGATATATGTTTGTTTCATGCTGTTATCCTGTCCACCTTACTACTGAACCGGTTTACCAAAATGAGTTTCGTATACTACAAGCTAAACATGTGATGTGTCTTCTTGTTTCCCTTGTAGTATGCAAACAGAATATTGGAGAAGAGCACCCCGCTATGCAATGGTAGAGAAAGTAATGCAGATAAGGTTCAAGATAGTGAGACAACCCTGTTGGTCTCCAAGAAAGGTGATAAAAACGATCTTGTAGACAGTGAGAAAACCCCACAGTCCTGCGTTGATGTAGTGTTCGAGTTACTGTCCAGTACCGCTGGCACAAGCTCTTCGAACTCGCTGCTTGAATCACTTCGGCTTCTTCAGTCTCAGCTACAAGCCGAAAGGCATCAGTCAGCTGTGCTGCGGCAAGAAGCCGAAGGACTGAGGAAGTCCCTGCAGAATTCAGATGCATACTTTCTTGTGCAACAGCAAGCGCTGGAGGATTTAAGCGCCAAACAAGAGAAAGTTAATAAGGTTGCTAAGCATCTTGCCAGCATTATGGGTACCCAGGATATTGTTTCTTGAAGTCTTCTAAAGTAGTTTCAGTTCTGGACTTGTTTTGCTGTGGCGTTTATATGCTGCTTTGTTCCCTATATTTGCACTGGTGGCGAACTTTGATGCCGAGTGGATGTAATATGTGTAATAGCCGTGATAGCCTAGCATAAGTTGCTTGCTTATTTATTTCCTTGTTGTCTTGTTTATTTGTTTGCTTGAAGCCAGTGCAGTTCTTTTCCCGCGGTTTGCTAGTGGCTGCAATAACCTATTTTTTAAAACTAGGCCACAATAACCATGGGCTAATATTTACTGTAGTGACACTGGGCCTCCTACGGGCCGTAGAAACAGTGGGCCTTCTACGGGCCGTAGAAATAGTAGGCCTTCTACGGGCCGTAGAAACAATGGGCCTTCTATGGGCCGTATCATCAATGGACCTTATACGGGTTGTATGATCGATTGGCCAAACATGGGCCAATAACAGGCTGCATTATGGACGTAAACGGGCTAGAGTTGGAATCGTCCGTTCATGGGCCGACCATAACGAGCCATCGTTAATAGGCTGTATTTGATGACGCTATGAAAACGGCCCAACGTATTAACGGACCACAAATGGGCCGACTGTAACCACGGGCTGAATTTGGCCCACAAGCAGAAAATGATAGTAATGGGCCGTAAGTAAACGAATGCTCGAAATGAGCCCAAGAATAAATGGGCTCTGAGAAGGTCGAAAGATAACATGGGCTAGAAACGGCCCAACGGAATAACGGGCCGTTAATGGGTATAAAGTGATACACTGTTCATTACGGGCCAGTTTCACCACGGGCCGTTAATGGGTGTAAAGTGATACACCGTTCATTACGGGCCAGTTTCACCACGGGTCGTTAATAGGCCAAGAGTTACATAGGGCCTCATATGGGCTGAAAGACGTCATGGGCCATACATGGGCCAGAAGTGAAAACGGGCTGGAATCATATTGGATGGCCTAGATGACACTACTGGGCCTAATTCGGATAGGGCGTAACGGGCCTTCGGTTAGCGGGCTGTAAATGGGCTAAATGTGAACAGGCCGTTAACAGGCTTTCCATGGGCCGGCCCGCCACCTTTTGACCAAGTCAAACGGGCTGGCCTTTTCACAGGAATGGGCCTCTGTTGGGCCATGCCACGTGTCGACGTATCATAGGCGCCTTCTGTCCAATGAGTGGATGACATCTGTCCCAACGATGAGCCGACACGTGTTTCCTCCAGCCAATGATGATTTTACACGTGGAAAATCCCCATTGGTCGGGGATGTTAACGGGTTATCGGATCCAAAACCCGACCCGATAGCTTAACGACGATCCATTACGGTGGATGCCACGTGTCGGTCACCCTTGACAAAAGCACTTCTGTGATAAGCGATTTATCGTCATGGAAGTGGACAGTTTCCATGATGATAATTTTGGTAATGTCATGGAACACTTCTACGACAGCACAGGTATGACTATCTTGATTCTGACATAAAATCGTCATGGATGTACATGCATGACAAAAAACGCGACCTACTGTGACAAACACGTATCATCACAGAAGTGTATTTTTTTGTAGTGATCCAGCCCTCCACACCACGGGGTCCTGTTCAACCACCCCTCCACGGGCACCCCTCCATCGTCTACTGTTCATCTAGCCCTCCACACCACGGGGTCCTTTTCATCCAGAGACAAT
>NC_041383.1:203383246-203548190 GCF_002162155.2 Triticum dicoccoides
GCAACGCTCATTGTTCATCCAATCGATCGGCTTCAGTTAGCAGCAGTAGCGAAGGAATTGCTCGATCGGGTTCAGTTAACAGCCATCAATCAATCGCTCGGGTTCAGTAACGCGTAGCCTGTAGTGCAATTGCTCGGGTTCAGTTAGTGCCCAACGCCTCACTCGGGTTCAGTTAGAGCCAACGCCTCGCACACACGCGCGTACACGTACAAGAGAAACGCGCATCGCTCGGCCCCCGACCTCCCACCGTAACCGGGAACTCCCCGAAATTTTCCTCCCCCTCGCTTCTACCATGGTTTTTTCCGTCATGGACGGCCCAAAGAATGTCATGCAGCTGCATCTCCAGCCCGCCCAGGACAAGAGCACATTTCCTGTCATGATTTTTTGTCATAGAAGTAGGAGCCCACCACATCTATGATGATACCGGGTTTTGTCACAATTATCGTCATAGAAGTGTCATATGTATGACAGAAATAAAATTCGTTCGGCCCAAGATGTCACGGATGTGTCTTTTTTTTTGTAGTGCTCGTCAGCACGGACATGTGGGCCAACCCTGTCATAAATGGGTTTAAACAAACCTAATCGGTAGGAGTACTAGGTAATAGTGTTTGGCGTGGATTAAGAAATTTTGGGCATGTTTTTGCTATTTTTTGTACAATAGATTCTTCCTAGGGCTGGTTGAAAGTGGTAGTTTTTTGTTAAATACTCTACATATTGTAAGTAGGAGTGAGAGTTAAGCTTTGGAAGGCAATAAGCAAGGCTAGTTACATAGTCCATATGTGTACATGATTGAAAGTAAATATCAACCATGAGTGACTAATATCCTGATGGAAAACTCAAAACTATGGAATACTAGGAAAAAATGCATGGTTGGAAATACTAGCAATGTTCAGGTGTGTTGCAACGAATCATAATTAGAATAATACTTATTCACAAACTTGATACAAAACACTCTAATTTTGACATACATATATCACTAGAGATATTTATGTTTCAATTAGAATATATTCCTTGGGCTGTTTTGGTGAGGTCAGGGAGGGATGTGGTTGGTTTTAAGATACTAATTATGGGTTTTTCTGCAAATTGGTAGACAAGTGGGATGTTTGTGAGAAAAGGCAACAACTTACCTCACAGTCGTTAGATGTAGATCTAATGGTTGGAAACGACGGATGGCAGACACACCATCATCACCAACTTAGTCTTCTGTAGGAGTACTAGCAAGATCCGTGCATTGCACGGATCACCAAGATGCATTTTTTAATAAAACACTTGTTGTGATTGACCCTTGCGGGAGTAATCCCATGTGTAAAAACTAATGATATCTCGAGAAATATGAGATAAGGTGAAGAGGAGTGGGGTGTGGTGGTGATTGGTGGTCGGACTGAGCGGCCACAAGGCCAGTTTGTTCTAGAGGCTTCCTTTCTTAATTGCTCAACAATGAGGTTGTTGGAGATAAGGATGAACGAGGGAAGGCCCTATCTGCAAATGTGGAGAGGGGTGTGGGTATCTTTTAGTTTAATTTCCATTCGTCAGATATAGATCGGGCGGTCTATATTGCAAGATGGCACATGTACCATCATCACCAACTTGGTTTTTTATAAGAGAAGAAATATAAGTATGGAGATACAAACGTATTATCGACACTTGCTTCTGTAAACTAGCATCTACATTCTGTTCGACGCCTCGGCATGTGGGGCCTTAGCACAATGACTTCTCGACTGTGTAAAACAAAGATTTTCCCATCGCCAATAAGGAGGGGGTGACTGCGGCGCGCTTTTCGGCTTGCTCTAGTCCTAGTAGTCATACTAGGTGGTCTAAGCACATGTAGATTTATTCTTTTTCACGTCTCGTGTTCACCGTACTGCCACGACTATTGATGAATAGACGCTAAGTTGTTCACGGGGAAACCCTTGTTGAGCATGTTTGCGAGAGAGAGAGAGAGACAATGTGCGTGTGTGATATGTTAGAGACTGAGGCAATGATAACAGATTCTTTGTGTCTATGTGTGTGGAGGATAGAGAGAGACATGTACATGGGGCTTTGTGTTGTGTAACATGGAGACACATATACATAATTAGAGAGTGAGTGTGTGAGATACACATGCGGATATGGGGAGAGATGAGGATCTAGATAAATGGGTGTTTGTGCATGTTTGTGTGTGTTTGTGCACGCGTTTGTGTGTGAGAGGGAGTGTGTGTGTATGTGGAGTAGAGAGACAACTAATGATGTTAACCTAGTATAAGGGAAGGGGGAATGGTGTGACTGTGTAGTAGCGGGATAGCATGCGTGCGGGCGGGGGGAGCGGACTATTTGGAAGAGACATCGAGTGTGTGTGTGGGAGAGGGGTGTGAGAGCGAGCGAGAGAGAGAGAGAGAGAGAGAGAGAGAGAGAGGGCGAGAGGGGCTGTTTGTGTCCATAAATGGCATATAGATAGGGAGACAATGTTGATGTTGTTCAAAATTGGCCTATGTACGGAGACGCAAGGGAAGCGAGTCATCGTGTGTGTGATAGGGACTTCATGAGAGATCTAGAATAGATGGTGTAGAGAACAATGTGCGAAATCAAGAACGATGGTACATTAGGGAGCTATGGAAAGAGTCACGACATATATGTATACAGGGAAGGAGCTGGGACGGGTCCGCATGTGGGAGAGATAGAAAGAGGAGAGTGGTGCATAAGAAGACAAAGTGTGCTTGTTTCTAGTGGGGGTGGTGTGTGAGGTGAGTGCGCGAGAACCACATAACTAGGGAGATAGACGTTTGGGGGCGATGTTTTGTGTGTATGGGAAATATACACTCTAGATAGTGTGTGTGTTTGGGAAAGAGAGATAGCGGGAGACCTAGAGAGTGGGCGAAGAGATGTGTGCATGCCCGAGAGACAAAGTGATAGAGACCTATATTGGGGTCCGGACTTTATAAGAGAGAGGGGTATTAATGTGCTCATGTGTTGGTGTTTGGGGGAGAGAACGACTTCTCTATGTGTGTGGGGGGTCAGGGTTGGCTTCAGATAAAGAGTGAGGTGTCTATATTTGAGGGACTTAAGCGTAATTGAGATATTGTGCACTCATGGTTGATCAATTTGTTTCATAGTTTGGACTATGAGATAACGATACTTTTGAACATGTGTGATATACCTTGATGTACCAAAGTTACAAACCTAAGATTGGAATTTTGGAATTCGACTCCATCATTAGCTTTTGTAATTCATTTAAACGGAGGTACATTTTTTAAGCCCGGATTTCGTGATTTCAAATTCATATATCAAACCTAGAGATATACACATACGGGCATGTTCAAACTTTATAATCATCCACTTTATTCATACACATACACATTTTTGCTTTTGTCATCATATTTAGGATAAACACATTTGGAATTTCATTTGAATTGGACCGTATGATGGTATTTGCTTGTAGTAGCTCAATGATCCATATTTAAATTGAATGGACAATCTAAGTTTCGAGTTGGAGACATTGATTTTCAAAACTTGCACTTTTTTTGCATGCAAAACAAACAAATTGTCGGCCATGATATCATAGTTGGCCGTGCAAGAGCAAAACACCTATAATTTTAGGCGCCAAAAGCTTTTAAACTTCCCACTCACATCAAAATATCACGCGCCTGAAAGTTTAGCCCTGCGATATTCCTGTTTTACCCCTGCCACATGAACGGAAAAGGGTTGCTTTGGTACCTCCATTGTTTTCCCCACTTTGCCCCCAACATTCTTCCCTAGATCCCCTCCCCTTCCCCTCCCCACCCCCCAACCACGGCAAGCCGCCGAATCTAGTCCTCCGCCGCAGCGGTGGACCTCACACACCGCCGGATCTACCTTCCGCACCTTGGAACCCCCAACTGCCAACTCACCACTTCACCGGAGCCGCTTTAGCGACTGGCTTGTCCACCGCTCCAGATCTCCTTGATCGCCATCATGGTCCACCGCACCGGATCTGCTTAACCGGCGCCCTCGTCCACCACAGTGTAGTCCCTTTACTGACTCCCTCGTCTGCCCCTTCGCTAGCCCTTCATACAAGCCCTCGTCCACCGCAACAGATCCGCCTCACCGAAAGCACTGTACAACGCGCCCGCCAAAGCCTTCATCCACTGCACCGGTCCCGCTCCACGGACGCCATATTCAACTCCACCGGCCCTGCTTTACTGACGCCGCAGTCTCATCAGGTTATTTCGATTTGTACTCCTTTCGTTTTTCTCTTTATCGTGCAACTGTTCACTTACCATATATGAGCTTTCTTGTATGTCCACAGGCGCCGCAACCGTAGCACCGGAGCCGCTTCAGCAACGGCAACAGCCGGCCCAAACTCAACCGCAACACGAGCACCATCGACGATCCTTAGCTATCAAGTATGACAACGATACCCATACGCCACCGAGAATCAGGTACTATTATCCAACGGCCGGCGCCTACGTTCACTTTCCTAGCATAAGCACCGCACCTTTGAATTTCTTCAAGGCATCATTCAGTTTTCATGACACGCGTTATTCTGCTTGCACCTGTAGAGCCATACTTCTGGCAGTGAACATGTTACATGTGCTAAATTACATACCAATGCACATATAGTTAATATGCTTTAGTTTTGTCCTAAGTAGTATTACTGTACTTCCTAGATATCACTGCCTACTATTTTACTTCTTGAATGCTATATTTATGATAATGGTGTTGTTCTGATGCCACCTATTGGTTCCATCAGACTGCTTAATGTTCTCTATGCTTAATTACACATCAGCAAACTAGCATGTGGTTCCGCTGCTTTTTGTTCGTTTTACCCTACATTTTCTGATGCTAGCTATTACATCACTGCTCCGAGCCTCTATTCATTACTTGTTTGTGTGTTCTTGATCTTCCCAAGTTGCTTGACTAATTTGATGCTTCTATTAATTATGGAGCTGCCAACCCCATCAAGCAAAATATTTGTTCTTTTGGGGCTGGCACCTCAAACAAGCATAAAAATAGAGGGAAGCATATATATTGTCGTGTATGCACACACCCTTCTTTCATTAGTTTAGGTGAACCATTGATGATCAATTCGGACCAGTGCATGCGATTAAAATTAATTTTACCTAAATAGAGGGTGCAGAATAAACTACAACAACTAGATTTGCAACCACGAAATGCTGACGATATCTTCAAAGAACATTGCAACAATAGCGAGGCTTCACAGCAACATATGGTAAGCCAGTTGTCGGATTTCGGGTTCCGGCAGACCCTTGAGGTTTGAACACTGGGGTGCGCGCGGAGATTCAACCCTTTAGCGGCTCGCTCCTCGCCGAATCGCTAGGACCTAAACTACCAAGCTGAACAGCGCAAAAGACACAAGATTTATACTAGTTCAGGCCACCATTGTGGTGTAATACCCTACTCCAGTGTGTGGTGTGGTGGATTGCCTCTTGGGCTTGATGATGAACAATACAAGGCAGAACAGCCTCGCGAGGGTCTGTTCTTGGCTGGTGCGACGAACTGCTGGGAGGAGTTCAGTCGCCCTATCTACTGGTTTCTCGGTCCGGATCAAGATGCCTCTACCTTGGAGGTGGCTAGTCCTATTTATAGGCAAAGGCCCTGGGCCTCTTCCCAAATATTGAGCGGGAAGGGCGCCAACAATTGGCCATTTTGAAGGGGAACAGCGGGTACACTTATCCTGACTAAAGTTGGTCCTCGCCTGTCAAAGGCTCTAGTGGTGACGCCTGCTTGGGCTCCACAATGACTTCCTTCCTGCCGTTGGGCTGGTCTTGGTCTCGTTGCACCGAAATGGACGCCTTTGCTTGATGCTCTCGCCTGCGCTTGCCCCCTTTGCACCAAAGAGGAAAGGAGGACACTGCGCGGGCTGGCGCCCGACAGGCGCCCTTGGTCGTCATGGCTTGCGTCATGGGCACCTTGCGAGGTACCCCACCTTGAACTCTCCGCCTCCTCATGAGCCAGCCTGACGAGGCCATGCCTGAGGAAGCTCCTTGTCGTCCACCACACGAGGCTTGGCCCCTCGCGAGGGTCTTGAGCTTGTGCTGATGAAGATGGGCTGTGCTGGGCCTCCTTTGAGCCACGCCGCAGGCCGCAGGCAGGCAACTCTGGGGACCCCCATTCCCAGGACGCCGACAGTAGCCCCCGAGCCCATGGCGCGCCCGAACTTGGCCGAGCAGAGAGGCGAAAGGGCAAGTGCAAAGCGTCGCGGGCCCTAACAGCCTGTGGCATTGGGCGCCGCGTGGCGGTCGATTGGTCGGGGGCGACTCCGCTTCCCCATGACGCCTTGGTAACCGCACAGATTCGACAAGCCCCTACATGCAAAGCGGGTCATGATTACCTGCAATCGTGGAGGTCGACGGTTCGCCTTCGCCGGCTATAAGTACGGAACGGCATGCGCCCTTCCAGCCTATCCCCCCTTGCTTCTCCTTCTTCTCCATGGCTCCACCAAGGAAGTTTTCGGCCGCAAAGAAAGGAAAAGCCTGCCAGGTCGAGTCTTCCTCTCCCCCGCCCAAGAGCGGTCGTGGTCGCCCTCGCAAGCATCCAGTGGCCTCCATGGCGGCCCCCCGCAGTCGCGGAGGTGGCTCTCTGCGCGGCGATGAGCGGCTGGCCATGGTCGGCGGGCATGCTCCGGCCATGCGACCCCCGAGGCCGCGCCTCCATACTGCGGAGGTGCTGCCGGAGTTCATTGTGTGGGTGGTGGAGCCGACCGGCACCCGGCTTTAGCTCCCTCGCTTCCTCCTGGGTGAGCTCCCAGCTGGCGCCTTGGGTGGCCTCTGGCTCCAGGCGGATGGCTGCTGCAGCCGGGCCTCGTGGGCTTCGCTGGAGGTCTCCGCTGCAGGGAACCTGGCCCTGACCCGCGGCTGGCAGACATTTTCTCGTGCGCGCGGTCTCCGCCGCCGGTGCTCTCTGTTCTTCAAGTTCGACGGCGACGCCACCCTCTACGTAAGGGTGTTTGGGGAAGATGGTCACCGTGTAGGGTGCTGCCCTGAAGACGACGACCACGGCCGGGGACTCTGCCCCGGCGAGGACGGAGAGGGAAGCGCGAGGGCGGTTGGCGACGCTCGTGACTCCTCAAGTTTCACCAGCTCTTCTTCGGGTAGCGACCCTTCTAGCAGCGGCCGCGGCCAGCCTCCACGTCGTAGCGCCTGCTTGGAGGGTGGCAGCGGGTCTGCTCGCCATCGCGCCCCGGTGAAGCGCGAGAGGGAGTCTGCCTGAGCTCCGGAGGCGTCTCGAGTCTTCCAAGAGGGCCGGCGCGGGATGTGCTTCGCCTGCTTTTGTTATTTCCTTTCTTTTCTCCTGCGCAAAAAAGTGTCAGGACCCCAACTCGATGTCACATCGATCTAGCTGGTAACACCTCATATCACTTTGCGGCCTCACGCACGGTATCCCCACGGGTGTCGTCTTACCTTTTCCCGGGACCGTTTGCGCCTTTTGGCTCACGTATATGATAGTGTCGCTAGCATCCATATGATAAAGAGCCCGGGCTGACATGACTAGTCGTAAACCCAAAGTGGCACAGACTTACAGGGACAGGCATCCATGACCCAGCTTCGAACGTGTCGGTCATCAGCAAGTGGGTCCGGGCTGTAGCACTGGGCTAGCAGGACTCCGGTAAACCGGGCTGTAGCGGGCTAACAGGACTCCGGTACTCAAAGCGTGACATTTCCCCGAAGGGACAGACACAGGAACGAAGAAGGACACATGCCGGCCAGCCTAAGTGTTCCAGAGCAGTAGCAAGCTACCATGGCTCAACGGTAACACTAGGAGACATTTCCCGGTAAGAGAGGCTACCAAAGATAAACAACTAGATAGTCAGATCCCACACATACCAAGCATTTCAATCATACACACAATATGCTCGATATGTGCAAATACAACGAAGCATCACAACATGACTCTATGACACAAGTATTTTATTTAAGGCTCAGTGAGCCATACATAACATACACAAAGGTACGGGTCTCACGACCCCACATACAAGTCATACAGTCATACAAACCAGAAGCGGAAGTAACTTGTCTGAGTACAGACAACTAGTAAAATAAAAGAGGCTTGGAAAGCCTCGCTATACTACGTGGTCCTTCACAAGCTCAGGGTCACCACCTGGGTCTTTAGCCTACTCGTTGATGTCAACGTCTACATAGAACCCATCAGAAGGGGTTGCAGCGTCTTCTGTAAAAATGTAGATTATAGCAACATGAGTACAAAGGTACTCAGCAAGACTTACATCAGATCCTACATACATGCATAGTATCAAGAAGGGTTGGTGGAGTTATTGCAGCAAGCCAGCTTTGACTCTTGGCTAGGCTATCCTACGATACTCCAACTTGAAATGGTTTTGCGCACACGAGTCCACTACTCACCAATTCAATACACTACCGAGGATCCATCTCCGTCTTCCTACGGAAGAGCCATCCTCGGCACTCACACTTGTCTTGAGGCTTTTAGTAGTTTCCATTTACTTGTCTATGAACTGTATAGGCAACCAAGTAGTCCTTTACCGCGGACGCGGCTATTCGAATAGATTATGATAACCCTGCAGGGGTGTACTTCTTCATACATGTTTCCACCACTTAGCGTCTGCACACGACATGTGCTCGGCAGACTTCAAGCGAAAGCCGACGTGGGTGTAGACCACGACCTACCTAAACACTTAAGCCTCTAGTCCAGGTTTATCGCCTATTCAGGTTCCATCCGCAGGGAGTCCGGCCGAGGTTTCCCATACGGCCCCGAACGATGTGAACAGGGTTCCCGAGATACCTAACGGGTATTCGGTACACCCGGCCACGTACCTACCGCTTCACAGCCCACCCCTACGGTCAGCGCTGTCCACGGCCTCCAGTAGGCTACAAACACCAGAAACTACTTGCAACTCCTGGACAGAGAGCTAGGGTGAATAAGAAGTCGAGCGGGGTCATATTTCAGGGCCCAATGCATGGTAGTAGCTATATCTTAAATCACGCATACAGATCTCAGTGCTTAAGGTCGGCTTCAATGAAACAACCCACCATGTACTCCTACATGGCCTCTCATCGATACCTTTACCAAATCGTATTCACCACACCACTCTCATTACCGACATGATCATTTCACTCCAGCCCATCACCCAGATGAACCAGACCTGACACGACTCTAAGCGTAGCAGGCATAGCAAGGTAGGAACAACACATACATATGGCTCAATCAACTCCTACACATGCTAGTGAGTTTCATCTAGTTACTGTGGCAATGACAGGTCATGCAGAGGAAATGGGTTCAACTACCGTAGCACACAGCAGTTTGAATCGCGTTGTCTTAATGCAGTAAAAGAGAGCAGGAGCGAGAACATGGGATTGTATCGATATGATCAAATGGTTGGTTGCTTGCCTGATGGTTCGATGCACTGATATGGTTCTTCGTTAGGGTAATCACGGTACTCCTCGGGGACAGAACCTGTCGCAAAGGACATCGATACACAAGCATCACCAAACAATGTGCAACAATATGATGCATGCATGAAACATGCCAATATGAGTGTGTTGGGCTAATGCAACTAGAACCAGAAGGGTTTGAACAAATTTGAATCAAAGATTCAAATTTCAAATTCAAACATGGCCTTTTAAAAGTGCTTTTCCTTGTTCTGCTTAAAACATCAATTTAACTTGTTTGATCATGCATGAAAATAGTACAGATGGGTAGATTGGATTTTTCTGATCATTTTTCATATATAATTTGTCCAATTTGGAGTTACAGAATAAAAGTTATGAATTTTTGAAGTTTAAATAATATTCTAGAATTTCCTGATTTAAATTAAATCCAGAAATATAATTATTGCGCCAGCATGACGTCAGCATGACGTCAGTGGTCAACTGCGGCTGGCTGAGGTCAAACCTGACGTGTGGGGCCCACACGTCAGTGGCAGGGGGGGTTAAACAGGATTAAATTAATCCTAATTAGGGATTAGTGGCGCTGGGGCCCACTGTCAGTGTCAGGGGGGGTTGACTAACAGTAGTTTAGCGCTAATCTAACCACCTGGCCGACAGGGCCCACGCGTCAGTGACCCTGGGAGGTCAAACCCCAGGTCGGACAAGTCAAACCCCACCGGCGACTTGACGCCGGCGAGGTCCGAGACGGCGGCGAAAGTGCTTTTTGCCATTCCGGCAACCAAATGGACGGCGGAAGGCATCTACGTGTTGCTGAGGTTGAGCCGCGTCTATTGGTGGTGGTGGTTGGGCTCGGGGTGGCCGGAGTTGACGGCGGCGAGCTCGGCTGCGGCTGCCGGAGTTCGGGTGCGGTCGGAATCGATGTTGCAGGCCGTTAGAAGAGGTGTTGGTGCGTGCTACGTGCTCCTGGTGAGGTGTGGAGCATGATGGTGTGCTCGGTTGGGCGCTACGGCGACCGTGGCCACGACGGCGACATCGCCGGCGGCGTGGAGCTCTCGGCCAAGGTGGGGCTAGGGCCTAGAGGTCGAAACGGACCAGGGGAGAAGGGGGAAACGATCCGGGGGCTCACCGCGGTTGCAGTGGGCGTCGAAGCGGGCTCGGGGACGCGCCGGAGACGACGAATTCGACGGCGACGATGATCGGAGCCCGAAGAGGGGAACGGCGACGTGGCGGCGATGCAGGGCTTCCGGGGAGCTGTGGAGCGGTGGGGAGGAAGAGGGGGTCGTGGCGGAGCTTCTGAGCTAGTCGGGGGAGCGAGGGGTGGCCGGAGACGGCTGCTGTGGCGAACGGCGGCGAGTGTGGTGTTCGGCCGTGTGAGAGAGAGAGCGAGGGAGAGGAGAGGAGAGCCGGGGGAGAGTGAGAGAGAGCAGGGGGAGAGGCGTGGCGTCGTCCAGGGCATCGAGCGAGGAGGGGAGGGCAGGCAAGCAGGCGAGCAGGTGGCGTGGCGCGGTGGCGCGCGCGCGCGCCGGCCACACTCCCCTCCCTCTGTGGGGACGAAGACGACAGAGGAGGGAGGTGGGCTGGGCCGGCTGCCGGCTGGGCCAGCCAGCTGGCTGGGCCGCACAGTGGAGGAGCCCAGGTAAGCTCCTCCTGTTATATATTTTTCTGTTTTCTGTTTTTCTAATACTTCTGCAACTATGTTGAATTAAATAAAATACCTAGGCTAGTTCAAAAATCACCAAACTATTCCTGGCCCATAGTTGGATTATTTCCAACATGAAACATTTTAGTTTGGAGATATTTGAGCATTTAAATATTTTATATTATTTTAAATGCCCAAATTCAAATATTTATGATTTAATTCAAAAACCCTAGGATGGCCTAGGAAAATGTGCACCATTTTTGGCAGAGGTTCTGAACCAAGACAAAAAATGATGGCCATTTTAGAAGGGCATTTCAGGTTCATTGAAAAATTATTTTAGTAACCCTAGTTGGTTTCAGAGGGGACTGGGGGTTCTGTCATCCCCATTTCAAGTTTCTGATGAAAGAGTAAACATGATGCAACACTCTAATGCATGACTAGCTAGGTTGTGACAACTCACCCCCACTCAAAAGAATCTCGTCCCGAGATTTGGGTTCCTCCGAGAAGAAGGCGGGGTACTCGAGTCGAAGACGATCCTCCCTTTCCCAAGTTGCTTCATCCTCAGAATGGTGCGACCATTGAACCTTGAGAAACTTGATATTATGACGTCGGGTGGTACGTTCGGCCTGATCGAGGATACGAACGGGGTACTCTCGATATGTAAGATTATCTTGGAGATCAAGCGTTTCGTGGTCCACTCCACGGATAGGATCCGAGAAGCAACGCCTGAGTTGAGAAACGTGGAAGACATCGTGGACCCTGGAGAGGTGCGGAGGTAGTTCCAACTGGTAGGCAACTTCTCCTCGTTTGGCAAGAATGCGAAAAGGTCCAATGTAACGAGGAGCCAATTTGCCTTTGATACCGAAGCGATGGGTTCCCTTCAGAGGGGTGACCCTAAGATAAGCCTTCTCGTCAACCTCGAAAGTCATAGCCTTATGTTTTCGGTCATATTGACTCTTTTGACGAGATTGGGCTGTTTTCAACTTTTCACGAACGATACGAACTTGCTCTTCTGCTTCCTGAATCATATCCGGGCCAAAGAATTGTCTTTCCCCGGTCTCTGACCAGTTAAGGGGTGTTCGACACCGTCGTCCATAGAGAACTTCAAAAGGGGCTATACCCAAGCTAGATTGATAGCTGTTGTTGTAAGCGAATTCGGCAAATGGAAGGCACTTCTCCCAGTCCATTCCGAACGAGATAACGGAGGCTCGAAGCATGTCTTCTAGAATTTGGTTGACGCGTTCCACTTGACCACTCGACTGAGGGTGGAAAGCGGTGCTAAAGGAAAGACGGGTTCCCATAGCATTTTGGAAACTTTCCCAAAATCGAGAGGTGAAAAGACTTCCTCGATCCGAGTTAATTTCCAAAGGGACACCATGAAGGGACACTATTCGGGAGATGTATAAGTCTGCCAGCTGACTAGCGGTTATACTCTCTCGAACAGGTAGGAAATGGGCTACTTTGGAAAGACGATCGACCACGACGAAAATAGCATTATTCCCTCTCTTGGTCCTGGGAAAACCGGTAATGAAATCCATACCAATTTTATCCCATTTCCATTCAGGAATAGCTAAGGGTTGAAGGGTGCCAGCAGGCCGTTGATGCTCTGCTTTTACACGACGACAGACGTCGCAGTTAGCAATATACTGAGCAATTTCTCTCTTCATCCTAGTCCACCAGAACCTCTGGCGTAGGTCCTGATACATCTTAGTACTACCGGGATGAATAGTGAGAGGAGATTCATGAGCCTCCTTAAGGATCAACTGCCGTAGATGCTGGTTCTTGGGAACCACTAGACGGTTCTCAAAGTACACAACACCATGGTCATTTGTGGAGAAACAACTAGCACCTCCGCTAGCAATGTTCTCCTTGATCTTAGCTATTCCCTTATCTCGCTTCTGGGCAGCAATGATTTGATCCGTAAGAGTAGGTTTCGCCACCAAGGTGGAGAGAAATCCTTGAGGAACAATGTGAAGGTTAAGCTTCCGAAATTCCTCATGGAGAAGCGGTTGACTTTGTTGTAACATCAGATTGTTACAATAGGATTTACGACTTAGCGCATCAGCCATGACGTTGGCTTTCCCTGGGGTGTAGGTTATTCCTAAGTCGAAGTCGGTGATCAACTCAACCCAACGTCTCTGCCTGAGATTCAAATCCGGTTGGGTGAAAATATACTTCAGACTTTGGTGATCAGTGAATATTTCGCAACGATTACCGAGGAGGTAATGTCGCCAGGTCTTAAGTGCATAGACTACGGCTGCAAGCTCTAGATCATGGGTAGGATAATTCTCCTCATGTGGGTGCAATTGTCGTGAAGCGTAGGCAATTACGTGTCGATCTTGCATGAGAATGCAACCTAGTCCTTGTCGCGAGGCGTCGCAGTAGATAACAAAGTCCTTAGAGAAGTCTGGCGGTACCAGTACGGGAGCAGAAGTCAGGCGTCTTTTCAGTTCCTGAAAGCTGTGCTCACATTGTGGAGTCCATTCGAACTTCTTATCTTTCTTGAGGAGTTCGGTTAGAGGTTTGGCAACTTTGGAGAAGTTCTCGACAAAGCGACGACAATAGCTCGCTAAGCCCAGAAAACTCCGAACTTGCTTGACCGATTCAGGTGGAGTCCAATTAAGAACGGCTTGAACTCGCTCAGGGTTAACAGCAATACCTTTACCAGATATTACATGACCCAGATAGGTCACTTCTGACAACCAGAATTCACATTTAGAAAATTTCGCATAAAGGCGATGCTCTCGAAGTTTCTGCAACACTAGCCTTAGATGTTCGGCATGTTCTTCCTCGTTCTTGGAGTAGATGAGTATATCATCGAGGTAAACCACGACGAATTTATCCAAATACTCCATGAAGATTGAGTTCATTAACCGAGAAAAGGTGGCTGGAGCGTTGGTTAAACCGAAGGACATGACGGTGTACTCGTATTGGCCATAACGAGTGACAAAGGCCGTTTTAGGAATGTCCCCGTTTCTGATTTTGATTTGATGGTAGCCCAACCTCAAATCCATCTTGGAGAAGACTGAGGATCCAGCGAGCTGATCATACAGGTCGTTGATCCTGGGAAGCGGGTATTTGTTCTTGATTGTGACCAAATTGACAGGTCGGTAATCTACAACCATCCGGTCCGTACCATCCTTCTTCTTGACGAATAGGACGGGGCAAGCCCACGGAGATGAGCTAGGTCGGATGAAACCCTTTTTCAAGGACTCATCGAGTTGTTTCTTAAGCTCGGCTAGTTCTAGGGGTGCCATCTTATAGGGTCTTCTAGCAATCGGAACGGTTCCTGGAATGAGGTCTATTACGAACTCAACATCTCTGTCAGGTGGAACACCTGGCAATTCCTCTGGAAAGACATCCGGGAAGTCACGGACTACCGGAACGTCCTCAAGGTCTGGCAAAGGACTGGCGTTAAGAGAATATAATTGTCGCTTGGCTATTTGAGTCAAGACATTGACTATCTTCCCCGAAGGATGGGTGAGTTGAACAGTCCTAGAGAAGCAATCGATTTGGGCATGATGAGCCGACATCCAGTCCATACCCAGAATGATATTAATATCTAAAGATTTAAGGGCTATCAAAGACGCGAGGAAAACAAGTCTGTCGACTTGGATCTCATTTCCATAGCTTACCCTAGAGGTCTGCCATCTAGAACCAGGGGTAGAGATTTCCATAGTGGATGGCATGTCACAGAATGCAACGTTATGCAATCGAGCATAACTTTCGGATATAAAAGAATGAGAGGCTCCTGTATCGAAAAGAATAGATGCCGGGTGGCAGTTAACAAGAAGCGTACCGAGAACGACGTTGGGATCCTCTTGAGCTTCTTCGGCAGAGACACAGTTGACATGGCCACGTGAAGCGGTGACCGGTTTAGCATGAAACACTTTCCCTGTCAGCTTGCCACGGCCAACAGCTTTAGCAGATTGATTGGGGTTGGTCTGGGGGCATTCACGCATATAGTGACCAGATTCCCCACACTTGAAACAAGTCACGGAACTGGTACGTGGAGGAGCATTATTGGTTGGACCCCCATAGGGCTTGGCTGGAGCAGACTGTTGAACAGGGCGAGGCGCCTGGAAAGATGGCCTCGGTGTGAACCTGGGTGGCAGGGCGGTGTTGGGTACCCACACGCGACGCTTCTGAGGACCAGCACCGGATGAGGAACCCATGTCACGTCCATGCTTGCGTGTTGCGTCATAGTCAGTCTGACCAGTTTCGGCACTGATGGCTTTGTTGACAAGTTTCGAAAAAGATGTGCACTCATGCAGACGGAGGTCACGGCGAAGCTCAGGACTAAGGCCCTTACGGAACCTTGCTTGCTTCTTGGCGTCAGTAGACACTTCCTAAGTTGCATATCGGGCGAGATTACCAAACTCCCTGCTATAGGCATCCACAGAAAGTCGGCCTTGGGTGAAACTGCAAAATTCTTCACGTTTACGGTCCATGAGACCCTCCGGAATGTGATGTTCACGGAAAGCCTCGCTGAACTCAGCCCAAGTTGTGACATGGCCCGCTGGGCGCATAGCTCCATAATTCTCCCACCATAGACTGGCGGGGCCTTCAAGATGATATGCAGCAAAGGTGACCTTGTCAACCTCAGCTACTAGCGCGGAACGCAGCTTGTGAGAGATACTGCGAAGCCAATCATCAGCGTCGAGAGGCTCGACGGAGTGGTGGAACGTGGGTGGATGCAATTTGATAAAATCACTGAGTGACACCACGTTAGCCCTCTGATGGTGTGCTGTATTCTGTTCAATACGCTCCAACAAACGGTTTGTCTCCCGCTTGTTTCTCTCAGCTTCCATCATCACCTCGGCTAGTGAAGGAGGATGAGGCAGATTTACATCCCTGGCTTCACTGCCTTCGGCCTGCTCTTGAGAAGCAGGGTTAGCGCGCGTGTTGACCATCCTAGGTAAACAAGACAATGATTTAGTCAGGATGGTAAAATTCCGACATAGGATTCATAATGTAAGAAATAACTCGGAATGCAAGATGATCATCCGTATGACATGGTAGATACAGAAACTGCTTCTTTTATTCCATCGTCATACACACCATACAGGGTTTAGTACAAGACCAAACAAAGTACTATTACGGTGAAAAGAGGATTACATCTCATCGGAGGCATTCCCAGCTCCTATACATTATTTTTCTACATCTCCGGAAAGAGTACAACTAGGTCATATCCCACGAGTCACGCAGGACGATAGACGACACAGCTAGTGCAAACTAGTGATACTACCACTAACTCAGACCGATCCGTAGTAGTCCTCGTAAAAGTCACCTCCATAGCCTGGAAGTTCAACATGATCATCCGGAAACAGACGGTCTCGCGGAGCTTGTGGACCATAGGGGCTAGGATGAGGCCTTGGACCAACAAACGGTGGCCTGCGGGGACCGCGCGGTGGGGTGATGCCTCCTACATCACGCCAAACCATCACGTCTGGCAGAGCAGATTTCACAGGATAGAGATTGCGCATATCTGAATATCCAGCTTGCACCGCCGGTGCGAACCGAGTCAAAGTGGCCCAGTGGTCAGCACGGGTGTTGAAGAGCTCTAGCCTTAAGGCCCGATTTTCACGGTCCTTATCCTCGAGCATCTCAGCAGTGGTGCGAGTCCGTGAATCCTCCTGAGTGGGGTCAGCATAGATAGCCTGGAGATACCCTTGTGCTCCCGGAAGTGATCCTGGCATATACCGGAAATCAGAGTCCCGAAATAAACCAGATCTGACCCGCATAATGGTCATCATAGAGTAGGCGGCGTCCTGCACAGCCATCTCGATAGTAACCCCGAGTCCGTAGGAGCAGTGAAGAGGCTCGGTGGATCCAGGATAAGATGGAAATATCCTGACAGTGCAGAGATACTGGCTTTGATTAAAATCTCGGAATTGCTCTTCGACCGTGTACTCGGGATACCAGCGGTATCCAGCCTCAGTCATTACCTTGACCAACTTAGCAGTATGGCCGGGTACATCTAGGCATCGAGTCAGGCGAACCACTTGATTGAGGTCGCGAGTGGCCATCTGAAAGCACAATCATAATGCAAAGGCATTAGAATTTCTAGCAAAATTTCGGCAGCATGACAGCTGTAAATGCTCAAAAGGATTTGAGACATTTGACAAAGGATTTCGTACACACTCATCATCATCATATCAAAGTTCTGAAACCATTCTGGCAACATAATGTGGTAGTAGAACTGAACTAGGCTGGTAACCATCAAACTTATAAGGTACTACTGATTAGTAACTCGTGATCCTGATAGAGAGAACAGATCCTAATTCCTTAACCCCCGGTGGAAGAATGGACTGACTCAGATCAGAATGTCATAAGATAAAGGAGTAAAAAGAGCCTTACGTTCCAACCCACAAACAATTCCCCTACATATAACTAAAGAATTTCTAGACTCAACATCGACTAGTTTGGCTTGGAGAACCTACAGGCAGTCCGGCTCTGATACCAACGCTGTCAGGACCCCGACTCGATGTCACATCGATCTAGCTGGTAACACCTCATATCACTTTGCGGCCTCACGCACGGTATCCCCACGGGTGTCGTCTTACCTTTTCCCGGGACAGTTTGCGCCTTTTGGCTCACGTATATGATAGTGTCGCTAGCATCCATATGATAAAGAGCCCGGGCTGACATGACTAGTCGTAAACCCAAAGTGGCACAGACTTACAGGGACAGGCATCCATGACCCAGCTTCGAACGTGTCGGTCATCAGCAAGTGGGTCCGGGCTGTAGCACTGGGCTAGCAGGACTCCGGTAAACCGGGCTGTAGCGGGCTAACAGGACTCCGGTACTCAAAGCGTGACATTTCCCCGAAGGGACAGACACAGGAACGAAGAAGGACACATGCCGGCCAGCCTAAGTGTTCCAGAGCAGTAGCAAGCTACCATGGCTCAACGGTAACACTAGGAGACATTTCCCGGTAAGAGAGGCTACCAAAGATAAACAACTAGATAGTCAGATCCCACACATACCAAGCATTTCAATCATACACACAATATGCTCGATATGTGCAAATACAACGAAGCATCACAACATGACTCTATGACACAAGTATTTTATTTAAGGCTCAGTGAGCCATACATAACATACACAAAGGTACGGGTCTCACGACCCCACATACAAGTCATACAGTCATACAAACCAGCAGCGGAAGTAACTTGTCTGAGTACAGACAACTAGTAAAATAAAAGAGGCTTGGAAAGCCTCGCTATACTACGTGGTCCTTCACAAGCTCAGGGTCACCACCTGGGTCTTTAGCCTACTCGTTGATGTCAACGTCTACATAGAACCCATCAGAAGGGGTTGCAGCGTCTTCTGTAAAAATGTAGATTATAGCAACATGAGTACAAAGGTACTCAGCAAGACTTACATCAGATCCTACATACATGCATAGTATCAAGAAGGGTTGGTGGAGTTATTGCAGCAAGCCAGCTTTGACTCTTGGCTAGGCTATCCTACGATACTCCAACTTGAAATGGTTTTGCGCACACGAGTCCACTACTCACCAATTCAATACACTACCGAGGATCCATCTCCGTCTTCCTACGGAAGAGCCATCCTCGGCACTCACACTTGTCTTGAGGCTTTTAGTAGTTTCCATTTACTTGTCTATGAACTGTATAGGCAACCAAGTAGTCCTTTACCACGGACGCGGCTATTCGAATAGATTATGATAACCCTGCAGGGGTGTACTTCTTCATACATGTTTCCACCACTTAGCGTCTGCACACGACATGTGCTCGGCAGACTTCAAGCGAAAGCCGACGTGGGTGTAGACCACGACCTACCTAAACACTTAAGCCTCTAGTCCAGGTTTATCGCCTATTCAGGTTCCATCCGCAGGGAGTCCGGCCGAGGTTTCCCATACGGCCCCGAACGATGTGAACAGGGTTCCCGAGATACCTAACGGGTATTCGGTACACCCGGCCACGTACCTACCGCATCACAGCCCACCCCTATGGTCAGCGCTATCCACGGCCTCCAGTAGGCTACAAACACCAGAAACTACTTGCAACTCCTGGACAGAGAGCTAGGGTGAATAAGAAGTCGAGCGGGGTCATATTTCAGGGCCCAATGCATGGTAGTAGCTGTATCTTAAATCACGCATACAGATCTCAGTGCTTAAGGTCGGCTTCAATGAAACAACCCACCATGTACTCCTACATGGCCTCTCATCGATACCTTTACCAAATCGTATTCACCACACCACTCTCATTACCGACATGATCATTTCACTCCAGCCCATCACCCAGATGAACCAGACCTGACACGACTCTAAGCGTAGCAGGCATAGCAAGGTAGGAACAACACATACATATGGCTCAATCAACTCCTACACATGCTAGTGAGTTTCATCTAGTTACTGTGGCAATGACAGGTCATGCAGAGGAAATGGGTTCAACTACCGTAGCACACAGCAGTTTGAATCGCGTTGTCTTAATGCAGTAAAAGAGAGCAGGAGCGAGAACATGGGATTGTATCGATATGATCAAATGGTTGGTTGCTTGCCTGATGGTTCGATGCACTGATATGGTTCTTCGTTAGGGTAATCACAGTACTCCTCGGGGACAGAACCTGTCGCAAAGGACATCGATACACAAGCATCACCAAACAATGTGCAACAATATGATGCATGCATGAAACATGGCAATATGAGTGTGTTGGGCTAATGCAACTAGAACCAGAAGGGTTTGAACAAATTTGAATCAAAGATTCAAATTTCAAATTCAAACATGGCCTTTTAAAAGTGCTTTTCCTTGTTCTGCTTAAAACATCAATTTAACTTGTTTGATCATGCATGAAAATAGTACAGATGGGTAGATTGGATTTTTCTGATCATTTTTCATATATAATTTGTCCAATTTGGAGTTACAGAATAAAAGTTATGAATTTTTGAAGTTTAAATAATATTCTGGAATTTCCTGATTTAAATTAAATCCAGAAATATAATTATTGCGCCAGCATGACGTCAGCATGACGTCAGTGGTCAACTGCGGCTGGCTGAGGTCAAACCTGACGTGTGGGGCCCACACGTCAGTGACAGGGGGGGTTAAACAGGATTAAATTAATCCTAATTAGGGATTAGTGGCGCTGGGGCCCACTATCAGTGTCAGGGGGGGTTGACTAACAGTAGTTTAGCGCTAATCTAACCACCTGGCCGACAGGGCCCACGCGTCAGTGACCCTGGGAGGTCAAACCCCACCGGCGACTTGACGCCGGCGAGGTCCGAGACGGCGGCGAAAGTGCTTTTTGCCATTCCGGCAACCAAATGGACGGCGGAAGGCATCTACGTGTTGCTGAGGTTGAGCCGCGTCTATTGGTGGTGGTGGTTGGGCTCGGGGTGGCCGGAGTTGACGGCGGCGAGCTCGGCTGCGGCTGCCGGAGTTCGGGTGCGGTCGGAATTGACGTTGCAGGGCATTAGAAGAGGTGTTGGTGCGTGCTACGTGCTCCTGGTGAGGTGTGGAGCACGATGGTGTGCTCGGTTGGGCGCTACGGCGACCGTGGCCACGACGGCGACATCGCCGGCGGCGTGGAGCTCTCGGCCAAGGTGGGGCTAGGGCCTAGAGGTCGAAAGGGACCAGGGGAGAAGGGGGAAACGATCCGGGGGCTCACCGCGGTTGCAGTGGGCGTCGAAGCGGGCTCGGGGACGCGCCGGAGACGACGAATTCGACGGCGACGATGATCGGAGCCCGAAGAGGGGAACGGCGACGTGGCGGCGATGCAGGGCTTCCGGGGAGCTGTGGAGCGGTGGGGAGGAAGAGGGGGTCGTGGCGGAGCTTCTGAGCTAGTCGGGGGAGCGAGGGGTGGCCGGAGACGGCTGCTGTGGCGAACGGCGGCGAGTGTGGTGTTCGGCCGTGTGAGAGAGAGAGCGAGGGAGAGGAGAGGAGAGCCGGGGGAGAGTGAGAGAGAGCAGGGGGAGAGGCGTGGCGTCGTCCAGGGCATCGAGCGAGGAGGGGAGGGCAGGCAAGCAGGCGAGCAGGTGGCGTGGCGCGGTGGCGCGCGCGCGCGCCGGCCACACTCCCCTCCCTCTGTCGGGACGAAGACGACAGAGGAGGGAGGTGGGCTGGGCCGGCTGCCGGCTGGGCCAGCCAGCTGGCTGGGCCGCACAGTGGAGGAGCCCAGGTAAGCTCCTCCTGTTATATATTTTTCTGTTTTCTGTTTTTCTAATACTTCTGCAACTATGTTGAATTAAATAAAATACCTAGGCTAGTTCAAAAATCACCAAACTATTCCTGGCCCATAGTTGGATTATTTCCAACATGAAACATTTTAGTTTGGAGATATTTGAGCATTTAAATATTTTATATTATTTTAAATGCCCAAATTCAAATATTTATGATTTAATTCAAAAACCCTAGGATGGCCTAGGAAAATGTGCACCATTTTTGGCAGAGGTTCTGAACCAAGACAAAAAATGATGGCCATTTTAGAAGGGCATTTCAGGTTCATTGAAAAATTATTTTAGTAACCCTAGTTGGTTTCAGAGGGGACTGGGGGTTCTGTCATCCCCATTTCAAGTTTCTGATGAAAGAGTAAACATGATGCAACACTCTAATGCATGACTAGCTAGGTTGTGACAAAAAGACAGCAATGTGTGGCCTCGTGGGGGCGCGTTTGGGTTAACGTCGTCAATCATCATACTGTTTTTGTTATCCTGATGTTGTTCCTCTCTATTGTGTGCCCATTCGCAAGTAATCCCTAGCTTCAGCCGCGGGGGCGACCGACCCAGGCCCTGTATTCGCGTCGCGGTGGCCGTGAGGCATGGTCCGGAGGGGTGCTCCGGTAGCGGACCCGGGCCGTGAAAACTTGAGCGATAGGGGCAGGAACGCTCGCGAGGGCTCTCGGGGCTTCCGCCTCGCGAGCCCCCGTGCAAGAGAAATCGATGCAGGAGAGCAAAAAAAGTCGAAGAACCATAGGTCAAAAGGTGGCGACAGTTTCGATAAAGACTCCAAATGGGAATGAACTAGCCAACTGCGGAAAGCAAATGAAAAAGTGCGTCCGGCACCTAGTCTAGTCTTCGACGTCTTCTTACCAGCGCGGAGCTAAGTGCTGCCACTGGGCGTGGGAGGGAGCCCCAGGGCCTGAGGCCGGCAACCCTGAGACTTCGGGGCGTGTACAGCCCCAACTCATTATTACGTGAGAGTGTCACGGGTGGCGAGCTTCACAGGCGTTGGCCTTCTTCACAGGCTCCGGGCCTTTCTTCGGGGAAGCGAGCTTCACGGGCGTTGGCCCTCTTCACAGGCTCCGGGCCCTTTCCAAAACGCGACAGCTTCACAGCCATTTGCCTTCTTCACAGGCTCCGGGCCTTTTCCAAAAAGATGAGCTTCATAGGCATTTGCCTTCTTCACAGTCTCTGGGACTTTTCCAAAAAGATGAGATTCACAGGCATTTGCCTTCTTCACAGGCTCTGGGCCTTTTCCAAAAAGATGAGCTTCACAAGCATTTGCCTTCTTCACAGGCTCTGGGCCTTTTCCAAAAAGATGAGCTTCACAGGCATTTACCTTCTTCACAAGCTCTGGGCCTTTTCAGGGGTAAAACCTCCGGAGGTGCTGGATGTTCCACGCGTTCTGTACAGGTACTCCCTCCTGAGTCTCCAAGTGCACGGAGCCGGGCCTGGAAACATGAACAACCTTGAACGGGCCCTCCCACATAGGAGAGAGCTTATGTAGTCCCTCCCTGGAGAGGACCCGCCGGAGCACGAGGTCCCCTACCTCGAGATTTCTGGGGCGGATGTTGCGTCAGTGGTATCGCTGGAGTGCCTGTTGGTACCTTGCCGCTCGCAGCGCAGCTTCTCGACGACGCTCCTCCCCCAGCACGAGGTCCGTCCCCCGCATGGCGTCCTGCAGCGTCTCATCGAATGCCAGGACCCGCGCGGATCGACGCCTGACCTCGTGAGGGAGGACCGCTTCGGTCCCGTACACCAGGAAGAAGGGGGTCTCCCCAGTCGGCTTGGTCGCGGTTGTGCGGATGGACCACAGCACGGACTGAAGCTCGTCATACCAGCCTCTGCCGCAGGCTTCCAATTTCTTCTTGAATGTCCTGGTCTTGAGGCCCCTCAGGACTTCTGCGTTGGCCCGCTCGGCCTGGCCGTTGCTTCGGGGGTGCGCCACTGAAGCGTAGCATATCTGCGTTCCAAGGTTAGCACAATATGTTTTGAAAAGGTTACTCGTGAACTGCGAACTGTTGTCAGTGATGATTCGGTTCGGCACTCCGAACCGGCTCACGATGCCCTTGATGAACTTGACCGCAGAACCAGCAGGGATGGTGCGGACGGCCTCGACTTCAGCCCAATTGGTGAACTTGTCCACGGCGACGTAGAGGTAGCGATAGCCCCCTGGCGCCCGAGGAAAAGGGCCCAGGATATCCAGCCCCCAGACCGCGAATGGCCATGTGAGGGGTACGGTTTGCAGACCTCCTGCCGGCTGATGGATCTGCTTGGCATGGAATTGGCAGGCCTCGCAAGCCTTCACAAGTTCGACATCGTCATCGAGCGTAGTGGGCCAATAGAAACCGCTGCGGAACGCCTTGTCGACGAGGGTCCGTGACGACGAATGATGCCCACAGTCTCCACCGTGTATATCTGCCAGCAGTTCCTTCCCTTGTTCCCTGGTGATGCAACGCAGGGACACATCGTTCGGTCGTTTCCGGTAGAGCTCTCCATCCATGATGCAGTATGCTGTGGCTTGCCGCGCCACACGCTCTGCCTCCTCCTCCTTCTCCGGCAAGGTCCCTTGCGTTAGGTAGCTCCTGAGCTCTGTGATCCAGCACCCCTCATGAGGCTCCATCGTCAGGAGTAGGCGTGCTCCTGAGGCCGGGCCACAGGCTGGGGCTTCCGAGGCAGGTGGCTGAGGAAGCTCCACCCGAGGTTGTGCTGTGCTCGACAATGGTTGCAGGGTTGAAGGCCTGAAGAGCCATTCCTCAAAGACACCCAGCCCCTGGGGCAACCGCCTGGAGGCTTGTTTGGTGATGTCGTCGGCCTCTTGATTAGTGCCGCGGGGCACATGCTGTAGCTCCAACCCCCAGAACTGCTTCTCCATCCTGCGGACCTCCGCAAGGTAGGCCTCCATGTGCTCATCTCTTGGCTCGTATACCTTGTTGGAGAAATTGACAAGGAGCTGCGAATCGCCCTTGATAGTAAGACGCTTCACTCCCAGGGCAGTGGCGGCCTTCAGGCCCGCTATCAATCCCTCGTACTCTGCTATATTGTTGGAGACCTTCTCGCCTTGCTGCAAACAAAGCTGCACGGCGTAGTAGAGCTTGTCCTAAGTGGGAGATATGAGCACCGCCCCAGCCCCAGCGCCCTGCCTGGAGAACGCTCTATCGAAGTACATGACCCAGCCTTCTGGCGCCTCGCTTCCTGGGGAAAGGGATCGATCCTCGCTGGCCCTGAGGCCCGGTGCCTCTGTCCATTCAGCCATGAAATCTGCCAGCGCAGCCCCCTTGATGACTCTGGTCATGCTGAATTCGAGCTGAAATGCTTCCAGTTCAATGTTCCACTCGGTGACCCTTCCGGCTGAGTTAGGGCTCCTGAGCACCCTTTCCAAGGGGTATGCCGAGACAACCTTGATCGAATGACCCTGGAAGTAGTGCCGCAACTTGCGCGAAGCCACCAGCAACGTGAGGAGGAGCTTCTGCAGCATGGGGTACCGTGCCCTCGCATCCCGTAACACCGTGCTGACGAAGTACACTGGGTGCTAGACGAGGCTTGGGGCGTCGGTGCTGGTGGCGTCCTCGGGAGGCCATGGTGCCTCCCGAGGTGGTGGAGCCTCCAGAAGCTGGTTGCCTGGAGGAAGGGCCTCTCCCGCCCCTGGTGCACTCCGCTGCGACGGCTGATCTTCCTCAGTCATGGTGGTGACTTCTGCGAGTCCCTTTTGATCCAGCTTAGCCTTGGCACGGGTGGCTGTCGTGGTCTTGGCCCGATGCTCCTCTCTAACTGCCACCAGGGCTGCGCTAGCGGAGTAGGGAGTGGCGGCGAGGTAGAGCACCAAGGGTTCTTGAGGGCGCGGGGCCACCATCACTGGAGGGCTGGTTAGGTATCTCTTGAGATCTTGAAACGCCTTGTCGGCCTCTTCAGTCCATTCAAAGGGCCCCTTTTTCTTCATCAGCTGGAAGAAAGGAAGCGCCCGCTCCCCCAGTCGGGAGATGAAGCGCCCCAGCGCCGTCACGCGCCCCGTGAGCTTCTGCATTTCCCTGAGGGTCTTTGGTGGGCTCATATCCTCGACTGTCTTGACCTTTTCTGGGTTGGCCTTGATGCCTTGGTGGGAGACGAGGAAACCCAAGGGCTTGCCCGAGGGGACTCCAAACACACACTTCTCCGGGTTGAGTCGCAGGCTCACCGCGTTGAGGCTCACAAAGGTTTCCTCCAGGTCTTGTATCAGGGTCTTGGCCTCGCGAGACTTCACTATGATGTCGTCGATGTAAGCCTCGACATTCTTCCAGAGCTGCGGGCCCAAGGTGATGTGCATGAGCCGCTGAAAGGTTGCCCCCGTGTTGTGCAGTCCGAATGGCATGCATGTATAGCAGTACACCCCACACGGGGTCAGGAAGGCCGTCTTCTCCACATCTTCCACCGCCATCTGGATCTGGTGATACCCGGAGAAGGCATCCAAGAAGCATAACAGGTCACACTCAGCGGTGGAATCGATGATCTGGTCGATGCGGGGGAGCGGGAACGGATCTTGCGGGCATGCTTTGTTGAGGTTGGTGAATTCGACACACATGCGTTCCTTTCCTCCCTTCTTTGGCACAACCACGGGGTTGGCCAACCAATCTGGGTATTGGACCTCGCGAATAACCCCCGCGGCTTCTAGCGTGCGGGTCTCTTGGACGATGAAGGCCTGCTTCTCAGTGGACTGACTCCTCGCCTTCTGCTTCATGGGACGCATGTTGGGACACACGTTGAGGTGGTGCTCGATTACGCCCCGTGGGATCCCTGCCAGCTGATCGGGCTCCCAGGCGAACACCTTCCTGTTTGCACGCAGGAACTTGACCAGGGCTTCCTCCTGCTCAGGCTCGAGGTTGGCGCCTATGGTGAAAGTGGCGTTAGTGGACCCGTCCTCGTCGACAGGTACCTGCTTGGTTTCCGCCTTGTCTTGGGTGAACAACTGCTTCTTCTTGGTCGGTGCAGCCCCCTTGGGCTTGGGGGTTTCTGCGTCGGCGGGTCGTGCTGCCGCCGCCGTCTTGAGGGCGAGCTTGAGTACTCGTAGCGCACCTTCGGTGTCCCTGGGCACGGTGAGGACGCCGTTGCTCCCGGGCATATTCATGAGGTTGTAGCCCGGGTGAGTCGCGGCCATGAACTTGGCCAACGCTGGATAGCCGAGGATGGCATTGTAGGGGAGGCTGATGGGGGCGATATCGAAATCGACCAGCTCCGTGCGGATATTGTCGTAGGTGCCGAAAGTTACCGGAAGCCGGATCTGCCCCAAGGAGCTGGACGACCTGCCTCCGACGCCCAAGAAAGGCCAGCTGGGTTGCAGCCGCTCCCGGGGTATGCAGAGGAGGTTGAAGGCCTCCACTGAGAGCACGTTGAGGCCCGCGCCACCGTCAATGAGGGTCCTGGTGACGGCCACCTGGTAGATGGTGGGTGTGCAGAGCATGGGGAGTGTGCCCTTGCAGGCCGAGTTGCTGGGGTGGTCCTCAGAGTCGAAGGTCAGCCCGGCCGACGGCTCCGTCCGGCCTAAGGGAGCCCACTGCCTCGTGGCGGCGGCGCCGACCCAACGGACGAATGGCTTGACGTGGCGGCTGGAGGGCGGCGCCTGCGAGCCGCCCAGGAGGGCCGCGACGACCGATGGAGCCGGCGCGATGGGGTGGGTGAGGAAGAAGCTGCGCGGCTCTTCCCTAGAGGTCACTGGGGAATGCTGGGATGATGCTTGCCGCCCGTTCCCCGCCGGGCCGGTGGCGGTGTTGACGGCAGGTGACAGGGGACGACGAGGGCGCCCGCCGACGGGAGACGTCTGGGCAACATGGGAAGCGAGGGTGGCTCGGCGCACGGTGCGAGCCCGACGAGCATCAGACATGGATGCGATGGTCGGGGAAGGACGAGACGACGGCAGGCAAATTCCGGCGCACCCCTACCTGGCGCGCCAAATGTCGGATTTCGGGTTCCGGCAGACCCTTGAGGTTCGAACACTGGGGTGCGCGCGGAGATTCAACCCTTTACCGGCTCGCTCCTCGCCGAATCGCTAGGACCTAAACTACCAAGCTGAACAGCGCAAAAGACACAAGATTTATACTGGTTCAGGCCACCATTGTGGTGTAATACCCTACTCCAGTGTGTGGTGTGGTGGATTGCCTCTTGGGCTTGATGATGAACAATAGAAGGCAGAACAGCCTCGCGAGGGTCTGTTCTTGGCTGGTGCGATGAACTGCTGGGAGGAGTTCGGTCTCCCTATCTACTGGTTTCTCGATCCGGATCAAGATGCCTCTACCTTGGAGGTGGCTAGTCCTATTTATAGGCAAAGGCCCTGGGCCTCTTCTCAAATATTGAGCGGGAAGGGCGCCAACAATTGGCCATTTTGAAGGGGAACAGCGGGTACACTTATCCTGACTAAAGTTGGTCCTCGCCTGTCAAAGGCTCTGGTGGTGACGCCTGCTTGGGCTCCACAATGACTTCCTTCTTGCCATTGGGCTGGTCTTGGTCTTGTTGCACCGAAATGGACGCCTTTGCTTGATGCTCTCGCCTGCGCTTGCCCCCTTTGCACCAAAGAGGAAAGGAGGACACTGCGCGGGCTGGCGCCCGACTGGCGCACTTGGTCGTCATGGCTTGCGTCATGGGCACCTCGCGAGGTACCCTGCCTTGAACTCTCCTGCTCCTCATGAGCCAGCCTGACGAGGCCGTGCCTAAGGAAGCTCCTTGTCGTCCGCCATGCGAGGCTTGGCCCCTCGCGGGGGTCTTGAGCTTGTGCTGATGAAGATGGGATGTGCTGGGCCTCCTTTGAGCCACGCCGCAGGCCGCAGGCAGGCAAGTCTGGGGACCCTCGTTCCCAGGACGCCGACACCAGTGTGTTTTAGTACATGATGCGAGTGGGATGCTTTCTTGGCTTGTGCCCTCAACCTGTAATCCTACCGAATTACAAATAGTTCAGCTGTCTGCTTTGCTGTATTGCTTGATTCGAATGCTTGTTTGTTGTTACTCTATACCTGAGTTGGACAATATGTCAGTAGTGCCCGCTGTACTATCGTAAAGAAATGCATGCCTATTTCATTTGAGTCATTAACTTTTCCTCTCAAGTTCATCACAAGACTGTCTTATAGTTTATATGAGGCCACCCTGTTAAGTGCTTTCTCAGATTATTTCAACTGCTTAGATGCCTTGGCAACTTAAATATAGCGGTGGTACACTCCCTTTCAACTAGGGATGTCAACTGGGCCCATTTAATCCCGATTAAAGTCCACTAGTGGTATGATAGTTCAAAAGAGTTTTTGTTTTTTGAGGAAAATGAACTAGGGAGCTAGCAAAAACTAACTAGATGGGACTAGCGGATGTCGTTTATTTGCCACTTACTTCCCTAGTTTCATCTTACCATTTTAATTTATTTTCGGCTGATGCTGCTTCGAACCGTTTAAATATAGCTTGCCATGCTCGGCAATAATTTGTCTGTCGTTTACCATGTAAGCTTACTGCCTGGATCATACAATAACTATCTCTTACTTATGTCCAGCGGAAACCTTTCAGGATGCCGTTCACACAAGGACACAATGTACAACCCCAGAATCTATTTGTGGAAGCAGTTCGCCATTCATGTTACCAGATGGTAGCAGTTCAGAGGCAACACGGCCGAAGAGCAGTCTGAGAACAGATATTATAGTGCTTGGGGCTCTACTAGAGGCAGAAAGAGATGATGTGGCTGCTATGAATGAGGTAATCTTTATCTTGAGGCTGGAAATTACGAAATTAGCGGCACGCATTATGCAAGCAACCCAAGAATTTGTGGAAGTAAGAATGTTGCATTTGAAGACGGAGGAGGTCCTCTTGTTTCTGCTATCTGAAGCCCAGGGTAATCCCGGTTCTTCTTTAGATACCAATTGAAATTGTCATTAGATTATTGTACTTGCATGTTGTGTCATGTCTCTAAATGGATTATGTTGCAAGACCCCCTATGTTGTCCATGTGTTGTAATGATCCGAATTTTTTAGGCGAGGTAATCCTCAGTACTTGTATGATTCACATAAGGTGAACTGTTTTTCGTGTGAGCATATTGTATTGGATGAAATAACTGTTTGACTCAGAGTGTATCCAACCTACTGAATTCGAACATCACGACATTTCTAAATCATAATCATATATAAAGATGGAATAAATCTTTGTTGTGGTTTTGAAGAAATAAATAACAAAACGTAGAACTATCTGTGCATATTCGTAATCGAATACAAATTGGATTTGAATTTAGTTTTCCAGGGCCCAGGGCAAACGTGAATGCTAATTCTCCCAAGTTTTGAATGAAGCGGCTAAACACCCACTATAATTTGTGAGCTGCCCGAAGCAAGTGTTTGCGAGATGGAAATTACTGTCTACCCCTGACACTTGACATCCTTATCGACCGGATTTACACTGTTGTCGATAGGGGTAGACTAGTAACTTCAATTAGACGTGACACGACGGCCTTTGAGCTCATTCAGACACGGTGGGTGCCAAACATGGGCGGCAAAACACATTTGATTCAACCTCGTCCAAAAGACATGTGGTCTCTTCCTCCATTTCCCCATTCATACACGGTGGGTGGCAAAACAAACTCTCCTCATCCGAAATCGATGTAGGCCAATATTTTAAATAGGGGCAGGTGTGTAACTTCCCTCAGACGTGACACAACCGCCCTACCTGTCAGCCCCATTCATACACCGTGGGCGCCAACCGTGGGCGGCAAAATACCCTCTCCTCGGCCGAAATAGTTACCGGCAAATATTTGGGAGATGCAAGATTACCGTCCTATCCCCAACCGACGCGATGTCCAAAATTTTAAACGGGGAATAAGTTCATAACTCTCCCACATTTCAGAGAAGCGCATCCCAAAGTTTAAGATCCCCCTCCCCTCCATTTCCCCATTCATACACTGTCCGCGGCACGACAACCTCCGCACTGCGGCCAGCCTCCTCCGTCCGCCACCCCATCCTCCACCTTGCCGGAGCCGCTACCCCTACCCCGTCATCCACTGCAAGAGATGGACATCTCTCATCCACGGCGCTGGACCAGGATCCTTTCATCGCCTCCTCTCGCTTCATCGGCGCCTTCGTCCACCTTGCCATTGCCGCTCCTACGACCGCCTCATCCACGGCAATAAGATTTATCCCCCGACCCGACAGTCTGTCGTCTAAAGTCTTCTTCCCCGCCGCCGACAGCCATCGCACCTGTAGCACCCTCAACGTATCAGCATAGGCCTACACGGCGTCGCAAGAGAGGTGGTACTCTTCCATATGTGCTTAAGTTATCGATCTCACCTGAAAAATAGATCGTAATTTGTTTACTGTACTTTTCTTGTCTGTACCAAATCGTAGTGGCTAGTTGAAAGCAAACATTGGTTGCGAAGTAGCTTTGTCCGGTTTGCACCTTCAGGTCCGCCATGGCACGGGCACTATACTCGTAAAGCTTATGGTTTCCCCCCTTTATATTGACTACCATCATCGTAGGTGCTTCGTGTCGTGCTAGCACTGATCCTCAAGACCTCAACCCAAAGCTTACGTGTTGAAATACGAATATGATATGGTGCTCATATCACTAAAACAGAGAACATTTAATTGGTCATGTAATGTTCCTATATTCGTTTCGAAAAGCATGTGCGCCACCCACTGGTCCATCTAGTTCCACTTTCCTGATTTTTCTCTTGATGCTTAGGGTTTTCCCCTTTTATCTACTCTACTATGATCTGCGTAGGTGCTTTCTGTCGTACTAGCATTACTCCACCCTTCAAGCTAAACAACACAACACTCAGAATTTGAAAGCTTAGTTGTTCAAATATGATTGTGATATGATACTGATATTAGTTAACCGACACATTTAATTGGTTAGCTAAAGGTCCCACTTGAGTTTCCAAATGCATGTCGTGACATATACAGAGACAGCATAATTGCATTTCTTTGTCACTTGTTGACTGTACTTTCTTGTCCATGCCAAATCTTAGTTGTTATTTCAAAGCAAACATTGGTTGCTAACTATCCTTTGCCCAGTTTGCACCTTCAGATCTGCCATCCCACTGCCACGGTCAAAGCAAACATCGGTTGCTAACTACCCTTTGCCCATGCTTATGGTTTCCCCATTTTATGATGACCACAATCAGCCTAGGTGGTTCATGTCATAATAGCACTGCTCCACCCATCGAGCTAAACAATCTTAGTTGTACAAATTCATATCTGATATTATGCTGATATTAGTAAAACTGAGAGATGTTTAATTGGTTAGCTAAATGTTCCTACTATAGTTTTGAAATGCATGTGAGCCACATATGGAGAGACCAGAAAGAATAGTATTTCTCTGTGCACTCTGGTTCATCATGGGTGGCCAACCGACATTGTATTGAAAGACTTGTAATATCTTCAGTCTGCTTGCTCTTCTGCTCGTCTTTAAGATGATCCTCTTCTCTTGCGGTCGACTGGTCAGGTCGAGTTGTTCTCCCTTAGTATATTTTGAATCTGTCAGGTCAGGTCGACTTGTTCTTCTTTACTATATGTTGAAGCTGTCATCTGTGAAGTGTCATCACTTCTGGAGCTCTCATATTTTGAGTAGTAGGCCACATTATATTAATGCACACACTAAATTACAGCATGCATGGCATCTCTTAAAAGAATTGCAGAGATAGCACAAAGGGGTTTACAAGGAGGCAGTATTGGATTAGAATCACTTCTGCATTACAAAGAAAATCTCACTTGTTTTTATGTTTTCATGTATGTCAGATATTGAACATTATCATAATGAAGATGAGAATGGGCGCATGATAGGAATATTGCGGAACAATCCACTGGCTAACAAACTTGGCATGGTGGAGGATGGCCTATCTTATTCACCCATCAAGGTGCTTGCTCTAACTTTGCAAAGTTGTATTGGTCGCACATATTTTGCATTTGACCTCTTGCATTACTTCTACTTTATTACACCATCTGCTTAGTTTAAGCATCATATATGAGTATATGCCATACCTATCCATTTTCTGTACCTAGTCCATGTGTCGTCACACTATGTTTTTCCAGTCAAATGTTGTTCTTTCCTAATAGATGTCCAAAAGGAAGAGGATGAGTGCAGATCCTCAAGGAGTACAAACTAGGTATTTGGAAAAGGTAGTGATACATGTTAAATCAGATAGATCAGCAGCCACAGAAAACACAGGCCTAACTGTACCACACTTTACCCCTACTCCAGCGGCCAAACCCCTATTAGAACTGCTGACAGCCCAGCTTCAGGTATTGTTTATGATATCAATTGAAAATTTGAACTCCTAAATTTCTGCATGTGCCTTACCTTCTCTCTTGTATGAAAACTAATTTCATATGAGTCTCCTCGCTCAAAGGATCATACGATCTCACAACAATACTCGGCTCTGCATTGCTCTTGTCAGTACCTCTCTCCCTTTTGCCTTGTAACGCTGTACTTAATTAATTGCTATTTGATTATGTATCATCAGTCTGCACCTGAGCTTCATTATCCTCTGTTTCTTCCAATATTATTTGATCTATATTTACTCTTTGCAAAATGTAGAATAATGGAAATGCTTATAAAGAATTTTCTTTGGGGAGTTTATTGAATTATCCTTCCATCAACATGGAGAAGGGCTTTGTCCATCTCGTGTTCACATGTAATGTAAGTTCATCCTTATCAAGCCTTCAAACTTTGTTCTAGTATAGATTTGGATAGGCATTATTTCCTCCACTGCTGTTTGCTTTGCTGTTTACATCTGATTGGATGTTTGCAACAACTACCAATTTCAAATTGTAGTTGTAAAAACATGTTCCTTATGCAGAACAGATCCATTTATTTGCTTATATAATTGTGAAACCTGTTACATGTCTCCTTGGTTCTCTTTTAGAGTCGTATCTCTTATGCCAGGCAGAACTTTAGGGAAGATAGTGAGCCAAACCATCTTGAGGATAGCGAGATGACCCCAAGGTCCTGTCTTGATGAATAGAGTGAGTTGAAGCTACTCACCAGCAGGTCTGAGACAACCTCTGTGCAGTCGCTGCCTCAATCAGTTCGACTTCTTCAGTCTCAACTTAAAGCAGAAAGGCTTGCTTCAACTCAGCTCCGACTTGAAGTCAAAGATGCAATGAAGATGTCAGAGGACTGTCGTGCGCACCATCATGCCATACATCTACGGTTGATGCATCTATCTTAACACAATTGAGGTCTACTCAGCTTCTTCGGCTATTTGGGGGCCCCGACCTGGCTAGGCCTAGTGCCTTCTGAAGTTCTCTCAGTTTTGTATATTCTTTTGTCGGCGCGTTTATTTGCACTGGTGGCGAACTTTGACGCCCAGTGGATGTAATATGTGTGATAGCCGTGATAGCCTAGCGTAAGTTGCTTGCTTATTTATTTCCTTGTTGTCTTGTTTATTTGTTTGCTTGTTTTCATTGCAGTTCTTTTTCCGCGGTTTGCTAGTGGCTGCAATAACCTATTTTTTAAAACTAGGCTAGAATAACCATGGTGAGGGAGTCCTGGACTAGGGGGTGTCCGGACAGCCGGACTATCATCGTCCGCCGGACTTCAAGACTACGAAGATACAAGATTGAAGACTCCGTCCCGTGTCCGGATGGGACTTTCCTTGGCATGGAAGGCAAGCTTGGCGATACGGATATGTAGATCTCCAACCATTGTAACCGGCTCTATGTAACCCTAGCCTCCTCCGGTGTCTATATAAACCGGAGGGCTTTAGTCCGTAGGACACAACATACATTACAAAAATCATACCATAGGCTAGCTTTAGGGTTTAGCCTCCTTGATCTCGTGGTAGATCCACTCTTGTACTACCCATATCATCAATATTAATCAAGCAGGACGTAGGGTTTTACCTCCATCAAGAGGGCCTAAACCTGGGTAAAACATCGTGTCCCTCGTCTCCTATTACCATCCGCCTAGACGCACAGTTCGGGACCCCCTACCTGAGATCCGCCAGTTTTGACACCGACATTGGTGCTTTCATTGAGAGTTCCTCTATGTTGTCACCGATAGGCTCGATGGCATCTTCAACCAACAACGCTGTTTAGGGTGAGACTTTTCTCCCCGGACAGATCTTCGTATTCAGCGGCTTCGCACTGCGGGCTAATTCGCTTGGCCATCTGGAGCAGATCGAAAGCTACGCCCCTGGCTGTCAGGTCAGATTCGGAAGTCTAAACTTCATGGCCGACGTTCCCGGAGACTTGATCTTCGACGGACTTGAGCCACAGCCAAGTGCGCCGCACTGTTATGATGGGCATGATCTAGCTCTGCCTCCGAACAGTGCCTTGGTGGCCGCACACGAATCCGCTTCGGCCTTTAGTCCGGATCCAATCACCCAGATCGAGGATCAGTGGATGGACACCACCTCGGGGGCTTCAACTTCCACGGCGATGGAGCCGAACGCTAATCTTGTCCCTCGCGAAACTCGTGATTTCGAGGTACCGGACTCCTTGCCGGACTCCGGACCTCCCATGCCCCTATCAATCAAATCGGATTGGGCACCGGTTATGGAATTCACCGCCGTGGACATCTTCCAATACTCGCCCTTTGGTGACATCCTAAATTCGCTAAAGCATCTCTCGTTATCGGGAGAGTCCTGGCCGGACTATGGCCAGGATGGTTGGGATACGGACGACGAAGAAATTCAGAGCCCACCCACCACCCACTTTGTAGCCACTATCGACGATCTAACCGACATGCTAGACTACGACTCTGAAGACATCGACGCTATGGATGACGATGCCGGAGACGAATAGGAACCAGCGCCTACAGGGCACTAGAAGACCACCTCATCATACGACATATACATGGTGGACACCCCAAAAGATGGGGACGGCGAAGAAACAGCGGAGGAAGATTCTTTAAAGAAACAGCCCAAGCGCCGGCGTCAGCGCCGCCGCTCTAAATCCTGCCATAGCAAGAATGGAGATTCCGGCACAGGAGATAATAATACCCCAGAAAGTGCCGAAGATAACCCCCTCCAGCAGGACTCAGCGCAGGAGGATGCAGAAGCAAGCCCTCACGAGAGGGGGGCAGACGAAGTGGTTGAGGATTATAACTATATGCCTCCCTCCGAAGACGAGGCAAGCCTCAACGACGACGAATTCGTCGTGCCCGAGGATCCTGTCGAACAAGAGCGTTTTAAACGCATGCTTATCGCCACGGCAAACAGCCTAAAGAAAAAGTAGCAGCAGCTTCAAGCTGATCAGGACCTGCTGGCCGATCGATGGACCGAGGTCCTCGCGGCCGAAGAGTATAAACTCGAACGCCCCTTCAAAAGCTACCCAAGACGCAAGCTGCCCCCCCGATTAGAGGAGGAAGCATACATACCTCCATCACCAGCGCACGATACGGCTGACCGACCACCCCGTGGTCGTGACAGAGAGGCATCCAGGCCCCCAACCAAGACCGTACCCCGGCATCGCTCCAAAAGTACGAAGCCAAGAGGGAACGCGCCGGACTTGCGAGATATATTGGAGGACAAAGCAAGGCAATCCAGATCCATCTACGGATCACGTGGGCGCCCCACGACCCATGACGAATACCGTCGCGCCGGATACAATAACCCCGGCCGGGCCGAACACAGCAGACAACGCTCTCTCGAGCTGCGTCGTGATATTGCTCAGTACAGAGGTGCCGCACACCCGCTATGCTTCACTGACGAAGTAATGGATCATCAAATCCCTGAAGGGTTTAAACCCGTAAACATCGAATCCTACGATGGCACAACAGACCCCGTGGTTTGGATCGAAGATTATGTTCTCCACATCCATATGGCCCGCGGCGACGATCTCCACACCATCAAGTATCTCCCACTCAAGCTTAAAGGACCAGCTCGACATTGGCTCAGCAGCTTGCCCGCAGAGTCAATTGGGTGTTGGGAAGACCTAGAAGCCGCATTCCTCGATAACTTCCAGGGCACGTATGTGCGACCACCAGACGCCGATGACCTAAGCCACATCATTCAGCAGCCAGACGAATTGGCCAGACAATTCTGGACATGGTTCTTGACAAAGAAAAACCAAATCATCGGCTGTCCGGATGCAGAGGCCCTTGCAGCCTTCAAACATAACATCCGGGACGAATGGCTAGCCCGGCACCTGGGACAGGAAAAGCCAAAATCCATGGCAGCCCTCACATCATTAATGACCCGCTTTTGCGCGGGAGAGGATAGCTGGCTAGCTCGCAGCAACAATCTCCGTATAAATTCGGGCAGTCCGGATACTAAGGACAACAACGGCAGGTCACGTCGAAACAAAAACAAACGCCGCATTAACGGTGACGATAAGGAGGATACGGCAGTCAACGCCGGATTCCGAGGCTCTAAACCCGGTCAACGGAAGAAGCCATTCAAAAGAACCACTCCAGGTCCGTCCAATTTGGACCGAATACTCGACCGCTTATGCGAGATACATGGCACCCCTGAAAAGCCAGCTAATCACACTAATAGAGATTGCTGGGTGTTCAAACAGGCAGGTAAGTTAATTGCCGAAAACAATGACAAGGGGCTAAACAGCAACGACGAGGAAGAGACCCGACCGCCGAACAATGGAGGACAGAAGGGTTTCCCCCCACAAGTGCGGACGGTGAACATGATTTACGCAACCCATATACCCAAGAGGGAAAGGAAGCGCGCACTAAGGGACGTCTATGCGATGGAGCCAGTCGCCCCGAAGTTCAATCCATGGTCCTCTTGTCCGATCACTTTCGATCGAAGAGATCATCCGACCAGCATACGCCATGGCGGATTCGCCGCATTGGTTTTAGACCCAATCGTCGATGGATTTCACCTCACGAGAGTCCTGATGGACGGCGGTAGTAGCCTGAACCTGCTTTATCAGGATACAGTGCGCAAGATGGGCATAGACCCCTCAAGGATTAAACCTACAAAGACAACCTTTAAAGGTGTCATACCAGGTGTAGAAGCCAACTGTACAGGCTCAGTCACACTGGAAGTGGTCTTCGGATCCCCGGACAATTTCCGGAGCGAGGAGTTAATCTTCGACATAGTCCCGTTTCGTAGCGGCTATCACGCTCTGCTCGGACGAACCGCGTTTGCAAAATTCAACGCGGTGCCGCATTATGCATACCTCAAGCTCAAGATGACAGGCCCTCGTGGAGTCATCACGGTCAACGGGAATATGGAATGCTCCCTCCGAACGGAGGAACATACAGCGGCTCTCGCGGCAGAAGTACAGAGCAGCCTTTTAAGGCAATTCTCGAGTCCGGCCGTTAAACGGCCGGATACAGCGAAACGCACCCGAAGCAATACCAACCAAGACCACCTGGCACGATCAGAGCACGTGTAGCAATGCGGCCCCAACCCCCGCCCTCGCATGATTGCAAGAACAACCCTCCGCGTACATCATTACGCTTTGGAGATACCATGGGCGCAGGGGAAGGCGCACGATCGCAATGGACCCAGAGTGCGGCTCAACCACACCAGGGGCTCGCAAGTGTGCCCCCCTTTTTTTATCATTATTTTCCTTCTTTGTGTACACAGGACTCCTTTAACCAGAGGCCCTGTCCGGCGGTGAACCTGCCGAACTCATGATGCAACAGCCAGGGAAGAAACAAGGCTACGACGAACACTCAGGTGGTCTCAATTACGAGCATTAAATTCGATTATATACACCAAGTCCGCAGCTCACCCCTGGAGGGTGACATGTTTAATTAGTCCAAATCCCTTGCTTACCGCACTATTTGTATCGGTCCGCACTCATAGCAGACTTTCTTTAATAAATAATGCAGCACCTTTTTGACTGCAATTACATTACCTTATATATATATATATATGTTTATTACATGACATCTTGCACCCGTATATTTTGGTACGGCCTAATACACCAGGGGCTTATGTTCCCCACACTATGGTGTGATAAGTCCGAACACTTTCATAAGTGCGGCACCCCGAACTTATAGCATTATATGAATCGGCTCCGAATCATGTCTTGGGTCAATAGTTGGGTTTTCCCGGCTCCCACGTTTTGGTGCCTTACGTTCCGTTCTGTCGCCTAAGGTGGCACTGGGAGAACCACTGCGATTGCGCCCCGGTTGAGCCGGGCGAGCGCCTCAGTGGAGAAAGCTAAAACTGACTGGCATGATAAGGCGAGAGACTGGTCGCTGTTCGAGAGGTTTTTTTCGGGTCCTTAAAGACTCACGCCGCTTCGAGCGAAGTTCCGGACAATGTCCAACGAAGGCGTGGATAGCGCCCCGGATTCGGCCTTCCGAATACCAGGGGCTTCGCCTAAATTTAAAATTATAGAATTCTTTGTCTAAGTGAGAGTGTTCAAGCATTATAAGTCCGGTTGCCTTGTTCGTTGTGTTGAGCGCCTCCCTAGATGGACCCAAAAATGGGAACAAGAGTGCTCAAGTTTATCCCAAACACCCCAGCACTCGTGGCTCGGGGGCTGAAGCCAACGACTTGCCATCTCTCAGATTTTATAAACGGCCGCACAGAAGGTAATATTTTAAATTAAACAAGTGTTGCTTAATGCGCACATGAACAAAGTTTCAGCGCACAGGATAATACATAACGAGTTTACTCAAAGATTACATTTCTGGAGCACTCATCCGCAATATCGCGGGCTCCCTTCAGGACAGTTTTATAATACATTTTGGGCGTGCGATACTCCTTGCCCAGTGGCGGTGGGTCCGTGTGAAGCTTCTCTGCATCCAACCTGCCCCAATGCACCTTTGTGCGGGCAAGGGCCCGACGAGCACCTTCAATACAGGCGGAGCGCTTGATGACCTCCACCCAGGGGCACGCATCCACCAGCCGCCGCACGAGGCCGAAGTAGCTCCCAGGCATGGCCTGTCCAGGCCACAGCCGGACTATAAGGCCCTTCATGGCCTCCTCAGCTACCTTGTGGAGTTCGACCAGCTGCTTCAGCTGGTCGCTTGGGGGCACCGGATGGCCGGCCTCAGCGTACTAAGACCAGAAGACCTTCTCCGTCGAGCTCCCCTCCTCGCCACGATAGAATGCGGCGGCATCGGACGCACTACGCGGCAGATCTGCAAACACCCCTGGGAGCTCCGAATGCGGGTAAGTGTCAGGTAGTTTACATTAACATGCCTTCTTTGCATGAAAAATGCCTTACCCGCCGCTATCTTCTTTACATCTTCAACCTCCTGAAGGGCCTTACGGGCCTCGGCCTTGGCGGACTTGGCACTTTCAAGAGCCGAGGCAAGCTCGGACTCTCGAGTCTTGGAGTCACGCTCCAAACTCTCATGCTTCTCCATGAGAGCCTGGAGCTCTTGCCGTACTTCCACCACCCGTGCCTCCTGCTTTTCTCGCTCTGCCCGTTCTGCGACCGCACTGCGTTCGGCCGCGAACACAGCCTCCTTCAGGGCTGCCACCTCGTTCGTGGCCCCTGCAATACCCATACTATCCTTGTTAATTTTATTGCAACCAAAATCCTTTTCTGTAAGGTAACTATTCAAAGTGGTGATACTCACCTTCTTTGTCCTCGAGCTGCTTCTTGGCATGGCAGAGTTCTCGCTCGGACCGCTCGAGATCCTGCTTCAGCACACTGACCTCCGCAGGCAGTGCGGCAGAGGTCAGCAGCGCAGCCTGCAAACCCATATTGACATATTTTAAGCAACCCTGCGTATGTCTTGTTAGATCCTCAGTCCGGCTTTTCTTTCCGAACACCGAACCGAGCATCAGGGGCTACTGTCTATGCGGTATTACATTACATAATTTTAACTTCTTACCTCAAAGCCTGTTAAAAGGCTGCTGCAGGCTTCGGTCAGCCTGCTTTTGGTGAGCCGAACCTTCTGAATCACCGCACTCATGATAGTGCGGTGTTCTTCCTCGATGGAAGCGCCTTTAAGCGCCTCCAACAAGTTATCCGGCGCCTCCGGTTGGACGGAGGCTGCCGGTGTCACGGTCTTGCCCTTCTTTCGAAGGGGCCGCCTGCCGGACTCTGGAACCACTGCGGGTTCCGATGTAGAGTCCGGCGCAAAGTCCGGGAGGCTGCCTGACGGCGCCTCCGGAGCCTCCTCCTGATGGGTCCCTCTCTGGGATCCCACCTCGGCGTCCTCGTCGGCGTGGGGGGTAGAGGCAGTCGGAAGTGAATCCACATCCGACGGGGCCAATGACCCGCTCGATGAAGCGGGAAGATCATCATCGGCCGGACTACGGGCAAAATGCGGCATTAGAAGGACACTACGCGACATGAAAGAAATTGCATATCAGGGATCTGGATACTTACGATCTTGCCGGACGCCTGGCCCTTAAAGGCCACTCCTCCTCGCCAACGATGGTGTTGGCAAAACTGTCCGGGGGAATAGTTCTCCCCCTCTTGGACCCTTCGGCCTCCCCTATTGGGGAAGCCTTCCTCTTCTTCTCTCCCTCCTCCGGGAGAGAGTCCTCTTCCTCCTCCTCGTCTTCGGGGGAGGAGTCCGCCTCGTTGTCGGACGCCTGATTACGGGAACTCTTTCGAGTCCCCGCGGCCACCTTCTTGGCCTTCTTCTCCGGCACCACGTGCGGTGCCGGAACCAGCAGCCCTGCTAGACGGGCGTTCGCTGGGTCTTCTGGCAGGGGACCGGGCTGATGAGCTGCTCGGCCTTCTTCATCCATTCCTGTCAAAGGAAAATTGAAACCCTCTTAGAATCAATTTGATTACCACAAGTATCCCGTAAAGGGGTTGAATCACTTACCTCGTCAGCCGGATGCTGTGAGCGAAATCCGCGATCTTCTGTCGCGGATGCGGGGGCTTCGGCGCCCTTAAACAGCACCCTCCAGGCGCCTTCGTATGTCGTATCGAAGAGCCCGCTTAGCGCCTGGTGCTGTTCCGGATTGAACTCCCACATATTGAATGCCCGTTCTTGGCATGGGAGGATCCGGCGGATGAGCATGACTTGGACCACGTCGACGAGCCTGAGCTTATTGCTCACCAGCTTCTGGATGCAGGCTCGGAGTCCCGTCAGCTCCTTCGGATTGCCCCACAGCAAGCCCTTCTCTTTCCAGGAGGTGAGCTGCGTGGGGATGCCAGATCTAAACTCGGGGGCCGCTGCCCATGTGGGCTCGCGCGGCTCGGTGATGTAGAACCACCCCGATTGCCACCCCTTGACGGAGTCCACGAAGGCCCCTTCGAGCCAAAGGACGTTGGGCAACTTACCCAACATGGCGCCTCCGCATTCCGCTTGCGTGCCCTTCACAACCTTCGGCTTGACGTTGAAGGTCTTGAGCCACAGGCCGAAGTGGGGCCGGATGCAGAGGAAGGCCTCGCACACGACGATAAACGCCGAGATGTTGAGGATGAAGTTCGGCGCCAGATCGTGGAAATCCAGGGCGTGGTAAAACATGAGCCCCCAGACGAATGGGTGGAGTGGAAAGCCCAGTCCGCGGAGGAAGTGGGGAAGGAAGATGACCCTCTCCTGGGGCCCAGGGGTAGGGATGAGCTGCCCCTCGTCGGGCAGCCAATGCGCGATATCGCCGGAGAGGTATCCGGTGCTACGCAGCTTGGTGATGTGCTCCTCCTTAACGGTGGAGGCCAACCATTTGCCTCTCGCTCCGGACATATTCGGAGGAGGTCGAGGCGAGATGCGCGAGCTGGGGCGTTGGAGCTTGAGTGCGCAGGAGATGGATAAGCAAAGGAGGAAGAAGGCGTAGGTGAGAAGGTAAATCCTTATCCCTTATATATAGGCGGACGAAAATTATGCGTCCCCCACCGGCCTGGTAAAACTCGCTTATCTCCCAAGCGCCACCATCAATGGCGCGGCTGGGTTACCCACGTCCGTATTAATGAGAATCCCGGAATAAGGGGAACACGATCTCTGCTTCGACAAGACGTGCCAAGGAAACCGCTTCGCTAAACGTGATGAGGTGGTATAGTAAAAAACGATTCAAACAGAGGCTTGGTAGCGGTGTGATGTCACGCCGCATAATACGTCAGCAGATTGGACTGGTGTACATTTTATTCTCTCTACGGTGGAATGTGGAATTTATTTTGCAGAGCCGGACACTATCCTGGTGTTCATGATCTTCTCTGGATTATTCAAGGGAGGAACCCGCCTTGCAACGCCGAACATTATGCGCGCCGGACTTATCGTCATTGAAGCCTGGTTCAGGGGCTACTGAGGGAGTCCTGGACTAGGGGGTGTCCGGACAGCCGGACTATCATCGTCCGACGGACTCCAAGACTACGAAGATACAAGATTGAAGACTCTGTCCCGTGTCCGGATGGGACTTTCCTTGGCATGGAAGGCAAGCTTGGCGATACGGATATGTAGATCTCCTACCATTGTAACCGACTCTGTGTAACCCTAGCCTCCTCCGGTGTCTATATAAACCGGAGGGCTTTAGTCCGTAGGACACAACATACATTACAACAATCATACCATAGGCTAGCTTTAGGGTTTAGCCTCCTTGATCTCGTGGTAGATCAACTCTTGTACTACCCATATCATCAATATTAATCAAGCAGGACGTAGGGTTTTACCTCCAACAAGAGGGCCCGAACCTGGGTAAAACATCGCGTCCCTCGTCTCCTGTTACCATCCGCCTAGACGCACAGTTCGGGACCCCCTACCCGAGATCCGCCGGTTTTGACACCGACACATGGGCTAATATTTAATGTAGTGACACTGGGCCTCCTACGGGCCGTAGAAACAATGGGCCTTCTACGGGCCGTAGAAACAATGGGCCTTCTATGGGCCGTAGAAACAATGGGCCTTCTATGGGCTGTATCATCAACGGGCCTTATATGGGTCGTATGATCGATTGGCCAAACGTGGGCCAATAACAGACCGCATTATGGCCGCAAACGGGCTATAGTTGGAATCGTCCATTCATGGGCCGACCATAACGGGCCATCGTTAATAGGCCATATTTGATGACGCTATGAAAATGGCCCAACATATTAAGGGACCACAAACGGGACGACTGTAACTATAGGCTGAATTTGGCCCACAAGCAGAAAATGACAGTAACGGGCCGTAAGTAACCGAATGCTAGAAATGAGCCCAAGAATAAATGGGCCCTGAGAAGGCCGAAAGATAACATGGGTTGCAAACGGCCCAATGGATTAATGGGCTGTTAATGGGTATAAAGGGATACACTGTTCATTACGGGCCAGTTTCGCCACGGGCCGTTAATGGGCCAACACTTACAAAGGGCCTAATATGGGTCAAAAGACGTCATGGGCCATACATGGGCCGGAACTTAAAATGGGCTGGAATCATATTGGACGGCCCAGATGATGCTACTGGGCCTAATTCGGATAGGTCGTAACGGGCCCTGGGTTAGCGGTCTGTAAATGGGCTATATACGAACAGGCCGTTAACAGGCTTTCCTTGGGTCGGCCCACCACCTTTTGACCAAGTCAAACGGGCCGGCCTTTTCACAGGAATGGGCCTCTATTGGGCCGTGCCACGTGTCGACGTATCATAGGCGCCTTCGGTCCAACGAGTGGATGACATCTGTCCCAACGGTGAGCCGACACATGTTTCCTCCAGCCAATGATGATTTTACACATGGAAAATCCCCATTGGTCAAGGCTATTAACGGGTTATCGGATCCAAAACCGGACCTGATAGCTTAATGGCGTTCCGTTACAGTGGATGCCACGTGTCGGTCACCCTTGATGAAAGCACTTTTGTGACGCGCGATTTATCGTCATGGAAGTGGACACTTCCGTGATGATAATTTTGGTAATGTCATTGAACACTTCTACGATGGCATAGGTATGACTATCATGATTCTGTCATAAAATCGTCATGTATGTACATGCATGACAAAAAACGCGACCTACTGTGACAAACACGTATCATCACGGAAGTGTATTTTTTTGTAGTGTAAGTCACATACATCTAGCATGTAACACGTTATATCACTTTGCAGCCTCACGCACGATATTCCCACGAGTGCCACCTTACCTGGCCCGGAACCGTTTGTGCCTTTTGGCTCACGTATATGAAAGTGTCACTAGCATCCATATGACAAAGAACCTGGGCCGACATGACTAGTCGTAAACCCAAGGTGGCGCTAACTTACAGGGACAGGCATACATGACCCAGCAACGAACATGTCGATCATCAACATATGAACCGAAATCATTGCAAGCTACAAGGACTTAAAGGAACAACGTGTGACATTTCCCCAAAGGGACTGACACAGGAATGAACAAGGACACATGCCGGCCAGCCTAAGTGTCCCGGAGTAATAGCAAGCTACCATGGCTTAGTGGAAGCATTAGGAGACATTTCCCCATAAGACAGGCTACAAGGAATAAATAACTAGGTTGTCGGATCCCACACATACCAAGCATTTCAAATCATACACACAATATGCTCGATATGTGCAAATACAACATGGCATCACAACAAAACTCTAGGACTCAAAGTATTTATTCAATAGGCTCCGAGGAGCCAAATATTACAAACATGGGTCACATGACCCAACATATAGAGCATACAAGCAATGGAAGCATAACATGTCTGAGTACAGACAACTATAAATGAAAAAGGCTGAGAAGCCTGACTATCTACAAGACCCTCCCAATGGTACAAGATCGTAGCTGAGGTAACAAGCTAAACATCAAAGTCCATGTGGAACTACTAGTGAGACCGAAATATCTCTGCAAAAACATAAATTAAGCAAACGTGAGTACAAATGTACCCAGCAAGACTTAGATCAGAACTAGCTACATATGCATCGGTATCAACAAAGGGGTGGTGGAGTTTAACTGCAGCAAGCCAGCTTTGACCCAGTGCCTATCCAGTACTACGACTGCTGGTAACTATTTTGAGGTGGCGCACACGAGTCCACATATTCACCATATCAATACACCACTATGGATCCGCTCCTGTCTCCCTACGAGAAGGCCATCCATAGTACTCACGCTTATCTCGAGCATTTTAGAGTATTGATACCTCTCCAATATATCTATAATTTTTGATTGTTCCATGCTATTATATTACCCCTTTTGGATGTTTATGGGCTTTATTTTACACATTTATATCATTTTTGGGACTAACCTACTAACTGGAGGCCCAGCCCGTATTGCTGTTTTTTTGCCTATTTCAGTATTTCAAAGAAAAGGAAAATCAAACGGAGTCCAAACGGAATGAAACCTTCGGGAGCGTGATTTTTGGAACGAACATGATCCAGAGGACTTGGAGTGCAAGTCAAGAAGCTGCCGAAGCGGCCACGAGAAGGTAGGGCCCCCCCTATAGGGCGCGCCCCTTGTCTTGTGGGCCCCTCGAGCGGCCACCGACGTACTTCTTCCTCCTATATAAGCCTACGTACCCCGAAAACATCCAGGGAGCCAACGAAACACAATTTCCACCGCCGTAACCTTCTGTATCCGCGAGATCCCATCTTGGAGCCTTCGCCGGTGCTCTGCCGGAGGGGGAATCGACCATGGAGGGCTTCTACATCAACATCCTTGCCCCTCCAATCAGTTGTGAGTAGTTTACCATAGACCTTCGGGCCCATAGTTATTAGCTAGATGACTTCTTCTCTCTTTTTGGATCTCAATACAATGTTCTCCCCCTCTCTTGTGGAGATCTATTCGATGTAAACTCTTTTTGTAGTGTGTTTTTCGAGATCCGATGAATTGTGGGTTTATGATCAAGTTTATCTATGAGAAATATTTGAATCTCCTCTAAATTCTTTTATGTGTGATTGAGTTATCTTTGCAAGTCTCTTCAAATTATCAGTTTGGTTTGGCCTACTATATTGATCTTTCTTGCCATGGGAGAAGTGCTTTGCTTTGGGTTCAATCTTGCGGTGTCCTTACCCAGTGACAGCAGGGGTTGCAAGGCACGTATTTTATTGTTGCCATCGAGGATAAAAAGATGGGGTTTATATCATATTGCATGAGTTTATCCCTCTACATCATGTCACATTGCTTAAGGCATTACTCTGTTCTTATGAACTTAATACTCTAGATGCAGGCAGGAGTCGGTCGATGTGTGGAGTAAAAGTAGTAGATGCAGGCAGGAGTCTGTCTACTTGTTGTGGACGTGATGCCTATATACATGATCATGCCTAGATAATCTCATAATTATTCGCTTTTCTATCAATTGCTCGACAGTAATTTGTTCACCCACCGTAGTACTTATGCTATCTTGACAGAAGCCACTAGTGAAACCTATGGCCCCCGGGTCTATCTCTTATCATATTTGCTTCCAATCTACTTTTATTTGCATCTTTACCTTTTTGCATCTATATTATAAAATACCAAGAATAAATTTATCTTATCATACTATCTCTATTAGATCTCAATTTCGCAAGTGGCCGTGAAGGGATTAACAACCCCTTTATTGCGTTGGTTGCGAGTTCTTTGTTTGTTTGTGTAGGTGCGTGGGACTTTTGAGGAGCCTCCTACTGGATTGATACCTTGGTTCTCAAAAACTAAGGGAAATATGTATGATACTATTGCTGCATCGCCCTTTCCTCTTCAAGGAAAACCAACGCAAGCTCAAGACGTAGCAAGAAGGATTTCTGGTGCCGTTGCTGGGGAGGTCTTCGCTCAAGTCAAGACATACCATGTACCCATCACAAACTCATCTCCCTCGCATTTACAATATTTGCCATTTGCCTCTTGTTTTCCTCTCCCCCACTTCACCCTTGTTGTTTTATTCGCCCTCTCTTTCCCAATCTCCTCCTCTCTCTTTTGGTTGCCTTTTTTTGTTTGCTTATGTGTTGGATTACTTACTGCCATGGCGCAAGATAATACCAAATTGTGTGATTTCTCGAATACCAATAATAATGATTTCCTTAGTACTCCGATTGCTCCTCTTAATGATGTTGAGTCTTGTGAAATCAATACTGCTTTGCTGAATCTTGTTATGAAAGATCAATTCGCCGGCCTTCCTAGTGAAGATGCCGCTACTCATCTAAACAACTTTGTTGATTTGTGTGATATGCAAAAAAACAAAGAGACGGATAACAATATTGTTAAATTGAAGTTATTTCCGTTTTCACTTAGAGATCGTGCTAAAGTTTGGTTTTCGTCTTTGCCTAAAAATAGTATTGATTCTTGGAACAAGTGCAAAGATGCTTTTATCTCTAAGTATTTTCCTCCCGCTAAGATTATCACTCTTAGGAACGATATTATGAATTTTAAACAACTTGATCATGAGCATGTTGCGCAATCTTGGGAAAGAATGAAATTGATGATTTGCAATTGCCCTACTCATGGTTTGAATTTATGGATGATCATACAAAAATTTTATGCCGGTTTGAACTTTGCTTCAAGAAATCTCTTAGATTCGGCCGTGGGAGGCACGTTTATGGAAATCACGTTAGAGATGATACAAAAATTCTTGATAATATTATGGCTAATTATTCTTAATGGCAGACCAAAAGATCTTCTAGTAAAAAACTGCATGCTATAGAAGAAATCAATGTTTTGAGTGGAAAGATGGATGAACTTATGAAATTATTTGCTACTAAAAATACTCCTCTTGATCCCAATGATATGCCTTTGTCTACATTGATTGAGAATAATAATGAATCTATGGATGTGAATTTTGTTGGTACGAATAGTTTTGGAAACAATGCTTATAGGGGAAACTTTAATGCTAGACCGTTCCCTAGTAATTCCTCTAATAATTATGGAAATTCCTACAATAATTCTTATGGTAATTTTAATAAGATGCCCTCTGATTTTGAGAATAGTGTAAAAGAATTTATGATTTCTCAAAAGAATTTTAATGCCTTGCTTGAAGAAACATTGCTCAAAGTTGATGATTTGGCTAGGAATGTTGATAGACTTTCGCTTGATGTTGATTCTCTTAAACTTAGATCTTCTTCTCCTAAGAATGATATCAATGAGTCTCTCAAAGCAATGAGAATTTCCATTGATGAGTGCAAGGAAAGAACCGCTAGATTGCGTGCAAAGAAAGATTGCTTTATAAAAGCGTGTTCTTCTAGTTTCCATGAAAATAATGATGAAGATCTTAAAGTTATTGATGCGTCTCCTATTAGATCTTTGTTTTGCAATATGAATCTTGATAATTATGGGACTGATTATGAGTCAACTTTACCTAGAAGGCATCCCAAGAATTCGAAGTTTTTAGATCTTGATTCTAAATTTGGTAAAAGTGGGATTGGAGAGGTCATGACTTTAAATAGTATTGAACCCACTATCTCGGATTTCAAGGAATTTGATTATGATAATTGTTCTTTAGAAGGTTGTATTTCCTTGTTGCAATCCGTTGTTAATTCTCCTCATGCTTATAGTCAAAATAAAGCTTTTACCAAACATATCGTTGATGCCTTGATGCAATCTTATGATGAAAAACTTAATTTGGAAGTTTCTATACCTACAAAACTTAATGATGAGTGGGAACCTAATATAAAGATTAGAACTAAATATCATGAGTGTTTTGCTTTGTGTGATTTGGGTGCTAGTGTTTCCACGATTCCGAAAACTTTATGTGATATTCTAGGTTTCCATGATCTTGATGATTGCTCTTTAAATTTGCACCTTGCGGATTCCACCATTAAAAAGGCAATGGGAAGGATCAATTATGTTCTCATTGTTGCAAATAGAAATTTGGTGCCCATACATTTTATCGTTCTTGATATAGATTGCAATCTTTATTGCCCTATTATTCTTGGTAGACCTTTCCTTAGAACGATTGTCGCGATTATTGATACGAAGGAAGGGAATATTAGATTCTAATTTCCATTAAAGAAAGGCATGGAGCACTTTCCAAGGAAGAAAGTCAAATTACCTTATGAATCTATCATGCGAGCTACTTATGAATTTAGTGCCAAAGATGGCACTACTTAGATCTATCTTCGCTTTTATGCCTAGCTAGGGGCATTAAACGATACCGCTAGTTGGGAGGCAACCCAATTTTCTTTGTGTTTTTTTGTTTTTGTTCCTGTTTAGTAATAAATCTTGCATCTATCTTCTGTTTAGATGTGTTTTTATCTTTTAATTAGTGTTTGTGCCAAGTAGAACCTATAGGATAACCTATGATGATAGTTCATTTGATTCTGCTGAAAAACAGAAACTTTGCACGCACGAATTTAGTTTTTTTAAATCACAGAAACGAGATTTTGCGTTGATTCTTTTTTCTGCTGATTAATAAACATATTTTCCAGGACTTCCTATTTTTGTAGGATTTTTAGAGTTCCAGAAGTTTGCATTAGTTACAGATTGCTACAAACTGTTCTGTTTTTGACAAATTCTGTTTTTCGTGTGTTGTTTGCTTATTTTGATGCATCTATGGCTAGTAAAATAGTTTATAAACCATAGAGAAGTTGGAATACAGTAGGTTTAACACCAAAATAAATAAAGAATAAGTTCATTACATTACCTTATGTGGTAGTTTTGTTTACTTTCACTAACGGAGCTTATAAGATTTCCTGTTGAGTTTTGTGTTGTGAAGTTTTCAAGTTTTGGGTAAATCTTTTATGTACTATGGAATAAGGAGTGGAAAGAGCCTAAGCTTGGGTATGCCCATGGCACCCCAAGATATTCAAGGATAGCCAAAAGCCTAAGCTTGGGGACGCCCCGGGAAGGCATCCCCTCTTTTGTCTTCGTTCATTGGTAACTTTACTTGGAGCTATATTTTTATTCGCCACATGATATGTGTTTTGCTTGGAGCATTGTGTATTATATTAGTCTTTGCTTTTTAATTTACCACAATCATCCTTGCTGTACACACCTTTTGGGAGAATCCTACTTGATTAGGATTTTCTAGAATACTCTATGTGCTTCACTTATATCTTTTGAGCTTGATAGTTTTTGCTCTAGTGCTTCGCTTATATTTGTTAGAGCACGGTGGTGACTTAATTTTGAAGAAATTGCTAGTATCTCATGCTTCACTTATATCTTTTTGAGACTCTTTTAGAACAGCATGGTATTTTCTTTGGTTACAAAGTTGGTCCTAGAATGATGAGCATCCAAGTTGGGTATAATAAAAACTATCATAGAAAAGAATTGGATGCTATGATCAATATGATGCTTGATAATTGTTTTGAGATATGGAGGTAGTGATATTAAAGTCATGCTAGTTGAGGTGATTATGAAAAATACTTGTGTTGAGGGTTGTGATTCCCGTAGCATGCACGTATGGTGAACTGCTTTGTGATGAAGTTGGAGCACAATTTTATTTATTGAGTGTCTTCCTTATGAGTGGCGGCCGGGGACGAGCGATGGTCTTTTCCTACCAGTCTATCCCCCTAGGAGCATGCGCGCAGTGCTTTGGTTTTTGGTGACTTCTAGATTTTTGCAACAAGTACATGAGTTCTTTTGACTAATGTTGAGTCCATGGATTATACACACATCACCCTTCCATCATTGCTAGCCTCTCTTGTGCCGCGCAACTTTCGCCGTTACCATACACCCACCATATACCTTCCTCAAAACAGCCACCATACCTACCTATTATGGCATTTCCATAGCCATTCCAAGATATATTGCCATGCAACTTTCCACCGCCCAGTTCATATGACACGCATTACTTTTATCATATTGCTTTTTGCATGATCATGTAGTTGACATTGTATTTGTGGCAAGGCCACCTTCATAATTTTCATACATGTCGCTCTTGATTCATTGCATATCCCGGTACACCGCCGGAGGCATTCATATAGAGTCATATCTTGTTCTAGCTTTGATTTGTAATTCTTGAGTTGTAAATCCATAAAAGTGTGATGATCTTCATTATTACAGCATTGTCCTAGTGAGGAAAGGATGATGAAGACTATGATTCCCCCACAAGTCGGGATGAGACTTCGGACTTTACAAAAAGAAAAAAGGCCAAAAAGAAAAAAAAAGGCCAAAGAAAAAAAAGAGAAAAAGAAAAAAAAGAAAAAAAGAAAAAGAAAAAAAGAAAAAAAAAGAAAATGAGAGAAAAAGAGAGAAGGGACAATGCTACTATCTCTTTTTCCACATTTGTGCTTCAAAGTAGCACCATGATCTTCATGATAGAGAGTCTCATATGTTGTCACTTTCATATACTGGTGGGAATTTTTCATTATAGAACTTGGCTTGTATATTCCAATGATGGGCTTCCTCAAAATGCCCTAGGTCTTCGTGAGCAAGCAAGTTGGATGCACACCACTTAGTTTCTTTTGTTGAGCTTTCATATATTTAGAGCTCTAGTGCATCTGTTGCATGGCAATCCCTACTCACTCACATTGATATCTATTAATGGGCATCTCCATAGCCCGTTGATATGCCTAGATGAAGTGAGACTATCTTCTCCTTTTTGTCTTCTCCACAACCACCATTCTATTCCACATATAGTGCTATGTCCATGGCTCATGTTCATGTATTGCGTGAAAGGTGAAAGAGTTTGAGATTATTAAAGTATGAAACAATTCCTTGGCTTGTCATCGGGGTTGTGCATGATTAAATACTTTGTGTGATGAAGATAGAGCAATAGTCAGAATATATGATTTTGTAGGGATAACTTTCTTTCGCCATGTTATTCTGAGAAGACATGATTAATTTGATTAGTATGCTTGAATTATCACCATTTTCATGTTAATATGAACTTTTATTTTGTATCATTTGGATCTGAACATTCATGCCACAATAAAGAAAATTACATTGAGAATTATGCTAGGTAGCATTCCACATCAAAAATTCTTTTTTTATCATTTACCTACTCGAGTACGAGCAGGAATTAAGCTTGGGGATGCTTGATACATCTCCAACGTATCTATAATTTTTGATTGTTCCATGCTATTATATTACCCCTTTTGGATGTTTATGGGCTTTATTTTATACATTTATATCATTTTGGGACTAACCTACTAACCGGAGGCTCAGCCCGTATTGCTGTTTTTTTGCCTATTTCAGTATTTCGAAGAAAAGGAATATCAAACGGAGTCCAAACGTAATGAAACCTTCGGGGGCGTGATTTTTGGAACGAACGTGATCCAGAGGACTTGGAGTTTAAGTCAAGAAGCAGCCGAGGTGGCGACGAGAGGGTAGCCCCCCCCTATAGGGCGCGACCCTTGTCTCGTGGGCCCGTCCGGTGTCCACCGACGTACTTCTTCCTCCTATATAAGCCTACGTACCCAGAAAACATTCAGGGAGCCAAAAAACACAATTTCCACCGCCGTAACCTTCTGTATCCGCGAGATCCCATCTTGGAGCCTTCGCCGGTGCTCTACCGGAGGGGGAATAGACCATGGAGGGCTTCTACATCAACATCCTTGCCCCTCCGCTGAGTTGTGAGTAGTTTACCGCAGACCTTCGGGTCCATAGATATTAGCTAGATGACTTCTTCTCTCTTTTTGGATCTCAATACAATGTTCTCCCCCTCTCTTGTGGAGATCTATTCGATGTAAACTCTTATTGCAGTGTGTTTGTCGAGATCTGATGAATTGTGGGTTTATGATCAAGTTTATCTATCAGAAATATTTGAATCTCCTCTGAATTCTTTTATGTGTGATTGAGTTATCTTTGCAAGTCTCTTCAAATTATCAGTTTGGTTTGGCCTACTAGATTTATCTTTCTTGCCATGGGAGAAGTGCTTAGCTTTGGGTTCAATCTTGCGGTGTCCTTACCCAGTGACAGCAGGGGTTGCAAGGCACGTATTGTATTGTTGCCATCAAGGATAAAAAGATGGGGTTTATATCATATTGCATGAGTTTATCCCTCTACATCATGTCATCTTGCTTAAGGCGTTACTCTGTTCTTATGAACTTAATACTCTAGATGCAGGTAGGAGTCGGTCGATGTGTGGAGTAATAGTAGTAGATGCAGGCAGGAGTCGGTCTACTTGTTGTGGACGTGATGCACATGATCATGCCTAGACAATCTCATAATTATTCACTTTTCTATCAATTGCTCGACAGTAATTTGTTCACCCACCGTAATACTTATGCTATCTTGAGAGAAGCCACTAGTGAAACCTATGGCCCCCGGGTCTATCTCTTATCATATTTGCTTCCAATCTACTTTTATTTGCATCTTTACTTTTTGCATCTATATTATAAAATACCAAAAATATATTTATCTTATCATACTATCTCTATTAGATCTCACTTTCGCAAGTGGCCGTGAAGGGATTGACAACCCCTTTATTGCGTTGGTTGCGAGTTCTTTTTTGTTTGTGTAGGTGCGTGGGACTTTTGAGGAGCCTCCTACTGCATTGATACCTTGGTTCTCAAAAACTGAGGTAAATACTTACGCTACTATTGTTGCATCACCCTTTCCTCTTCAAGGAAAACCAACGCTAGCTCAAGATGTAGCAAGTACCAACTTTCACTTGTCTATGAACTGCATAGGGAACATAGTAGTCCTTTACCACGGACGCGGATTTTCGAATAGATCATGTTAATGCTGCAGGAGTGTACTTCTTCACACACGCTCTCGCCACGTACCGCCATGTACACGTCATGTATCTCGGCAACCTTCAAGAGGAAGCCTGGAGAGGGTGTCGGCCACGACCTGACTAACCACACAAGTCTCTAGTCCAGGTTTCTCGCCTATTCGGGTTCCATTCGTAAGGAGATCCGGCCGGGGTGCTGCTCACGGCCCCAAATGATGTGAGCGGGATCCCCAAGCCCACCAAACGGGGGACGCTTGGTACACCATGCCACTGTGCCTAGTCTGTCCCAAGCCCACCTGTACCGGGTGCCACTTCGTAGAATTCTAACACTACCTACAAACACCAAAAATTAGTTGCAACTCCTGGACAGAGATCGAGTTGATTAATAAGGCGAGAGGGCACTTAAGTATTACAATGTGTGGTAGTAACTGTCTTGGATCACAGACACTGAACTCAATTCCTGAGGACGGTTTCAATGAGACAACCCACCATGTACTCCTACATGGCCTCTCACCGCTACCTTTACCAAATCGTGTTCACACACTTAGCTCTCAACAGTAGGACATGTTCACAACATTCCAATTCATCTCCGATGAATCAGACCTGACTCAACTCTAAGCAGTAGCAGGCATGACAAACAAGCATGAATGAGTAGGCACATCATGGCTCAAACAACTCCTACTCATGCTAGTGGGTTTCATCTATTTACTGTGGCAAAGACAAGTCATGTAGAGGAAAGGGGTTCAACTACCGCAACATGTAACAGTTGAAACATTGTTGTACAAATGTAGTAAAAGAGAGCAAGAGCGAGGGAGTGGGATTGTACGGAATGAAAACAAGGGGGTTTTGCTTTCCTGGCACTTCCGAAGATAGTATAGCTCTTCATCGGTGTCATTGATATCATCGTCGGAACAACGTCTACTGAGAGGGGACAAACACCGGCAACAGGGAAAGAACACAATCAATGCAATGCAACAATATGATGCATGAATATGACATGGCAATATGCTGTGATTTGAGGTAATGTAGCTAGCAATGATTTAAATGGAGTTAGTTTGGACACTAGATTCAAATTCAAACTCCATGATTATTCAAATGCCATTTAATTGATTTGACCTGATTAGCAGGCATAAGTTGCTCAAACATGCATGGAAATTGTACAGATGGAAAGGTTGGATATTTTGGTAATTTTTCATATATAAATTATTTCATTTGGAGTTATAGATTATTTGCTATGAATTTTTGAATTTTTAAACATTTTCTGGAATTTCCTGGATTAAATTTAATCCAGAAAATTATTTATTGTGTCAGCCTGACGTCAATGTGATGTCATTAGGTCAACAGCGTCAGCCCAGGTCAAACCTGGCGTTGGGACCCGCATGTCAGTGACACAAGAGGTTAAACAGGGTTATTTCTAATCTACTAAAAATTAGGGGCGATGGGGCCCACTGTCAGTGAAGGTGGGGTGGTTAATTAGCGCCTAACTAAGCAGCCATGTCAGCCCGCCAGAGTTTGGCCGGCGGCGACCAATACCGCAGTGGCAACGCGCCTGAATTGTGCTAAAGGCGACGGGGCCGGAGACTGAGGGCACCGGGGCATAGCCCGGGCTCGCCCGCATCCAGGGAGGTAGATGGGAGGCCGCGGGGGCACCGGAGCTTGCCATAACGGATCTCACGGCGGTGGCTGGAGCACAGTTGCATGCGGGACCATGTTGTGGTGCACGGCAGGAGCTGCGGCGGCGGGGTTAGTCTTCTAGAAGGCTACTGAGCATGGTGATACGCGAGGGAGCCGCTCTTTCAAGCTCTTGCCACGGCAGCACCATGGCCGGCGGTGATGGGTTCTTGGGACCAACGGAAACGGTGGATACGGCTTGAATTAGATCATGGGAGTAGGGGAAACGGATCAGGGGCTCGCAGTGCATCGCGTGGAGGACTCGGCGGCTTGGGGAGGCTCTGGAGACGACAAAGTGGCGACAACGATAATCGGTGTTGGAGGTTGAAGGAGTCGGGGACGACGATGCAAGGCTCCCCGTTCACGTGGCTCGGCATGGACGACAAAGACTATGGGGAGGAGCGTTTGGATGCAGTCGCGGGGCTTGGGGTGGTCGGTCGGCACAGTGGCAGCAGACAGCGGCGACGGCGGCACTCAGGCTGCGCGGAGAGAGAGCCGGGGAAGGGGATGAGGGCGAGGGAGAGTGAGAGAGGGTCTAGGGGGTTGCATGGCACTCGGTGCCGACTCCAGCAGCGACAAGCAGGCAAGAGATGGCCGAGCGCGTGCGTGCGCGTGTCGGCACACGGCCTCCTGCCTACTGGTAGGAGGTTGAAGACGGTGGCGGCTGCCGTGAGCTGGGTCAGCCCTTGGGCCGCACAGGTAAGGAGGCCCAGGTGAGTCTTCTGTCTCTCTTTCCTTTATTTCAACTTTTGTTTAAGTTTTCTATTTTGCAACTCTGTTTGAATTTGGTTTTCAAACCAAATCACTTTTTAACACTTCTGAAAAGAGTTATGGACACTAACTGAATTATTCCAGAGGCCCTCAACTAATTCAAAAATTGTTGGTGCATTTAAAAATATTAATAGTATTTAAATGCTCCAATTCAAATACAATATGAGTCAATACAAAAATCCATAATCCTAAAAATATTTGCATCATTTTTGGCAGATGTTTTCACCTTTATCAAAAATCATGAACATTTTCAAAGGGCATTTTGGGTTCATTGAAAAAGATTTTATTTGATCCTATTTGAGTTCATTTGGTGCTAGGGTTTGGATCAATCCCCATTTCAAGTTTCAAAAGAATTTAAACTTGATTTATGGACGCAAATCCACTAATTACAAATGATTATTATAGGGCTGTGACATGTGTCTTGTCCCTTCCAGTCACTGGGATATAGAGCACCGCAATATTGAACCCATTACAGAGCACCTCTCACATTGCAAGATAAATCAATCTATTTGGCCGAACCAAACGGATAGATAGGAGAGAAATACAAAGTTATAATAATCATGCATAAAATAGTTCAGAGAAGACTCAAATAATATTCATAGATAATCTGATCATAAACCCACAATTCATCGGATCCCAATAAACACACCGCAAAAGAAGATTACATCGAATAGATCTTCAAGAACATCGATGAGAACATTGTACTGAAGATCAAAGAGAGAGAAGAAGCCATCTAGCTACTAGCTATGGACCCATAGATCTGTGGTAAGCTACTCACACATCATCGAAAGGGTGGCAAGGTTGATGTAGAGGCCCTCCGTGATTGATTCACCCTCCGGCAGAGTACCGGAAAAGGACTCCAAATGGGATCTCGCAAGAACAGAGGCTTGTGGCGGCGTAAAAAGTATTTTGGGTGGCTCTCTGTTGGTTTTCCGATTTTAGAGAATTTATAGAGTTGGAATTAGGTCAAATGGAGGAACGAGGGACCCACAAGGTACTAGGGTGCGCCTGCACCCCCTGGGCGTGCCCTAGTGCCTTGTGGCCTACTCTTTCGCCTTCAGGACTCCTTCTGAAGCTTCTAGGATCTCTTATGTCCAGGAAAAAATCGTCAAAAAGTTTCGTGGCATTTAGACTTCATTTGGTACTGACTTCCTGGAAAACCAAAACAGGAAAAAAAACAGTAACTGGCACTTGGAACCAAGTTAATAGGTTAGTCCGAAAAATGATATATAATTGCATGTAAACATCCAAGATTGATACTATAATAGCATGGAACAATCAAAAATTATAGATACGTTGGAGACATATCAAGAATCCCCAAGCTTAATTCATGCTCATCCTCGAGTAGGTAAATGACAAAAACTGAATTTTGATGTGGAATGCTACCTAACATGTTCATCATTTAATTTTTATTTTATGGCATTATTATTTAGATCCTAATGATTCAAAGCAACAGTCTATAATTTGATATAAAGACATCAATACTCAGGCATACCAACAAACAATCATGCCTTTCAAAATATCAACGCTAAAGAACTCTATCCCTAAAAAATCATATACCCTTGTCATGCTCTATCTTCTTAACACAAAGTACAAATCATGCACTACCCAAGTGTTAGTCAAGACATTGGTTCATACTTGTTAACACGCTTCAGCTTTTTCAACCCCCACGCAATACATGAATGCAAGCCATGGATATACCACTATGGGTGGAATAGAGTATGGTGGTAGAGATTGATATGGAGAAGACAAAAAAGGAGAAAGTCTCACATCGACGAGGCTAATCAACGGGATATGGAGATGCCCATGATTTGATGTCAATGTAAGGAGTAGGGATTGCCATGCAACGGATGCACTAAGAGCTATAAGTGTATGAAGGCTCAAAAAGTAAACTAAGTGGGTGTGCATCCAACTTGCTTGCACATGAAGACCTCTGGCATTTGAGGAAGCCCATCATTGGATTATACAAGCCAAGTTCTATTATGAAAATTATACAAAAGTCACTACATAGGAGACTCTCTATATGAAAAACATGGTGCTGAAGGAAATATGCCCTAGAGGCAATAATAAAGTTATTATTTATTTCCTTATTTCATGATAAATGTTTATTATTCATGCTAGAATTGTATTAACCGGAAACATAATACATGTCTGAATATATAGACAAACAGAGTGTCACTAGTATGCCTCTACTAGACTAGCTCGTTGATCAAAGATGTTTATGTTTCCTAACCATAGACATGTGTTGTCATTTGATTAACGGGATCACATCATTAGAAGAATGATGTGATTGACTTGACCCATTCCGTTAGCCTAGCACTTGATCGTTTAGTATGTTGCTATTGCTTTCTTCATGACTTATACAATGTTCCTACAACTATGAGATTATGCAACTCCCGTTTACCGGAGGAACACTTTGTGTGCTACCAAAAGTCACAACGTAACTGGGTGATTATAAAGGTGCTCTACAGGTGTCTCCGAAGGTACATGTTGGGTTGGCATATTTCGAGATTAGGTTTTGTCACTCCGATTGTCGGAGAGGTATCTCTGGGCCCCCTCGGTAATACACATCACTTAAGCCTTGCAAGCATTGTAACTAATGAGTTAGTTACGGGATGAAGTATTACGGAATGAGTAAAGAGACTTGCCGGTAACGAGATTGAACTAGGTATTGGATACCGACGATCGAATCTCGGGCAAGTAACATACCGATGACAAAGGGAACAACGTATGTTGTTATGCGGTTTGACCGATAAAGATCTTCGTAGAATATGTAGGAGCCAATATGGGTATCCATGTTCCGCTATTGGTTATTGACCGAGAATAGTTCTAGGTCATGTCTACATAGTTCTCGAACCCGTAGGGTCCGCACGCTTAAGGTTTCGATGACAGTTATATTATGAGTTTATGAGTTTTGATGTACCGAAGGAATTTGGAGTCCCGGATGAGATCGGGGACATGACGAGGAGTCTCGAAATGGTCGAGACGTAAAGATCGATATATTGGACGACTATATTCGGAGTTCGGAAAGGTTCCGAGTGATTCGGGTATTTATCGGAGTACCGGAGAGTTACGGGAATTCGCCGGGGAGAAGTACTGGGCCTTATTAGGCCATACAGGAAAGAGAGAGGGGCTGCCTAGGGCAGGCCGCCCCCCCCCATAGCCTAGTCCGAATTGGACTAGGGGGAGGGGCCGCACCCCCTCCTTCCTTCCCTTCTCTCTTCCCCTTCCTTGTCTCCTACTCCTAATACATGGAAAGACTCCTAGTTGGACTAGGAAAGGGGGAATCCTACTCCCGATGGGAGTAGGACTCCCCTAGGGCGCGCCATAAAAGAGGGCCGGCCCTCCCCTCCTCCACTCCTTTATATACGGGGGTAGGGGGAACCCCATAGACACACAAGTTGATCTACGGATTGTTCCTTAGCCGTGTGCGGTCCCCCCCTCCACCATATTCCACCTCGGTCATATCGTCGCGGAGTTTAGGCGAAGCCCTGCGCCGGTAGAACATCATCATCGTCACCACGCCGTCGTACTGACGGAACTCATCTCCGGAGCTTTGCTGGATCGAAGGCCGGAGATCGTCATCGAGCTGAACGTGTGCTGAACTCGGAGGCCCCGTACGTCCGGTGCTTGGATCGGTCGGATCGTGAAGACGTACGACTACATCAACCGCGTTGTGCTAACACTTCCGCTTACGGTCTACGAGGGTACATGGACGAACACTCTCCCCTCTCGTTGCTATGCCATCACCATGATCTTGCGTGTGCGTAGGAATTTTTTTGAAATTACTACGTTCCCCAACAGTGGCATCCGAGTCTAGGTTTTATGCGTTGATGTTATATGCACGAGTAGAACACAGGTGAGTTGTGGGCGATACAAGTCATACTGCTTACCAGCATGTCATACTTTGGTTCGGCGGTATTGTGAGATGAAGCGGGCCGGACCGACATTACGTGTACGCTTACGCGAGACTGGTTTCACCGTTACGAGCTAAGGTGGCTGGCGGGTGTCCGCCTCTCTCACTTTAGCTGAATCGAGTGTGGCTACGCCCGGTCCTTGCGAAGGTTAAAAAACAGTACCAACTTGACGAACTATCGTTGTGGTTTTTGATGCGTAGGTAAGAACGGTTCTTGCTTAGCCCGTAGCAGCTACGTAAAACTTGCAACAACAAAGTAGAGGACGTCTAACTTGTTTTTGCAGGGAATGTTGTGATGTGATATGGCCAAGACGTGATGCTATATTTTATTGTATGAGATAATCATGTTTTGTAACCGAAGTTATCGGCAACTGGCAGGAGCCATATGGTTGTCGCTTTATTGTATGAAATGCAAACGCCCTGTAATTGCTTTACTTTATCACTAAGCGGTAGCGATAGTCGTAGAAGCAATAGATGGCGTAAACGACAATGATGCTACGATGGAGATCAAGGTGTCGCGCCGGTGACGATGGTGATCACTACGGTGCTTCGGAGATGGAGATCACAAGCACAAGATGATGATGGCCATATCATATCACTTATATTGATTGCATGTGATGTTTATCCTTTATGCATCTTATCTTGCTTTGTTTGATGGTAGCATTTTAAGATGATCTCTCACTAATTATCAAGAAGTGTTCTCCCTGAGTATGCACCGTTGCCAAAGTTCGTCGTGCCCAGACACCATGTGATGATCGGGTGTGATAAGCTCTACGTCCATCTACAACGGGTGCAAGCCAGTTTTGCACACGCAGAATACTCAGGTTAAACTTGATGAGCCTAGCATATGCAGATATGGCCTCGGAACACAGAGACCGAAAGGTCGAGCGTGAATCATAGAGTAGATATGATCAACATAATGATGTTCACCATTGAAAACTACTCCATCTCACGTGATGATCGGTTATGGTTTAGTTGATTTGGATCACGTGATCACTTAGATGACTAGAGAGATGTCTGTCTAAGTGGGAGTTCTTAAGTAATATGATTAATTGAACTTAAATTTATCATGAACTTAGTCCTGGTAGTATTTTGCAAATTATGTTGTAGATCAATAGCTCGCGTTGTTGCTTTCATATGTTTATTTTGATATGTTCCTAGAGAAAATTGTGTTGAAAGATGTTAGTAGCAATGATGCGGATTGGATCCGTGATCTGAGGTTTATCCTCTTTGCTGCACAGAAGAATTATGTCCTTAATGCACCGCTAGGTGACAGACCTATTGCAGGAGCAGATGCAGACGTTATGAACGTTTGGCTAGCTCAATATGATGACTACTTGATAGTTTAGTGCACCATGCTTAACGGCTTAGAATCGGGACTTCAAAGACGTTTTGAACGTCATGGACCATATGAGATGTTCCAGGAATTGAAGTTAATATTTCAAGAAAATACCCGAGTTGAGAGATATGAAGTCTCCAACAAGTTCTATAGCTAAAAGATGGAGGAGAATCGCTCAACTAGCGAGCATGTGCTCAGATTGTCTGGGTACTACAATCGCTTGAATCAAGTGGGAGTTAATCTTCCAGATAAGATAGTGATTGACAGAGTTCTCTAGTCACCATCACCAAGTTACTAGAACTTCGTGATGAACTATAGTATGCAAGGGATGACGAAAACGATTCCCGAGCTCTTCGTGATGTTGAAATCGACGAAGGTAGAAATCAAGAAAGAGAATCAAGTGTTGATGATTGACAAGACCACTAGTTTCAAGAAAAGGGCAAAGGTAAAGAAAAGGAAACTTCAAGTAGAATGACAAGCAAGTTGTCACTCCCGCGAAGAAGCTCCAAGTTGGACCAAAGCCTAAAACTGAGTGCTTACACTGCAAAGGAAATGGTCACTGGAAGCAGAAATGCCCTGAATATTTGGTGGATAAGAAGGATGGCAAAGTGAACAAGGGTATATTTGATATACATGTTATTGATGTGTACCTTACTAGTGTTTATAGTAGCCCCCGAGTATTTGATACTTGTTCGGTTGCTAAGATTAGTAACTCGAAACAGGAGTTACAGAATAAACAGAGACTAGTTGAAGGGGAAGTGACGATGAGTGTTGGAAGTAGTTCCAAGATTGATATGATCATCATCGCACACTCCCTAAACTTTCGGGATAAGTGTTAAACCTAAATAAATGTTATTTAGCGTTTGCGTTGAGCATGAATATGATTTGATCATGTTTATTGCAATACGGTTATTCATTTAAAGTCAGAGAATAATTATTGTTCTGTTTACATGAATAAGACCTTCGATGGTTATACACCCAATGAAAATAGTTTATTGGATCTCGATCGTAGTGATACACATATTCATAATATTGATGCCAAAAGATGAAAAGTTAATAATGATAGTGCAACTTATTTGTGGCACTGCCGTTTGGGTCATATCGGTGTAAAGCGCATGAAGAAACTCCATAAAGATGGATTTTCGGAATCACTTGGTTATGAATCATTTGATGCTTGCGAACCGTGCCTTTTTGGGCAAGATGACTAAAACTCCATTCTCCGCAACAATGGAACGAGCTACTGACTTATTGGAAATAATACATACCGATGTATACGATCCAATGAGTGTTGATGCTCGTGGCAAGTATCGTTATTTTCTGACCTTCATAAGATGATTTGAGCGGATATGGGTATATCTACTTGATGAAACATAAGTCTGAAATAATTGAAAGGTTCAAAGAATTTCAGAGTGAAGTGGAAAAATCATCATAACAAGAAAATAAAGTTTCTATGATTTGATCGTAGAAATAAATATTTGAGTTACGAGTTTGGTCTTCAATTAAGACAATGTGGAATAATTTCACAAATTCGTGCCACCTGGAACACCACAGCATAATGGTGTATCCGAATGTCATAACCGTACTTTATTGGATATTGTACAATCTATGATGTCTCTTACTAATTTAGCACTATTGTTTTGGGGTTATGCATTAGAGACAGCTACATTCACGTCAAAAGGGCACCATCTAAATCCGTTGAGATGACACCATATGTATTGTGGTTTAGCAAGAAACCCAAGTTGTCGTTTCTTAAAGTTTGAGGTTGTGATGCTTATATGAAAAAGTTTCATCCTGATAAGCTCAAACCCAAATCGGAGAAATATGTCTTCATAGGATACCCAAAGGAGACTGTTGGGTACACCTTCTATCACAGATCCAAAGGCAAGACATTCGTTGCTAAAAATGGATCCTTTCTAGAGAAGGAGTTTCTCTCGAAAGAAGTGAGTGGGAGGAAAGTAGAACTTGATGAGGTAACAGTACTAGCTCCCTTATTGGAAAGTAGTTCATCACAGAAATCGGTTCCTGTGACACCTACACCAATTAGTGAGGAAGTTAATGATGATGATCATGAAACATCAGATCAAGTTGTTACTAAACTTCGTAGATCAACCCGAGTAAGGTCCGCACCAGAGTGGTACAGTAATACTATTCTGGAAGTCATGTTACTAGACCATGATGAACCTACAAACTATGAGGAAGCGATGATGAGCCCAGATTCCGCAAAATGGCTTGAGGCCATAAAATCTGAGATATGATCCATGTATGAGAACAAAATATGGACTTTGATTGACTTGCTCGATGATCAGCAAGCCATGTTAATTAAATGGATTTTTAAGAGGAAGACGGACACTGATAGTATTCTTACTATCTACAAAGCTAGAATTGTCGCAAAAGGTTTTCGACAAGTTCAAACTGTTGACTACGATGAGAGTTTCTCACTCGTATCTATGCTTAAGTCTGTCCGAATCATGTTAGCAATTGCCGCATTTTATGAAATCTGGCAAATGGATAAACAAAACTGCATTCCTTAATGGAGTTATTAAAGAAGAGTTGTATGTGATGCAACCAAGAGGTTTTGTCGATCCTAAAGGTGTTAACAAAATGTGCGAGCTCCAGTGATCCATCTATGGACTGGTGCAAGCATCTCGGAGTTGGAATATACGCTTTGATAAGTTGATCAAAGCATATAGTTTTATACAGACTTGCGGTGAAGCCTGTATTTACAAGAAAGTGAGTGGGAGCACTACAACATTTCTGATGAGTATATGTGAATGACATATTGTTGATCGGAAGTAATGTAGAATTATTCTGCAAAGCATAAAGGAGTATTTGAAAAGAGTTTTTCGAAGAAGGACCTCGGTAAAGCTGCTTACATATTGAGCATCAAGATCTATAGAGATAGATCAAGACGCTTGATAAGTTTTTTTTCAATGAGTACACACCTTGACAAGATTTTGAAGTAGTTCAAAATGGAACAGTCAAAGAAAGAGTTTCTTGCCTGTGTTACAAGGTGTGAAATTGAGTAAGACTCAAAGCCCGACCACGACAGAAGATAGAAAGAGAATGAAAGTAATTCCCTATGCCTCAGCCATAGGTTCTATAAAGTATGCCATGCTGTGTACCAGATCTATTGTATACCCTAACTGATTTTAGCAAAGGAGTACAATAGTGATCTAGGAGTAGATCACTGGATAGCGGTCAAAATTATCCTTAGGGGAATAAGGATATGTTTCTCGATTATGGAGGTGACAAAAAGGTTCGTCGTAAAGGGTTACGTTGATGCAAGTTCTGACACTAATCTAGATGACTCTAAGTGTCGGTCTAGATACATATTGAAAGTGGGAGCAGTTAGCTAGAGTAGCTCCGTGCAGAGCATTGTAGACATAGAAATTTGCAAAATACTTACGGATCTGAATGTGACAGACCCGTTGACTAAAATTATCTCACAAGCAAAACATGATCACACCTTAGTACTCTTTGGGTGTTAATCACATAGCGATGTGAACTAGATTATTGACTCTAGTAAACCCTTTGGGTGTTGGTCACATGACGATGTGAACTATGGGTGCAAATCACATGGTGATGTGAATAATTCACATGGCGATGTGAACTAGATTATTGACTCTAGTGCAAGTGGGAGACTGAAGGAAATATGCCCTAGAGGCAATAATAAAGTTATTATTTATTTCCTTATTTCATGATAAATGTTTATTATTCATGCTATAATTGTATTAACCGGAAACATAATACATGTGTGAATATATAGACAAACAGAGTGTCACTAGTATGCCTCTACTAGACTAGCTCGTTGATCAAAGATGGTTATGTTTCCTAACCATAGACATGTGTTGTCATTTGATTAACGGGGTAACATCATTAGAAGAATGATGTGATTGACTTGACCCATTCCGTTAGCCTAGCACTTGATCGTTTAGTATGTTGCTATTGCTTTCTTCATGACTTATACAATGTTCCTACAACTATGAGATTATGCAACTCCCGTTTACCGGAGGAACACTTTGTGTGCTACCAAACGTCACAACGTAACTGGGTGATTATAAAGGTGCTCTACAGGTGTCTCCGAAGGTACATGTTGGGTTGGCATATTTCGAGATTAGGTTTTGTCACTCCGATTGTCGGAGAGGTATCTCTGGGCCCTCTCGGTAATACACATCACTTAAGCCTTGCAAGCATTGTAACTAATGAGTTAGTTATGGCATGAAGTATTACGGAACGAGTAAAGAGACTTGCCGGTAATGAGATTGAACTAGGTATTGGATACCGACGATCGAATCTCGGGCAAGTAACATACCGATGACAAAGGGAACAACGTATGTTGTTATGCGGTTTGACCGATAAAGATCTTCGTAGAATATGTAGGAGCCAATATGGGTATCTAGGTTCCACTATTGGTTATTGACCGAGAATAGTTCTAGGTCATGTCTACATAGTTCTCGAACCCGTAGGGTCCGCACGCTTAAGGTTTCGATGACAGTTATATTATGAGTTTATGAGTTTTGACGTACCGAAGGAGTTCCGAGTCCTGGATGAGATCGGGGACATGACGAGGAGTCTCGAAATGGTCGAGACGTAAAGATCGATATATTGGACTACTATATTCGGAGTTCGAAAAGGTTCCGAGTGATTCGGGTATTTATCGGAGTACCGGAGAGTTACGGGAATTCGCCGGGGAGAAGTATTGGGCCTTATTAGGCCATACAGGAAAGAGAGAGGGGCTGCCTAGGGCAGGCCGTGTGGACCCCCATGGCCTAGTCCGAATTGGACTAGGGGGAGGGGCCGCACCCCCTCCTTCCTTCCCTTCTCTCTTCCCCTTCCTTGTCTCCTACTCCTAATACATGGAAGGACTCCTAGTTGGACTAGGAAAGGGGGAATCCTACTCCCGGTGGGAGTAGGACTCCCCTAGGGCGCGCCATAGAAGAGGGCCGGCCCTCCCCTCCTCCACTCCTTTATATATGGGGGTAGGGGGCACCCCATAGACACACAAGTTGATCTACGGATCGTTCCTTAGCCGTGTGCGGTGCCCCCCTCCACCATATTCCACCTCGGTCATATCGTCGCGGAGTTTAGGCGAAGCCCTGCGCCGGTAGAACATCATCATCGTCACCACGCCGTCGTGCTGACGGAACTCATCTCCGGAGCTTTGCTGGATCGGAGGCCGGAGATCGTCATCGAGCTGAACGTGTGCTGAACTCGGAGGCCCCGTACGTTCGGTGCTTGGATCGGTCGGGTCGTGAAGACATACGACTACATCAACCGCGTTGTGCTAACGCTTCCGCTTACGGTCTACGAGGGTACGTGGACGAACACTCTCCCCTCTCGTTGCTATGCCATCACCATGATCTTGCGTGTGCGTAGGAATTTTTTTGAAATTACTACGTTCCCCAACAGGTGCTACTTTGAAGCACAAGTGTGGAAAAGGATAGTAACACACCACAAAAGAAGACTACATCGAATAGATCTCCAAGAACATCAAGGAGAACATTGTATTGAAGATCAAAGAGTGAGAAGAAGCCATCTAGCTACTAGCTATGGAGATGTAGGTCTGTGGTAAACTACTCACACATCATCATAAGGGCGGCAAGGTTGATGTAGAGGCCCTCTGTGATCGATACCCCCTCCGGCAGAGTACCAGAAAAGGCCTATATATGAGATCTCACAAGAACAGAGGCTTGCGGGAGCGGAAAAAGTTTTTTTGGTGGCTCTCTGTTGGTTTCTTGATTTTAGAGAATTTATAGACCTTGAATTAGGTCAAACGGAGGAACGAGGGGCCCACAAGGTACTTGGGTGCACTTGCCCCCCTAGGCGCACCCTAGTGCCTTGTGGCCTACTCCTTCGCCTTCTGGCCTCCTCCTGAAGCTTCTATGGTCTCCTATGTCCATAAAAAAATCGTCAAAAAGTTTCATGGCATTTGGACTTTGGTTGGCACTAATTTCCTGGAAACCAAAAATAGGCAAAAAATAGCAACTGGCACTTGGCACTAAGTTTATAGGTTAGTCCCAAAATATGATATATAATTGCATAAAAAATATCAAAGATTGATACTATAATAGCATGGGACAACAAAAAATTATAGGTATGTTGGAGACGTATCAGCCCCTCTTGAGAGTGTTTGAGTGAAAATGATCAACTATATTGATCAACTGTTTGGAAGAAGCGCATCGCGCAAGACGCGATGGTTGGAATCGATGCAACGGTTAGAAGAGAGGGTAAAGAGAGGTGTGTCCGTTGCTAGAAGGAAATTGCAAGTCACGGGACAAGGGGAGATTTTCCCTCTAATTACTACAAGCTAATTAATCACATCACTCTCCCTAATCTATGCTTGTCCATGTAGAATCTTGATACGCTTTTTCAGGTAGGATCTTCATCTCCAAGATTGTCCATTGTAGAAAAGATCCTTCAACAAAAATTTCTTCAATAGGATCCTTTAAGAGAACCTGAAACATAAACTCACAAAGAGAAAGAGTGCAATGTGATGTTTTAAACAAGAATAGTTCAGGGAGAAACTCGCTCTGATACTTGCAAGTCCTGAAGTCGTCGCATACCAATTCCATGAACATATTTATGAAATGTAGTATTTCGTAGAGACTTGGTGAAGGATCGTGGATGTCACCTAGAGGGGAGTGAATAAGTGCTTTAAAATAATTAAAATTTAGGCTTGAACAAATGCAGAATAAAACTAGCGTTTAATTTGTCAAGCACAAAACCTAAAACAACCAGGCTCACCTATTTGCACCAACAACTTATGCTAAGCAAGATAAACAAATAGGTGATAGCAAGATATATATCATGAAACACTATGGCTATCAAAAAGTAAAGTGCATAAGTAAAGGGCTCGGATAAGAGATAACCGAGGCACGCGGAGACGATGATGTGTCCCGAAGTTCACACCCTTGTGGATGCTAATATTCATTTGGATCGGTGTCGACGCACAATGCTCCCCAAAAAGCCACTGGGCCACCGTAATATCCTCACGCCCTTGCACAATACAATATGTCGTGATTCCACTAAGGGACCCTTGAGGACGGTCACCGAACTCATACAAATGGCAACCCTTGGGGGCGGTCACCGAACCCGTACACTTTGGCAACCCTTGGGGGCAGTCATCGGAACCTGTCGAAATCGCTCGGGGTAATCTCCACTATTTAATTAGAGACCCCAAAGCTTGTCTCGGAGCTTTCCACCACAATGATTGAGCTCGTGACACCAACCGTCTAGGGCACCAAAGCACCCAAGAGGAACAAGCTCTAGGGTGCCCAAACGCCCAAGAGTAATAAGCTTCTCACCTTCACTTCCATGTTCCACCATGGATAACTCAAACCTAGGCACCAAATGCAATCACTGGTGCAGATACCTGCTATACAAACGGTTTTTAACCCCTTTCCGCGATGGCGTTTGGAACCGTTGCCAAGTGAGTGTGGGCGATAGGGGGGGTCCTTCCCACACGACCTAGAAATCGTCGGGGATAGGCCCTCCTGGCACACAGGCTGGGGCAAAATGAGCTTGTGTGTGATCTGGCAAGGCATCGGAACCCAATTGTTTCCGTTCGTATGTACATCCCACATGGTGAATCCCAGAAAAACATTTTTGTTCGTATGTATATCACACAAAGTTTTTTGTGTGGAAACGTTTGTGCATGGTGGCCAAACGCAAACAGTTCTCTGCCAGAAGTCGGGTGTGATTGTTACGAACACGCCTAGTTTCTAGAAACCGTGTGGGTTGTTTGAGTTCATCTCCCACAGTGTTGTCCGAGTAACCGTCTACAATAGAAAACCCCAATAAGTAGGGTAATTAGCCTATTATTGATAATCCATGTAGTAATGAAATTGATATTTCTTATAAAACACACCAGATATTTCATATCTGTATAACAGCAACCAGGATTTCATAATCGAATTACATCAGATAGCTTCGGCACTCAGTTACGCCATTACGCAACAATACCAAGTTTCACATGCAACATTGAAAATCTTTGGAAAGTAGCATCATACACGGTAAATAGATAGATGAATCTCATCTGGGAAACTGCAGAAGCGGAAGACAAATATTGAGCCTTCAGCGATGTTGAATGTCCTTGCAACTTTAGGCCAGTGGCTATGGATAATTGCCTGCCCAACCTTCGTCCTGTTCAGGAAGACTTCAATGTTGTACCGTTGGTGTTGAATGAATACCTTCCTCACCTCTTGACCATGCAGGTGGTTTGAGAGGTAATCATGGGTGAACTACTTTGGAAAGTACTGAAAATGAATATATGCATAAATCGTTAAATTTTGAAATGGCGCAAGGGGTAAAAACAAGGTAAAAGTGTTAGTACCATCCTATAGTTGACTGATGTCTTCTTCATTCTGCAAAGAAAGATCTTGTTGTTATTCGTCGCAAGTTTATTCATCCTAACAATCTTACTGAGTTTCTTCACTTGACTGGTATTCATGGACATCTCATTTCCCCATATGCAAAATGGGTCGAACAATGGGTCTAAGCCTTTGACAGCAAGACCTACATGTGCAAGACCAAATTGTAAGAAACTTAAATATTAGAATGATTCCTGCAACTGCACAATAATGTGCTATTAGCGAAAGGACCATGCATGATCAAACCTTGATGGTAAACCGCAGCGTCTCCCATTGTTTCCCTACAACACACATAAGGAAGATCTTGATCAGGTTAACTGAGAGTTGTCATACTATCAGTAGAATATGTATTGAGTACAGCCAAATTTGATTTATTTCTCACATGCATAATAATACAAAATTGTACCCACAGCAAATAAAAATCGAATTGTAGAATTGAACCAACCAGTTAAATGGACAGCAGACCAAATGAACCAAAATAGTTAACTGAGCATGACATTGCAGAATAGAAACATGTACTAGAAGATAAGACAGTTAACAAAACAAAGAATGCTTGAGAATAGTACTACAAAATTTAGCAATTGTTGGACCAAACTGTTAACTGAACATTACATTTCAGAGGACCAAACTATTAACTGAACATTACATTTCAGAGGACCAAACTGTTAACTGAACATCAGATTGCATATTAACATTACAGAGGACAAATCACTAGAAGGCACTGGCAGTGGCCTCGAGAAAACAGCACGAACTGTATTTTAAAGTAGACAACCGCGTGGCGGTGTCGATGGTGGCCTCAAAGACAAGGTGCTCCTCCCAGATCTGGTGGTCGGCACGCATGCCAGCCATAGCGACCTCATGCACGCGTGCGGCCATGATTTGCTTCTCTGCTGCCAGATGCTACCGAGCTCCACATTATACTGGGTGCAAAATGGCTGTGGGTGGTGCTTAATTGGAGGACGGTGGCAGAGATTTCGGTGGAAGGTGTCGCACCGTTGGTCGGGGCATGTGGGATGGGGAAGGAGGAGGATGGTGTGGGTGGGGTGTGGATTACCTGCCATATCGACGAGGCCATGCAGCAAGAAGAAGGGTCGGCAGCAAGGAGGCCGTGCAGCAAGAAGGGTAGTCGGCGAGGAGGCGGCACTGCAAGAAGAATGGTCGTTGGCGAGGAGGCAGCACTGCAAGAAGAAGGATAGCGGGCGAGGAGGCGGCGCTGCAAGAAGAAGGGTCACCGGAGTGGAGGCCGAGCTGCCAGTAAGCAGCAGTGAAGGTTTGAACTTGGAAAGCAAGGAGGAACAGTGGAAATGTGGCTTTTGGTGGGAGGGAGGGGCGGGGAGATAGATATTTCCGTGGTGGTAGAAAAATTTTGTACGGTGCTGCGAGAAACTGGCACGCAAGTGTGCTTCAAGCGCGGGCGATGGACTGTAGACGGCTGCTACGTCTCGAGCTTGCGTTGGTTTTCCCCGAAGAGGAGAGGATGATGCAGCACAGTAGCATAAGTATTTCCCTCAGTTTTTGAGAACCAAGGTATCAATCCAGTAGGAGGTCACGTGCAAGTCCCTCGTACCTGCACAACACGATAGCAACTCGCAACCAACGCTTAGGGGTTGTCAATCCCTTCATGGTTACTTACGAGAGTGAGATCTGATAGAGATAATATTTTTGGTATTTTTGATAGATAGATGCAAAGTAAAAAGTAAAGGCAAAGTAAAAAACAAAGCAAGTAAATAAAGTGATATAGATTGATATGATGAGAATAGACCCGGGGGCCATAGGTTTCACTAGTGGCTTCTCTCAAGAGCATAAGTATTCTACGGTGGGTGAACAAATTACTGTTGAGCAATTGACAGAATTGAGCATAGTTATGAGTATATCTAGGAAATGATCATGTATATAGGCATCACGTCCATGACAAGTAGATCGAAACGATTCTGCATCTACTACTATTACTCCACTCATCGACCGCTATCCAGCATGCATCTAGAGTATTAAGTTAAAAACAAAGTAACGCCTTAAGCAAGATGACATGATGTAGAGGGATAAATTCATGCAATATGATTAAAAACCCATCTTGTTATCCTCGAGGGCAACAATACAATACGTGCCTTGCAACTCTTTCTGTCACTGAGTAAGGACATCGCAAGATTGAACCCAAAGCCATGCACTTCTCCCATTGCAAAAACTACCTATCTTGTTGGCCAAACCAAACGGATAATTCGAAGAGACTTGCAAATATAAATCAATCATACATAAAAGAATTCAGAGAAGAATCAAATAGTTTCCATAGATAATACTGGATCATAAACCCACAATTCATCGGTCTCAACAAACACACCGCGAAAGAAGATTACATCAAATAGATCTCCACGAGAGAGGGGGAGAACATTGTATTGAGATCCAAAAAGAGAGAAGAAGCCATCTAGCTACTAGCTATGGACCCTAAGGTCTGAAGTAAACTACTCACACTTCATCGGAGGGGCTATGGTGATGATGTAGAAGCCCTCCGTGGTGGATGCCCCCTCCGGCGGAGCTCCGGAACAGGCCCCAAGATGGGATCTCGTGGATACAGAAGGTTGCGGCGGTGGAATTAGGTGTTTGGCTCCTTCTCTGGTCTATTGGGAATAGGTAGGTATATATAGGAGGAAGGAGTACATCGGTGGAGCTCCGAGGGGCCCACGAGGTAGGGGGCGCGCCCAGGGGGGCGCGCCCTCCACCCTCGTGACCTCCTCGGAAGCTTGTTGGAGTAGGGTCCAAGTCTCCGGGATCATGTTCGGTGAGAAAATCACGTTCCCGAAGGTTTCATTCCGTTTGGACTCCGTTTGATATTCCGTTTCTTTGAAACACTAAAATAGGCAAAAAAACAGCAATTCTGGGCTGGGCCTCCAGTTAATAGGTTAGTCCCAAAAATAATATAAAAGTGGAAAATAAAGCCCAATATAGTCCAAAACAGTAGATAAAGTAGCATGGAGCAATCAAAAATTATAGATACGTTGGAGACGTATCAAGCATCCCCAAGCTTAATTCCTGCTCGTCCTCGAGTAGGTAAATGATAAAAAAGAATTTTTGATGCGGAGTGATACTTTGGCATAATTTCAATGTAAATCTTCTTAATCATGGTATGAATATTCAGATCCGAAAGATTCAAGATAAAAGTTCATATTGACATAAAAATAATAATACTTCAAGCATAGTAACTAAGCAATTATGTCATCTCAAAATAACATGGCCAAAGAAAGTTCATCCCTGCAAAATCATATAGTTAGGCTATGCTTCATTTTCGTCACACAAAGATGTTCCCAACTTCTATACCCCCGATGACAAGCCAAGCAATTGTTTCATACTCAAATAATCTCAAACTTTTTCAACCTTCACGCAATATATGAGCGCGAGCCATGGATATAGCACTATGGGTGGAATAGAATATGATGATGGGGATTGTGTGGAGAAGACAAAAAAGGAGAAAGTCTCACATTGACGAGGCTAATCAACGGGCTATGGAGATGCCCATCAATTGATGTCAACATGAGGAGTAGGGATTGCCATGCAACGGATGCACTAGAGCTATGAATGCTCAACAAAAGAAAACTAGTGGGTGTGCATCCAACTTGCTTGCTCATGAAGACCTAGGGCATTTGAGGAATCCCATCGTAGGAATATACAAGCCAAGATCTATAATGCAAAATTCCCACTAGTATAAAAAGACAACTTATGAGACTCACTACATGAAGAACAAGGTGCTACTTTGAAGCACAATATATGAGACTCACTACATGAAGAACAAGGTGCTACTTTGAAGCACAATATATGAGACTCACTACATGAAGAACAAGGTGCTACTTTGAAGCACAAGTGTGGTAAAAGGATAGTAACATCGTCCCTTCTCTCTTTTTCTCTCATTTTTTTATTTTGGTCCTTTTCTCCTTTTTTTGTGGCCTCTTTTTTTGGGCTTCCTTGGCCTCTTTTTTTTCGTCCGGAGTCTCATCCCGACTTGTGGGGGAATCATAGTCTCCATCATCCTTTCCTTACTTGGGACAATGCTCTAATAATGATGATCATCACACTTTTATTTTTCTTACAACTCAACAATTACAACTCGAAACTAGAACAAGATATGACTCTATATGAATGCCTCCGGCGGTGTACTGGGATGGTGCAATGAATCAAGAGTGACATGTATGAAAAATAATGCATGGTGGCTTTGCCACAAATACGATGTCAACTACAAGATCATGTAATGGCAATATGACAAAAGTAGAGTATGTCATGATGAACGGAACGGTGGAAAGTTGCATGGCAATATATCTTGGAATGGCTATGGAAATGTCATAATAGGTAGGTATGGTGGCTGTTTTCAGGAAGATATAAGGAGGTTTATGTGTGAAAGAGCGTATCATATCACGGGGTTTTGGATGCACCGGCGAAGTTTGCACCAAATCTCAATGTGAGAAAGGGCAATGCATGGTACCGAAGAGGCTAGCAAAGGCGGAAAGGTGAGAGTGCGTATAATCCATGGACTCAACATTAGTCAAAAGAACTCATATACTTATTGCAAAAATTTAGAAGCCATCAAAAATCAAGTACTACGCACAATGCTCCTAGGGGGATAGATTGGTAGGAAAAGACCATCGCTCGTCCCCGACCGCCACTCATAAGGATGCATAAGCCAGGTACACTTCATGCATCAAATTTGTTACACAACTTTACCCATACGTGCATGCTACGGGACTTACAAACTTCAACACAAGTATTTCTCAAATTCACAACTACTCAACTAGCACGACTTTGATATTATTACCTCCATATCTCAAAACAATTATTAAGCATTAAATTTATCTTAGTATTCAATTCACTCAAAAGAAAGTTTCACATATCTTGATCACTAAGTATATTAACATTAAGCAAATTACCATGCTATTAATGACTCTCAAAATAATCTAAGTGAAGAATGACAGATCAAGTTTCTTTAAAACAAATCCACCACCGTGCTCAAAAAGATCTAAGTGAAGTACTAGAGAAAAAACTATCACGCTCAAAAAGATATAAGTGAAGCACTATGAGCAAAACTATCAAGCTCAAAAGATATAAGTGAAGCACATAGAGTGTTCTAACAAATTCCAAATCATGTATGGCTCTCTCAAAAGGTGTGTACAGAAAGGATGATTGTAGTAGACTAACAAGCAAAGAGACAAATAATACAAGACGCTCCAAGCAAAACACATATCATGTTGGTGAATAAAAATATAGCTCCAAGTAAATTACCGATGGAAGTGGACGAAAGAGGGGATGCCTTTCGGGGCATCCCCAAGCTTTGACTTTTTGGTGTCCTTGGATTATCTTGGGGGTGCCATGGGCATCCCCAAGCTTAGGCTCTTGCCACTCCTTGTTCCATAATCCATCAAAAGAATTCACCCAACACTTGAAAACTTCACAACACAAAACTCAACAGAAATCTCGTGAGCTCCGTTAGAGAAAGAAAACAAAAGACTACTTCAAGGTACTGTAATTAACTCATTATTTATTTATATTGGTGTTAAAACTACTGTATTTCAACTTCTCTATGGTTTATAAACTAATTTACTAGCCATAGATTCATCAAAATTAGCAAACAACACACGAAAAACAGAATCTGGCAAAAACAGAACAGTCTGTAGTAATATGTAACTAACGCAAACTTCTGGAACTCTAAAAATTCTAAACAAATAGGAAGTCCTGGACAATTTGTTTATTGATCATCATCAAAAAGAATCAACGCAAAATCACTCTCCATTAAAAAATGGCAGCTAATCCCGTGAGCGCTAAAGTTTCTGTTTTTCAGCAGAATCAAATCAACTATCATCGTAGGTTATCCTATAGGTCCTACTTGGCACAAACACTAAGTAAAACATAAAAACACATCCAAACAGAAGGTAGATGGATTATTTATTCCTAAACAGAACCAAAAAAACACAAAATAAAATTGGGTTGCCTCCCAACAAGCGCTATCGTTTAACGCCCCTAGCTAGGCATAAAAGCAAGGATAGATCTAGGTATTGCCATCTTTGGTAGGCAATCCGTAAGTGGCTCTCATGATAGATTCATATGGTAATTTTATTTTCTTTCTAGGGAAGTGTTACATACCCTTCTTTAAGGGAAATTGGAATCTAATATTCCCTTCCTTCTTATTAATAATTGCACCAATTGTTCTAAGGAAAGGTCTACCAAGAATAATAGGACATGAAGGATTGCAATCTATATCAAGAACGATAAAATCTACGGGCACATAATTCCTATTTGCAACAATAAGAACATCATTAATTCTTCCCATAGGCTTTTTAATAGTGGAATCCGCAAGATGCAAGTTTAGAGAGCAATCATCAAAGTCACGGAAATCGAGCAAATCACATAGGGTTTTGGGAATAGTAGAGACACTAGCACCCAAATCACATAAAGCATGAAACTCAAAGTCTTTAATTTTAATTTTAATAGTAGGTTCCCACTCATCATAGAGTTTCCTAGGGATAGAAACTTTCATCTCAAGTTTTTCCTCATAAGATTGCATCAAAGCATCAACAATGTGTTCGGTAAAGGCCTTATTTTGACTATAAGCATGGGGAGATTCTAGCACGGATTGCAACAAGGAAATACAACCAATCAAAGAGCAATTTTCATAATTAAATTCCTTGAGATCCAAAATAGTGGGTTTAGCAACATCACGGTTTTTATTTATTTCAATCCTACTTTCATCAATTTCATCATCAAGATCTAGAAACTCCGAATTCTTAGAACGCCTTCTCGGTAAGGAAGATCATATTGAGATTCATCAAGATTCATATTGCAAAACAAATATTTAATGGGGGACGCATCAATAACTTTTAGATCTTCATCTTGATTTTCATAGGAATTAGAAGAACACACTTTAATAAAGGCATCTTTGGAAGCACGCATCCTAGCGGTTCTTTCTTTGCACTCGTCAATGGAAATTCTCATAGCTTTGAGAGACTCATTGATATCATGCTTAGGAGGAATAGACCTAAGCTTTAAAGAATCAATTTCAAGAGAAATTCTATCAACGTTCCTAGCCAAATCATCAACTTTAAGCAATTTCTCTTCAAGCAAAGCATTAAAATTCTTTTGTGAATTCATAAACTCTTTAACACTAATCTCAAATTTAGAGGGTATCTTATTAAAATTTCCATAAGAGTTGTTGTAGGAATTTCCATAATTATTAGAAGGATTGCTAGGATAAGGCCTAGGATTAAAATTCCCTCTATAAGCGTTGTTTCCAAAACTATTCCTACCAACAAAATTCACATCCATAGATTCATTATTATTCTCAAGCAAAGTAGATAAATACATATCATTGGGATCAAGAGGAGTATTTTTAGGAGCAAACATCTTTATAAGTTCATCCATCTTTTCACTCAAAACATTGATTTCTTCTATAGCATGCACTTTTTTACTAGAAGATCTTTCGGTGTGCCATTGAGAATAATTAGCCATAATATTATCAAGCAATTTGGTAGCATCCCCTAACGTAATTTCCCTAAAAGTGCCTCCCGCAGCCGAATCTAAAATATTTCTAGAAGCAAAATTCAATCCGGCATAAAAATTTTGTAGGATCATCCATAAATTCAAACCATGAGTAGGGCAATTGCGAAGCATTAATTTCATTCTTTCTCAAGATTGGGCAACATGCTCATGATCAAGTTGTTTAAAATTCATGATATCGTTCCTAAGAGTGATAATCTTAGCGGGAGGAAAATACTTAGAGATAAAAGCATCTTTGCACTTGTTCCAAGAATCAATACTATTTTTAGGCAAAGACGAAAACCAAACTTTAGCACGATCTCTAAGTGAAAACGGAAATAACTTCAATTTGACAATATTATTATCCGTATCTTTCTTCTTTTGCATATCACACAAATCAACAAAATTGTTTAGATGAGTAGCGGCATCTTCACTAGGAAGGCTGGCGAATTGATCTTTCATAACAAGATTCAGCAAAGCAGTATTGATTTCACAAGACTCATCATTATTAAGAGGAGCAATCAGAGTACTAAGGAAATCATTATTATTGGTATTCGAGAAATCACACAATTTGGTATTATGTTGCGCCATGGCAACAAGTAATCCAACACACAAGCAAACAGAAAGGCAAAGGGAAAAAGGCAAACGGGAAAGTGAGGAGGAGATTGGGAAAGAGATGGCGAATAAAATGGCAAGGGTGAACTGGGGGAGAGGACAACGAGAGGCAAATGGCAAATAATGTAATGCGAGAGATAGGGATTGTGATGGGTACTTGGTATGTTGACTTTTGCATAAGCCTCCCCGGCAACGGCGCCAGAAATTCTTCTTGCTATGTCTCGAGCTTGAGTTTGTTTTCCCCGAAGAGGAGAGGATGATGCAGCACAGTAGCGTAAGTATTTCCCTCAGTTTTTGAGAACCAAGGTATCAATCCAGTAGGAGGTCACGCGCAAGTCCCTCGTACCTGCACAACACGATAGCAACTCGCAACCAACGCTTAGGAGTTGTCAATCCCTTCACGGTTACTTATGAGAGTGAGATCTGATAGAGATAACATTTTTGGTATTTTTGATTGATAGATGCAAAGTAAAAAGTAAAGGCAAAATAAAAACAAAGCAAGTAAATAAAGTGATATAGATTGATATGATGAGAATAGACCCGGAGGCCAAAGGTTTCACTAGTGGCTTCTCTCAAGAGCATAAGTATTCTACGGTGGGTGAACAAATTACTGTTGAGCAATTGACAGAATTGAGCATAGTTATGAGTATATCTAGGCAATGATCATGTATATAGGCATCACGTCCGTGACAAGTAGATCGAAACGATTCTGCATCTACTACTATTACTCCACTCATTGACCGCTATCCAGCATGCATCTAGAGTATTAAGTTAAAAATAGAGTAACGCCTTAAGCAAGATGACATGATGTAGAGGGATAAATTCATGCAATATGATAAAAAACCCATCTTGTTATCCTCGATGGCAACAATACAATACGTGCCTGCAACTCTTTCTGTCACTGAGTAAGGACACCGCAAGATTGAACCCAAAGCCATGCACTTCTCCCATTGCAAGAACTACCAATCTAGTTGGCCAAACCAAACGGATAATTCGAATAGACTTGCAAAGATAACTCAATCATACATAAAAGAATTCAGAGAAGAATCAAATATTTTCCATAGATAATACTGGATCATAAACCAACAATTCATCGGTTTGAACAAACACACCGCAAAAAGAAGATTACATCGAATAGATCTCCACGAGAGAGGGGGAGAACATTGTATTGAGATCCAAAAAGAGAGAAGAAGCCATCTAGCTACTAGCTATGGACCCGAAGGTCTGAAGTAAACTACTCACACTTCATCGGAGGGGCTATGGTGATTATGTAGAAGCCCTCCGTGGTGGATGCCCCCTCCGGCGGTGCTCTGGAACAGGCCCCAAGATGGGATCTCATGGATACAGAAGGTTGCGGCGGTGGAATTAGGTTTTTGGCTCCTTCTCTGGTCTATTGGGAATACGTAGGTATATATAGGAGGAAGGAGTACATCGGTGGAGCTCCGAGGGGCCCACGAGGTAGGGGCGCGCCCAGGGGGGCGCGCCCTCCACCCTCGTGACCTCCTCGGAAGCTTCTTGGACTATCATGTGTGTGTCTTTCGGTGAATTTATAGGTCCCATGCAAGAAATGGGGATGAAATTCAAACATCTGGGCGTCGTGGCTCGATCGGGAACATTGGGAAACTTGGTTTTTAAATTCCTGGAAATTCAAAACTCGCCTGAAAATCATGAAACTTAGCATGGTGTCATTTCATGGCACCAACATGTTGTGGTTAAAAAAAATTCCGCATTTGGAGAAGTTTTGGTATAAGCTTCTTGCAAACCGGAGCTTCTCTCGAGAAGACTCATGGTTCTTGAGGGGGGACGTGTCACCTTTGAGTGCGAAACAATATACGGTGCCCCCCCCTTGATTTTTTACAAAGGCAACTTATAACTATATGAGTGTCGTGTTAAAATTTGGAATTATTCCGGGTTCGTTTGGACTTTTTTATACATTAATTGAATTTCTGGTCATTTAATGTGCATAATTCAAATTTGAACTACAAGCACATGCTCCAGTGCACCAAAGTTGGTTGAAAAATCACATGTGTGTCCTTGGGTGAATTTCTAGGTCGCATGCAAGAAATGAGAATGAAATTGAAACATCTGGGCGTCATGGCTCGGCCGGAAAGATTGAGAAACTTGGTTTTTTAATTCATGTAAATCCAAAACACGCCTGAAAATCATGAAACTTGGCATGGTGTCATGACATGGCACCAATTTGTGATGGTAAATTTTTGGCCAAATTGGGACAAGCTTTGGTATAAGCTTCTTGCCGACCGGAGCTTCTCTCAAGAAGGCTCATGGTTCCAAGAGGGAACATGTCACCTCCGTGTGCGAAACGACATACATTGCCTTCTCGCGCCTTAATTTTTTTTACACAGGTAGATTAGACCAAATAGAAGTACCGTGCTAAATTTTGCAATTATTCCGGGTTTGTTTGGCCTTTTTTATACATTAATTGAATTTATGGGCATTTAATGTGCATAATTCAAATTTGAACCACAAGCACATGCTCCAGTGCACCAAAGTTGGTTGAAAAATCACATGTGTTTCCTTGGGTGAATTAGTAGGTCCCATGCAAGAAATGGGAATGGAATTCAAACATCTGGGCGTCGTGCCTCAGCTGGAAATATTGAGAAACTTGGTTTTTTAATTCCTGTAAATCCAAAACACGCCTGAAAATCATGAAACTTGGCATGGTGTCATGATATGGCACCAACATGATGTGGTAATTTTTTTGGCCGGATTGGGACAAGCTTTGGTATAAGCTTCTTTCAAACCGGAGCTTCTCTCAAGAAGGCTCATGGTTCCGAGAGGGAACGTGTCACCTCCGTGTGTGAAACGACATACACTGCCTTCTCCCACCTTGATTTTTTGACACGGGCAGCTTAGACCAAATAGGAGTTTCATGCTAAATTTTGGAATTATACTGGTACTTGTCGGTGCTATACAAACGGTTTTTAACCCCTTTCCGCGACGGCATTTAGAACCGTCGCCAAGTGAGTGTGGGTGATAGGGGGTCCTTCCCCCACGACACAGAAACCGTTGGGGATAAGCCCTCCTGGCACAGACGCTCGGCAAAATGAGGTCGTGTGCGATCGGCGAGAGCTCAAACACGGTTATACGTACAGTAGTGCTAAAAAAATTCAATTATACAGGAGAAATCGTTTCCGGTCGTAGGTACATTCCACATAGTCAGTCCCCGCTAAACACTTCCGTTCGTATGTACATTCCACACAGTCCATCTAAGGAATACGTTTCCGTTAGTATGTACATCCCACACAGTTAATCCAAGAAGTACTAAATGTTTGCGATGCGCACAACATCACAAACAGTCTATAATTCTGAAGCATGTGTGATAAGGTGACTATCGCAAACATTTAATAAGAAAGAACTGTGTGCGATGTTGTTATTAATCGCACACGGTTTTTCTTGGCTGAGCATTTGTGTGTGGCACCCCGGCTCAGATAAACCGGAATGCCCCGTATTCCAGCCCAGATATCGAGGAGAAGTCTTCTGAATACGGCACTGCTTAGCATAGCACAAATCAGCTCTTTATTACAATCTATATTGGGTACAAGGGGTTACATCGGCACGACGACACTACGTCTGCCCCTATTGCTCTATGCAAGTAGCAGAACAACTCAAAGCAGCGGAATAACTCTAGCAGCAAAACAACAACGACGGTGGTGAACTCCACTCCGCAGGGACTCTGGCTGGAACGCTTATCCTAGCTCGCAAACAAAGAATCCACAGAAAACAAGCAATCAAATCCGGCTTGACCTGCAAGCTGGCATGACACGCTAGGTCAGTACATTGAATGTACTTGCAAGCTCACAATAACCAGAAGCATTCAAGACGAACAACAACATGGCAATTACAGGTTAAGAAGAAACTAACATGATATCAACAGAACAACATGGCATGAACAACATGATGCCGCTATCACAATATGAGCATGGCATGAACATATAAACATGATGAAACTAACATGCAACAAGATGACACTATCATGCATCAACTTACTCTGCACGGGTAACCTCGTAACCATCACATGCATCACTTACCATCATCGGACATCAGACGATCATCTTAGGATCCAATCAAGCTTGGTATAAACAATACTGTAGTAATCATTCATGACCACAAGGAGCTTGACCTTTACCCGTGATTCTCGCATAACACCACAAATATCCAAGAACCCGGTATCCTCGATACCATGGTGATCCTCTCACGATCACATAAAGATCAACCAACTTCTTTCATCATCGAGCCGAGGTTGTTATTAAGCACATCATTATTATTACTGTTGGCCCATAGTGCGACCGACTACGAAATAAGCCCTTATCTGCGGGCACGGCTATCCATAGATTTAACACACACTCTGCAGAGATTAGCGCACTTTACCCACACTACAGAACTCAAGGGCCTCGCACTCCCATTCTGGTGGACCATAGAAACCCTTCCCTTGCCATGACACTCTCCCGGCCACTCCTACCAACTCCCTCTCAGGGCTAAGTCATGGGTGGCCCCATGCCTACCAAAGGCATCTTCGGCCACCGTCATGGCAAAAACGGTCCCAAACGGGGACATGTGCACATAACCAAACTCGGGCTCACACGCCTTATGCCATCCTACCCGGCCAAGGTAGCGCCCGTGCATAACCTTCCCTCGTTGGAGGCACCGGCAAGAGGCACGACAAAGGACCGAATCAAGACCCCCCATAAGGTAAATGTGGTTGCACTCGTCACCTCGATTCAGAGGCACCATGACTCAGCCGATTGTCGTTCAAGTTCAATTAAGTCCGGTTGAACTTGAATGCAAGAAGCTGAGTCATAAGAAAATAACAAGATGCAACTATGATGCATAAGCATGATATTAACATAAACATGGATGCAACATAAGCATTAAGCATAATAACAGTGAATCATTTATCCAGATGAGCATGGCATACTAACGAGCATGATTAACACAGGCATAACTCTGTCATAAGCACATCCTGACTAATAGCATCAGCATCAAATAACATGCAAGAACATAACGATAACACTAACATGCAAGCATTTAATCAACTGGATGCAAAGGAACATGCATAGCAACGGCACTCGGAACAGACGATAGTCATGCACCGAAGACCATCACCAACATCAACATGTACTGCTACAAATCATGAAAGTAATACTAGAAAGACAAATGATAACCAGATGCATCGAAACATAGCACGAAAGTGAACATGAAACCATAAGCAGTACCGAAACAACGATAACAGTTGCAGTTAAACAAACAGACATGTATTAAATGTTCAAGTTGAAAACCATGTCTACTGCATGACCATCATGCACGTGGGTGTTGTGGCTTGCCTGGGGGTGAAGAATACTCCGGGGAGATGTGCGGTGAAGCCGCGGAAAGAATCGTCGGAAAGGGTTCTCCCTCGGAGGGGGCTGATTAGTGGCAAGCGCAAAATGGTCATTTATAGTATGTCAAACCATAGTGAAAATGAAGGGAACAGAATGGGCTCGACGAGACGAAGACGTGGGCGTTGGATTCACCTCAATCGGATTCTCGAGCAAAAAGTTATAGCCCGATGAAGTTCAGGGACCAATCTATAATAATAACTCTACAAACAGGCCCCTGGTTGGAAAAACAGAAAGCGCATTTAGAGAATACGCCTCCCGGACAAGAAAGCGTATTTCAGTCTGAAACAGAAAGCGAATATGCCTTCAGCAAAGGAAAGCGTATTTCCGGGTAAAGAAGAGATGGAATACACTCTCAGGAAAAGGAAGCGTTAGCGCTGGTTTCACGCTTTACTCACGGGAAAAAGGGTACACTAGAAGGCGCGGCCACTTATCCACGCTGGCAAACGGATTCAACCCCCCGTGTCACGGACAGGTGGGGTCCGAGCGTATGGGGCCCGCCTGGTCTTCTTCCTTCTTCTTCATCCCGCACTCGCCCGACGGAGCAGAGCAGGGGCTCGTCGCTGGCGCTCATCCGGCCGGCTCCTGCCACCTCTCACGGCGCTCGGCACACCGGCGAGCTCGGAGAGAACTGGCGCTTCCATCCCCGCACTACACGGACACCGAGGAGCACCGGAGTGGGCGGGGCACGGGACACGGCGGAGGGGCTTCGGCCGAAGTTGGGAGTGGCGATCCCGGGGGCTCCGGCGGCAAGAGAATGGAGTGGGGAGGAGCTCCAGGCTCCGGTGGGTCTTCTGGTGGTGGAATGAGGAGGGGAGGGGCTCGGCCTACTGCGAATTTGGCCGGAGGGGATCGGCGGCCATAGGAGGAGCAGAGAGCTCCTGGAGGCGAACGAAGGGCTTGGGGAGGCTTCTGGGAGGACGAGGAGGAGCTTGGAGTGCTCGGGAGGCAGCGGGGTGAGCTACTTATAGGTGGGGCGAGGCGGTTGGGCTCGGGTGTCACTGCGGGTATCCGACCAACGCTCTGCCAGCCGCAGAAGTCACGGGGAGGCGCGGGAACACGACGAGGGGGAAGCGAACGATCAGCAGACGGTCACGGAGACGAGGCAGAGCTCGGGGACAAGGGGAGGAAGAAGACACGGAGGAGGAAGACGACGCGGTCGCGGGCGCGCACTACTCGTCGAGGGCGACGGCTCGTCAGGGAAGAAGACGGAGGGGGAAAGGGCACTGGGCGATGCAGTCGATCACAAGGAAGCTACTGGACACGGCTGGGAGTCGAGACGACGAAGGAACGGACGAGCACAGCGCCGAGGTCTTGACAGAGCGCGTTTAATGCATGCTAGGGCGGTGGTCACCGCATGATCTGGTGCAAGCGAGGCACAACGATTGGTAAAATCATGTCTGGTGGAAGAACCCTGCTACCATTAGTCCAAAGGAAGCACCAACACGGTCCAGAGGCAAAGAAGAGAAAACCAGGAAGCTCCAAACCACCTGAACAGCAAGGTGTTAGGAGTTTTCTGTGGCTCACTCATGTGGACATTTAGGCTGAGCTTGGACTGAGGTTGATTACTCACTAAGGTTACTGAGATGGCATGTTTTCAGATCAAGGGGAGGGGTTTAGCTAGCAGTTTATGTGTAAGTGCATATTTGATCCAGAAAAGGAAATTGGATGATGCACTCACATGGGGTTATCTAATAAAGCTCAACTTAATCAAGGCATAGTTATTGGATCATAAGCAGATGTTTCAAAAGGTTTCATACCAATTGGTTAAACCAAAATGGTACTTCCTTCACAAACATCCCCACTGACCAGAAACTTGCAAAAATTATATAGGGAAAATGGCTAGATTAAATATGCCCAAATTGGGTGGAGATAGGTTATATGGATCAGAGAAGGCCTAGGAATATTTTCAGCCATAATGGAACAAGATAAAATACACTTGCTTCACAAACTAGAATTTTGGACAAAATCAAAGAATTGAAGCTCTGCTCATATGGAGGCATGACATAACCTAAACTTTGGTGGAGGGCTATGATATGATGATATGAAGGACCATGCAAAATTGAAACTCATTTGGATATGCCTAGCTTGTACCTCCTTCACAAAGTTTCTTTCTGGACAGAAACTTTGGAAAATCACAATTAAATGAATACTAGGCAAATGAGATTGAATTTTGTTACGTGGAAATTATATGGACAGGAAAATATACCCAAGGAGTCTGAGGTGAATTGGGAAAAGTAAAATAGCACTTGCTTCACAATGTGCCATTTAGGACAGAATAGGAAATGAATTATTTGAGCATGATGATAAACATGGTAAATGAAATATTTTGCCATATTTGAGGAATATATGACCCAAAAAATTTATGAGAATTATTTGGGAATTTTAGGAGTGATAGAGATATAGGTTGCTTCACAACCTAGGGCAAAAAGGATAATTCCTTTAATAGAAAAGGAATATTCCCAATAAAAGAATATTGGGATTAGGTCCAAGGTGGAAATGGAAAGGTCTAGGGAAGGATTTGGGGGATGACAAGCCACTCTGGAAGAAAAGAAGAAGGCATCTTCTTCAATTTCCAGACCACGAAGCCACGGAAAAACAAAAACTCAAGCAAAGACCTCAGAAAACCAAAAGAAAAAAGAAAGGGGCAAAAATCAGGCTGTTACAACTCTTACCCCCTTAAAGAAATCTCGTCCGAGAGATTTGGTTGCTCAGGGAACATGTATGGATATATCCGACCTTAAGGAAACCGTTTCCAACTCGGGTATCCTTTTTCCTTTGTTGATTGTTCCCCATTGAATTTCATATGACTGTCTGCCTGGCTCTGGGATGGTTTGCTTCACTGTATCCATATTATGACAGATCTTACCTTGCTTGCTCATGCTTATACTGGCTCCAATTCTTTTCGTATCTGCTGACTCAGCTGACTATGATAGATTATCCTAACTGAGGTATATTGCCTGTCTCACAAATTCGAGGGTGATTTCCGATGGCCGTGTTTGTGCTGACAATCTTCCTTGAAGTGATGATCAGATTTTCCTGATGAACACCCAAGCTCTGACTCCTTTCATCGGGTTTCTCCATTGAATGTAGATCCTTCGGGTTCCAAACTGTGAGTTGAGGCATAACCGTTTTCTGACAGATTCTGACTCATCGCAGAAGTTTCTGAATCATCATAACTCGCTCCACTGTCTTGAGTATCAGATCCGTTCCAAATATTTTTCTTGGCTAGTATAAAGGCGTACGAACTTTATGATATTATTCGCAGACTGGACTGATCGTAGTTCCGACAGACGAAGTTTTTATTCATGCCAAACTATCCTTTGGTGATTCTCATAATTGATGGCACATGCTTCCAGACGGTTATCCCACATCCTACTCACACATTCTGTCGGCATATCCTTGGGGATAGTATGCAATGTGATGCTTTACCATAGTTGCTGGAGTCAAACAATAGACCCCCCTTAGGTGAATATCCATGGTGATCCATAGTGACTCAGACTGTCCGGGGTATCTACACCATGCGGTTATTGCAACAAGTATCAGTCTTGCTCCTTCATTACTGCTTTCTTGCCTAGATCCTTGGGTAAAGGAGCGGGGTCATATTGTTTCTCCGTGTGACGATGGGTTCTGCCGGGTGCAATCTTCTGACATGCGTACTCATATCCTCATCTTTTGACATGGTTACGCATAAAATGGCAGGTTCGGCACCTCCCAAGTTCTGGCCGTAGGAAAATGATCATCCGAACCCTTGTAAGAAATTGGAAAATAAATTAGTAGCCACCAGAACAGTCTTTACAACTCAGATATGGGCATTACTGAAATAACTCAACCACGGCTCAGGACGGCTGAAAAGCAGCTCAGAGCATGAGACCAGGTCGATAAGAAGAAAGTGGCAGCTCCCTAAAATAGACAAAAAGCAGCTATAGGGCTACTGCCACAAAAAGAAACTCAACAGTTGTACGAGACGGCCGAAAAGTAGCTCAGAACTCATGGTAGTTGTTGAAGAGAGAAATAAAAATATCGGCATCCACCCCGGATAGCTAAAAACAGCTCAGATCACAGGCGTGGTGCCGTTACTGGAGAAAACACGACAAGGGTTCATCAGGATTACCTTCCAGGCTCACAGGTACTTGTAATGGGCTCATTGTTGTCGTCAATCTTCATAATCCTTTGTCACAATGCGGTGTATAGCTGGCTTCCTTATTTAACAATCCTCACTTGACTGCCAGATCCTCGTTCGAGTGACTTGAAATACCTTGGTGGTATGCTGACCGCATGCGAATCTGATTCCCGAGGCAAACTTGCATTCTGACTGATTCTTGCTTCTGACCAAACTGTTGAGGATCTGATTCTTGAGATGCACTTTGACTAATAATATACTGTCAACCTTGAACATAGCTTATCTTCTTGCTGGTTTGATCATTTCTGCTATGAAGAGTGCATACTGAGGCAAACCTGATTACCCGTATCACGATCAGATATCCGCAAATCTCAATGCAGTCAGCTGAAAATTCCATACGGTTGTGAGGAGTGCATGCTACTGCAAACTTGATACTAACAGTCCATCCAGGATTTCTTTTGCATTCAGACGAGATATTCCAAATTTCACGGTTGTCTGCTGATAATTCCATTCTGTTTAGCTGAGCCTCCAGACATTTGAATTCCTTGCTGACTCTTCGGGTCCGGTGTCGGTTGAGGAGCAACTTTAATAAGGGGAAAAATTGTAACACTGAAGGCTCAAAGAAAGAAACAAAAGAAACGACGAAAACAAAAGCACATAGGCATACTAATAATAAAATTAGTCAAGCAACATCACATATTACTGCTACTCACACAATAATATGCATGCACACCTAAGCACACAAATCTCGCGGAAACTCTTGTATGGCGGTCTAATATGCTGTGACGGTGTGCATGAAAGTGAAATCCATATGTGGAAAGGGTTGGTGTAACCAAGGCTACACCAAGCGCTGGCTAAACACCGGTTGGATCTGGATGGATACAGAGGCGAGGACGGACTTGGTGATCATGTAGCGAGACATGAAGGTCACAACCACATCATCATCAAGCGTACGAAAGGGAACCGTACACGTCCAAACAACGAGATGACATGATAGGATAGTGGTTGAAGACTGGGCTTGCTAGCATTGCCCTTTTTCTGATAACGTAGATCAGTAAGGGTTGCCAAAGGAATGAGATAGAAGGCATGAATCGGGATAGAGACAAGTCTATCACCGAAATAATGTGTGTGGGTGGCGGAAAGATATCAACATGATACCTGAGCATAACTTCTGCCAATGGTGTCCGGAACACTCGGTACCAGGGCATCACTCTGCTGGGACAGAGATGGCGCCTAACACGAAAGAGCAGGCATAGTAAGAAAGAGGATGCATGTTGTGGATCGAAACCATGCCACCTACACTCACAAGATAAACCGTTAGCGACAAGATAATGAGTCTATATGCATGCTATGTGAGGGAGTCCTGGACTAGGGGGTGTTCGAATAGCTGAACTATCATCTTTGGCCGGACTCCTAGACTATGAAGATACAAGATTGAAGACTTCGTCCCGTGTCCGGATGGGACTTTCCTTGGCGTGGAAGGCAAGCTTGGCAATACGGATATGTAGATCTCCTACCATTGTAACCGACTCTGTGTAACCCTAGCCCTCTCCAGTGTCTATATAAACCGGAGGGTTTTAGTCCGTAGGACGAACAACAATCATACCATAGGCTAGCTTATAGGGTTTAGCCTCTCTGATCTCGTGGTAGATCTACTCTTGTACTACCCATATCATCAATATTAATCAAGCAGGAGTAGGGTTTTACCTCCAACGAGAGGGCCTGAACCTGGGTAAAAACATCGTGAACCTTGTCTCCTGTTACCATCCGCCTAGACGCACAGTTTGGGACCCCCTACCCGAGATCCGCCGGTTTTGACACCGACATTGGTGCTTTCATTGAGAGTTCCTTTGTGTCGTCACCCTTAGGCCCGATGGCTCCTTCGATCATCAACAACGACGCGGTCCAGGGTGAGACTTTTCTCCCCGGACAGATCTTCGTATTCGGCGGCTTTGCACTGCGGGGCAACTCGCTTGGTCATCTGGAGCAGATTGAAAGCTACGCCCCTGGCCATCAGGTCAGATTTGGAAGTTTGAACTATACGGCTGACGTCCGCGGAGACTTGATCTTCGACGGGTTCGAGCCACAGCCAAGCGCGCCACACTGTCACGATGGGCATGATCTAGCTCTGCTGCCGGACAGTGCCCTGGAGGCCGCACAAGTGTCCGCTCCGACCCTTAGCTCGGAGCCGACTGCGCCGATCAAGGACGGGTGGCTGGACACCGCCTCGGGGGCTGCTACCTCTACGGCGATAGAGCCGAATACCAACCCTGTCCTTTGTGAAGCTCGTGACTCCAAGGTGCCGGACTCCTCTCTGGACTCCGAACCTTCCGCGCCCTTGCCAATCGAATCCATTGGGCGCCGATCATGGAGTTCACCGCTGCGGACATCTTTCAGCACTCGCCCTTTGGCGACATCCTGAATTCGCTAAAGTGTCTCTCCTTATCAGGAGAGCCCTGGCCGGATTATGGTCAGGACGGTTGGGATGCAGACGACGAAGAAATTCAAAGCCCACCCACCACCCACTTCGTAGCCACTGTCGATGACTTATCCGACATGCTAGACTTCGACTCCGAAGACATCGACGGTATGGACGACGACGCAGGAGACGACCAAGAACCAGCGCCTACAGGGCACTGGAAGGCCACCTCGTCATACGACATTTACATGGTGGACATCCCAAAGGATGGGAATGGCGACGGAACAATGGAGGACGACCCCTCGAAGAAACAGCCTAAGCGCTGATGTCAGCGGCGCCGCTCTAAATCATGGCACAACAAAAATGGAGATTTCGGCACCGGAGACAATAACACCCCGGACAGTGCCGAAGACAACCCCCTCCAGCAGGATTCAGCGCAGGAGGATGGAGAAGCCAGCCCTCATGAGAGAGCGGCAGACAGAGAGGTAGAGGACGATAATTATATGCCTCCCTCCGAAGACGAGGCAAGCCTCGACGATGACGAATTTGTTGTGCCTGAGGATCCCGTCGAACAAGAGCGTTTCAAACGCAGGCTTATGGCCATGACAAGCAGCCTCAAGAAAAAGTAGCAACAGCTTAGAGCTGACAAAGACTTGCTAGCCGACAGATGGACTGAAGTCCTTGCGGCCGAAGAGTATGAACTCGAACGCCCCTCCAAGAGCTACCCAAAATGCAGGCTGCTACCCGGATTAGAGGAGGAAGCACCTAAACCTACATCACTAGCGCATAATACGGACGACAGGCCACCTCGTGGCCGCGACAGAGAGGCCTCTCGGCCCTACACTCAAGCCGCACCCCGGCGCCGCTCAAAAAATACCAAGGCGCGGGAAAATGCGCCAGACCTACGGGATATACTCGAGGACAAGGCAAGGCAAACAAGATCGATCTATGGATCACGTGGGCGCCCCACGATACGTGATGATAACCGTCACGCCGGATATGGCAATTCCGGCCGGGCCGAACATAGTAGACAAAGCTCATTTGAGCTGCGTCGTGATATAGCCCAATACAGAGGCGCCGCACACCCACTATGCTTCACAGACGAAGTGATGGATCATCAAATCCCTGAGGGTTTCAAACCCGTAAACATTGAATCATACGATGGCACAACAGATCCGGCGGTCTGGATCGAGGACTATGTCCTCCATGTCCACATGGCCCGCAGTGATGATCTACACGCCATCAAATACCTCCCACTCAAGCTTAAAGGACTAGCGCGGCATTGGCTTAACAGCTTGCCAGCAGAGTCAATCAGTTGTTTGGAAGACCTGGAAGTCGCATTCCTCGAGAACTTCCAGGTCACTTATGTGCGACCACCAGACGCCGATGACCTAAGCCACATAATTCAGCAGCCAGAAGAATCGGCCAGACAATTCTGGACACGGTTCCTAACCAAGAAAAATCAAATCATCGATTGTCCGGATGCAGAGGCCCTTGCAGCCTTCAAACACAACATCCGCGATGAGTGGCTTGCCCGGCACCTGGGACAGGAAAAGCCGAAATCCATGGCGGCCCTCACAACACTCATGACCCGCTTCTGCGCGGGAGAGGATAGCTGGCTAGCTCGTAGTAACAACATGACCAAGAGCCCTGGTAATTCGGATACCAAGGACACCAACGGCAGGTCGCGTCGCAACAAGCACAAGCGCCACATTAATGGCGACAATACTAAGGATACGACAGTCAATGCCGGATTCAGAGGCTCTAAACCTAGTCAGCGGAAAAAGCCGTTCAAAAGAAATACTCCGGGCCCGTCCAATTTGGACCAAATACTCGATCGCTCATGCCAGATACACGGCACCCCCGAAAAGCCAGCCAATCGCACCAATAGGGATTGTTGGGTGTTCAAGCAGGCAGGCAAGTTAACTGCCGAAAACAATGACAAGGGGCTGCATAGCGATGACAAGGAGGAGACCCGGCCGCCGAACAATAGAGGACAGAAGGTTTTCCCTCCACAAGTGCAGACGGTGAACATGATATATGCAACCCACATACCCAAAAGGGAGCGGAAGCGTGCACTCAGGGACGTATATGCGATGGAGCCAGTCGCCCCAAAGTTCAATCTGTAGTCCTCCTGGCCGATCACTTTTGATCGAAGGGACCACCCCACTAGCATCCGCCATGGCGGATTTGCCGCATTGGTTCTAGACCCAATCGTCGAGGGATTTCACCTCACTAGAGTCCTGATGGACGGCGGCAGCAGCCTGAACCTGCTTTATCAGGATACAGTGTGCAAGATGGGCATAGACCCCTCAAGGATTAAACCCACAAAGACGACCTTCAAAGGCATCATACCAGGTGTAGAGGCCAACTGTACAGGCTCAGTTACACTTGAAGTGGTCTTCGGATCCCCGGATAACTTCCGAAGCGAGGAGTTAATCTTCGACATAGTCCCGTTCTGCAGCGGCTATCATGAACTGCTCGGACGAACCACATTTGCAAAGTTCAATGTGGTGCCGCACTATGCATACCTCAAGCTCAACATGCCAGGCCCTCGAGGAGTCATTACGGTCAACGGAAACACCGAACGCTCTCTCCGAACGGAGGAGCATACAGCGGCTCTCGCGGCGGAAGTACAAAGCAGCCTCTTAAGGCAATTCTCGAGTCTGGCTGTTAAGCGGCCGGACACCGTCAAGCGCGCCCGGAGTAACCTACAACAAGACCGCCTGGCACGTTCCGAGCATGCGTAGCAATGCAGCCCCAACCCCAGCCCTCGCGAAATCGCGAGACCAGTACCACGCGTACATAACTACGCTCTGGAGATACCATGGGCTTAGGGGTAGGGGCACGACCATGGCACGCCCGGAGAGCGGCTCAACTGCAACAGGGGCTCCCAATTGTGTCATTCTTTGTTTTTCTTATTCGCAGGACTCCGTTTTCCAAAAGCCTTGTCCGGCAGTAGAATTGCCGAACTCACGATGCAACAGCCAGGGAAGCAGAAAAGCTACGTCGAGTGTCTAGGTGGTCTCTATTACGAGCAGTATACCTGTTTTACATACCATCCCGCAGCCTACCCCTGGAGGGGGACATGTTAAATAGTCCCATCCCTTGCTTATCGCACTATTTGTATCGTTCTGCTTACATTGCAGTATTTTTTGAATAAGCAATGCATTGCTTTTTGCCTATTATTGCATTCCTTTTTATATCTATATATGTTCACTTATGACATGTTGCATCCGTACGCTTTGGTACGGCCAAATACACCAGGGGCTTAAGTACCCCAAAATATGGTGTGATAAGTCCGAACACTTTAACAAGTGCGGCACCCCGAACTTATAGCATTATATGCATCGGCTCCGAATCATGTCTTGGGTCAATAGTTGGGTTTTCCCGGCTCCCATGTTTTGGTACCTTACGTTCCGTTATATCGGCTAAGGTAGCGCTGGGAGAACCACTGCGATTGTGCCCCGGTTGAGCTGGGTTGAGCACCTCAGTGGAGAAAGCTAAAACTGACCATCACGATAGGGCGAGAGCCGGTCGCTGTTTGAGAGGTTTTTTCGAGTCCTTAAAGACTTATGCCGCTTAGAGCGAGGAGTCGGCTTTGTCCGGCCCAGGCGTGGATAGCGCCCCGAATTCGGTCTTTCGAACACTAGGGGCTTCGCCGAAATTTAAAATCATAGAATTCTATGGCTAAGTGGGAGTGTTCAAGCATTATATGTCTGGTTGCCTCATTCGTTGTGTTGAGCGCCTCCCTCGAAGGACCCAAAAATGGGAACAAGAGCGCTCAAGTTTATCCCGAACACCCCAGCACTCATGGCATGGGGGCTGAAGCCAACGACTTGCCATCTCTCAAATTTGATAAACGGCCGCACAGAAGGTAATATTTTAAATTAACAAGCGTTGCTTAGCGCATATGAACAAAGTTTTCATCACACAGGATAACAAATGCGAGTCTACTCAAAAATTACATCTTTGGAGCACTCACCCGCTATAAGGCAGGCACTCTTCAGGACGTTCTCATAATACCTCTCGGGCTTGCGATACTCCCTGCCCGGCGGTGGAGCGTCCGTCACAAGCTTCTCAGCGTCCATCTTGCCCCAGTGCACTTTAGCACGGGCAAGGGCCCTACGGGCACCTTCGATGCAGATGGAGCGCTTGACGACTTCAATCCATGGACAGGCGTCCGCTAGCCGCCGCACCAGCCTGAAGTAGCTCCCAGGCATGGCCTCCTTCGGCCACAGCTGAGCTATGAGGCCCTTCATGGCCTGTTCGGCCACCTTATGGAGCTCGACCAGCTGCTTCAGCTGGTCGCTCAAGGGCACCGGGTGTCCGGCCTCAGCATATTGAGACCAGAATACCTTCTCCATAGAGCTCCCTTCCTCGGCCCGGTAGAATGCGGCAGCGTCGGACACACTGTGGGGCAGATTTGCGAATGCTCCTGGTGAGCTCCGGATTTGGGTAAGTAACAAGTAATTCACTTTCACGTGCTTGCTTTGCATGAAGAATGCCTTACCCGTCGCTATCTTCTTTATTGCCTCAATTTCCTGGAGGGCTTTTTGAGCTTCGGTCTTAGCGGCTTTGTTACTCTCAAGGGCCGAGGCGAGCTCAGACTCTCGAGTCTTCAAGTCACGCTCCAAACTCTTGTGTTTTTCCACGAGAGCCTGGAGCTCTTGCCGCACCTCCGCCACCCGCGCCTCCTTCTTCTCTCGCTCGGTGCGTTCCGTGGCCGCATTGCTTTCGGCCTTGGACACCGCTTCCTTCAGGGTCACCACCTCATTCGTGGCCCCTGCAATACTCACGTTATTTCTGTCATTTTTTGCAACCAAATCCTTTCTATAAGGTAATACTTTAATAAGGTATTACTTACCTTCCTTGTCCTCGAGCTGCTTCTTGGCACGGCCGAGCTCGTTCTCGGACCGCTCGAGGCTCTGCTTCAATACATTGACCTCCGTAGTCAGTGCGGCAGAGGTCAGCAGCGCAGCCTGCATTCCCATATTGACATGCTTATGTTAGACTCCTGCGTATATCTTTTTAGATCCTCAGTTCGGCTTTTCTTTCCGAACACCAAACTGAGCATCAGGGGCTACTGTCTATGCGGTACTATTTTACATATCTTAACTACATACCTCAAAGCCTGTTAGAAGGCTGGTACAGGCTTCAGTCAGCCCGCTCTTGGTGGACTGAACTTTCAGGATCACCGCACTCATAACAGTGCGGTGCTCCTCGTTGATGGAGGCGCCGTTAAGCGCCTCCAGCAAATTATCCGGCGCCTCCGGTTGGACGGAGGTCACCGGTGTTGCAGTCTCGCCCTTCTTATGAAGGGGCCGCCCGCCGGACTTCGGAACCACTAAAGGTTCCGGTGCGGAGTCCGGCCCAGGGCCGAACTCAGAACCCTTTGGGGGTTGATCCCCCTCGTGCCTAAAGTCCGAGAGGTTGCCCTGCAGCACCTCCGGAACCTCCTCCTGGCCGGGCCCCTTTTGGGACCCCACCTCGGCATCATCCGCAGCGCGAGGAGAGGAGACGGCAAGATGTGAAGTGCTATCCATGTCCGATGGCGCCAGGGAGCCGCTCGTTGAAGTGTCAAGCCCGTCCTTGGGCGGGCTGCAGGGTTATATTCGATGTTAAGAGATTCTATGCAACAAATGAAACACCATGAGTTATTCTGGTATCCGGACACTTACGAAGTCGCCATGGGCTTAGTCCTTGGTGGCCAGTCCTCTTCATCGTCGTCGATGTTGGTGGAGTAGTCCGGGGGGAGGGTCCTTCCCTTCTTGGACTCTTCGGCCTCCCCCGTCGGGGAGGCCTTCCTTTTCTTCTCTCCCCCCGCTGGGGGAGAGGCCTCTTTTTTCTCCCCCTCGTCTTTGCGGGAGGAGTCCGCCTCGGAGTCATCAGACGATGAGTCCGATAACACCTGACACCGGGAACTCTTTCGGGTTCCCGTGGCCTTCTTCTTGGCCTTCTTCTCCGGCACCACGTAAGGGGCCGGAGCCAGCAGCCCCGTTAATTGGACGTCCGCTGGGTCTTCTGGCAAGGGAGCCGGACAGTTAACCTTCCCGGACGTCTTTTGCCAGTCCTATCAAAGTTAAAGGGAGTTTAGATCCCTCATAGAGTCAAACTATGAGAAACAAGAAAGGATAAAATAGCTTTCCTCAACTTTTTGATGTGCCCCTCCGTGACGGAGGAGGCCATCCACTTGCCTCCCGCTCCGGACGTGGTCGGGGAAGATTGAGGCGAGATGTGCGGACTTGGGCGCTGGAGCTCGAGTACGCGGAAATGGATAAGCAAAGAAGGAAGAAGGCGTAGGTAAAAAGGTGGATCCTTATCCCCTTATATGGACGGACGAAACTATGCGTCCCCACCAGCCTAGTAAAACTCGCTTATCTCCCAGCGCCGTAATCAATGGCGCGGTTGGGTTACCCACGCCCGTATTGACGAGAATCCTGGAATAAGGGGACACGAACTTGTGTAAATGTTATTCTCTCTACGGTGGTATGTGGAACTTGTTTTGCAGAGCCGGACACTATCCTTGTGTTCAAAATCTTCTATGAAGTATTCGGAGGAGGAACCCGCCTTGCAATGCCGAAGACAATATGTATGCCGGACTCGTTGTCATTGAAGCCTGGTTCAGGGGCTACTGAGGGAGTCCTGGACTAGGGGGTGTCCGGATAGCCGAACTATCATCTTTGGCCGGACTCCTAGACTATGAAGATACAAGATTGAAGACTTCGTCACGTGTCCGGATGGGACTTTCCTTGGCGTGGAAGGCAAGCTTGGCAATATGGATATGTAGATCTCCTACCATTGTAACCGACTCTGTGTAACCCTAGCCCTCTCCAGTGTCTATCTAAACCGGAGGGTTTTAGTCCGTAGGATGAACAACAATCATACCATAGGCTAGCTTATAGGGTTTAGCCTCTCTGATCTCGTGGTAGATCTACTCTTGTACTACCCATATCATCAATATTAATCAAGCAGGAGTAGGGTTTTACCTCCATCGAGAGGGCCCGAACCTGGGTAAAAACATCATGTCCCTTGTCTCCTATTACCATCCGCCTAGACGCACAGTTCGGGACCCCCTACCCGAGATCCGCCGGTTTTGACACTAACACTATGCAACAAACAAATGCAGCAATCAAGTGCAACAAACCAACTAGGGTCTATCCTACCGTTTTCTAACGTTTGCATGGGCTAGGGCATCCTACAGCTAGACCTGGCTCTGATACCAAGCCTGTGGCACCCCGGCTCAAAGAAAACGGAACACCCCATATTCCAGCCCAGAGATCAAGGAGAAGTCTTCTAGAATATGGCACTGCTTAGCATAGAACAAATCAGCTCTTTATTACAATCTATATTGGGTACAAGGGGTTACATCGGCACGGCGACACTACGTATGCCACTGTTGCTCTATGCAAGCAGCAGAACAACTCAAAGCAGCGGAATAACTCTAGCAGCGGAACAACGACGACGGTGGTGAACTCCACTCTGTAGGGACTCTGGCTGGAACGCTTATCCTAGCTCGCAAACAAAGAATCCGTAGCAAACAAGCAATCAAATCCGGCTTGACTTGCAAGCTGGCATGACACGCCAGGTCTGTACATTGAATGTACTTGCAAGCTCTCAATATCCAAAAGTATTCAAGACAAACAACAACATGGCAATTACAGGTTAAGAAGAAATTAACATGATATCAATGGAACAACATGGCATGAACAACATGATGCCGCTAGCACTATATGAGCATGGCATGAACATATAAACATGATGAAACTAGCATGCAACAAGATGACACTATCATGCACCAACTTACTCTGCGCGGGTTACCTCGTAACCATCACATGCATCACTTACCATCATCGGACATCACCCGATCATCTTAGGATCCAATCAAGCTTGGTATAAAAAATATTGTAGTAATCATTCATGACCACAAGGAGCTTGACCTTTACCCGTGATTCTCGCATAACACCACAAATATCCAACAATTCGGTATCCCGATACCACGGTGATCCTCTCACGATCACATAAAGATCAACCAACTTCTTTCATCATCGAACCGGGGTTGTTATTAAGCACATCATTATTATTACCGTTGACCCATAGTACGACCGACTATGAACTAGGCCCTTATCCGCGGGCACGGCTATCGATATATTTAACACACACTCTGCAGAGGTTAGCGCACTTTACCCACACTACAGAACTCAAGGGCCTCGCACTCCCATTCGGGTGGACCACAGAGTTCTGACAAAACCCTTCCCTTGCCATGACACTCTCCCGGCCACTTCGACCAACTCCCTCTCCGGGCTAAGTCATGGGTGGCCCCATGCCTACCAAAGGCATCTTCGGCCACCGTCGTGGCAATGGTCCCAAACGGGGACATGTGCACATAACCAAACTCGGACTCACAAGGCTTATGCCATCCTACCTGGCCAAGGTAGTGCCTGTGCATAACCTTCCCTCATTGGAGGCACCGGCAAGAGGCACGACAAAGGACCGAATCAAGACCCCCATAAGGTAAATGTGGTTGCACTCGTCAGCTCGATTCAGAGGCACCATGATTCAGCTAACAGTTGTTCAAGTTCAATTAGGTCTGTCATAAGAAAATAACAAGATCAACTATGATGCATGAGCATAATATCAACATAAACATGGATGCAACATAACCATTAAGCATAATAACAGCGAATCATTTATCTACATGAGCATGGCATACTGACGAGCATGATTAACACATGCATAACTCTACCATAAGCACATCCTGACTACTAGCATCAGCATCAAATAACATGCAAGAACATAATGATAACACTAACATGCAAGCATTTAATCAACTGGATGCAAAGGAACATGCATAGCAGCGGCACTCGGAAGAGACGATAGTCATGCACCGAAGACCATCACCAACATCAACATGTACTGCTACCAAGCATGTAAGTAATACTAGCAAGACAAATGATAACCAGATGCATCAAAACATAGCACGAAAGTGAACATGAAACAATAAGTAGTACCGAAACAACGATAATAGTTGCAGTTAAACAAACAGACATGTATTAAATTTTCATGTTGAAAACCATGGCTACTGCATGACCATCATGCAATTGGGTGTTGTGGCTTGCCTGGGGGGTGAAGAATACTCAGGGGAGATGTGCGGTGAAGCCGAGGAAAGAATCGCCAGAAAGGGTTCTCCCTCGGAGGGGGCCGATTAGAGGAAAGAGCAAAATGGTCATTTCTAGTATGTCAAACCATAGTGAAAATGATGGGAATAGAACAGGCTCGACGAGACGAAGATGTGGGCGTTGGATTCACCTCAATCGGAAACTCGAGCAAAAAGTTATAGCCCGACGAAGTTCAGGGACCAATATGTAAAAATAACTCCACAAATAGGCCACTGGCTGGAAAAACAGAAAGCGCATTTAGAGGAATATGCCTTCTAGATAAGAAAATGTATTTAGGGTTGAAACAGAAAGCAAATACGCCTTCAACAAAGGAAAGCGTATTTCGGGCTGAAGAAGAGATAGAATACACTTTTAGGAGAAGGAAGCGTTAGGGCTAAGTTTACGCTTTACTCATGGGAAAACGGCTTCGCGAGAACGCACAACCACTTATCCATGTTGGCAAATGGGGTCAACCCCCCCGTGTCACCGACAGGTGTGGTCCGCGTGTGTGGGGCTCGCCTGGTCTTCTTCCTTCTTCTTCATCCCGCGCACGCCCGATGGAGCAGAGTAGGGGCTCGTCGCCGGCACTCGTACGGCCGGCTCCGACCACCTCTCGCAGTGCTCGATGCACCGGCGAGCTCGGGTAGGAGTGGCGCTTCCATCCCCGCACTGCACGGACGCCGAGGAGCACCAGAGTGGGCGGGGCATGGGACACGGCGGAGGGCTTCGGCCAGAGTTGGGAATGGCGATCGCAGGGGCTCCGCGCGGCAAGAGAAGGGAGTGGGGAGGAGCTCCAGGCTCCGGTGGGTCTTCTAGTGGTGGAATGAGGAGGGGAGGGGCTTGGCCTGCCACGAATTTGGCCGGAGGGGATCGGCAGCCATGGCAACCATAGGAGGAGTAGAGAGCTCCTGGAGGCGAACGAAGGGCTCGGGGAGGCTTCTGGGAGGACGAGGAGGATCTTGGAGTGCTCGGAAGGCCGCGGGGTGAGCTACTTATAGGCGGGTGATACGTCTCCAACGTATCTATAATTTTTGATTGCTCCATGCTACTTTATCTACTGTTTTGGACTATATTGGGCTTTATTTTCCACTTTTATGTTATTTTTGGGACTAACCTATTAACCGGAGGCCCAGCCCAGAATTGATGTTTTTTGCCTATTTCAGTGTTTCGAAGAAACGGAATATCAAACGGAGTCCAAAAGGAATGAAACCTTCGGGAACGTGATTTTCTCACCGAATGTGATCTAGGAGACTTGGAACCTACTCCAAGAATCTTCCGAGGAGGTCACGAGGGTGGAGGGAACCCCCCTGGGCACGCCCCCTACCTCGTGGACCCCTCGGAGCTCCACCGACGTACTCCTTCCTCCTATATATACCTACGTATCCCCAATAGACCAGAGACGGAGCCAAAAACCTAATTCCACCGCCGCAACCTTCTGTATCCACGAGATCTCATCTTGGGGCCTGTTCCGGAGCTCCACTGGAGGGGGCATCCACCACGAAGGGCTTCTACATCATCACCATAGCCCCTCCGATGAAATGTGAGTAGTTTACTTCAGACCTTCGGGTCCATAGCCAGTAGCTAGATGGCTTCTTCTCTCTTTTTGGATCTCAATACAATGTTCTCCCCCTCTCTCATGGAGATCTATTCGATGTAATCTTCTTTTTGCGGTGTGTTTGTTGAGACCGATGAATTGTGGGTTTATGATCCAGTATTATCTATGGAAAATATTTGATTCTTCTCTGAATTCTTTTATGTATGATTGAGTTATCTTTGCAAGTCTCTTCGAGTTATCCGTTTGGTTTGGCCAACTAGATTGGTAGTTCTTGCAATGGGAGAAGTGCATGTCTTTGGGTTTAATCTTGCGGTGTCCTTACTCAGTGATAGAAAGAGTTGCAAGGCACGCATTGTATTGTTGCCATCGAGGATAACAAGATGGTTTTTTTTATCATATTGCATGAATTTATCCCTCTACATCATGTCATCTTGCTTAAGGCGTTACTCCGTTTTTAACTTAATACTCTAGATGCATGATGGATAGCGGTCGATGAGTGGAGTAATAGTAGTAGATGCAGAATCGTTTCAATCTACTTGTCATGGACGTGATGCCTATATACATGATCATTGCCTAGATATACTCATAACTATGCTCCATTCTGTCAATTGCTCAACAGTAATTTGTTCACCCACCGTAGAATACTTATGCTCTTGAGAGAAGCCACTAGTGAAACCTATGGGCCCCGGGTCTATTCTCATCATATCAATCTGATGGGGAACGTAGCAGAAATTCAAAATTTTCCTACGCGTCACCAAGATCTATCTATGGAGAGACCAGCAACGAGGGGAAGGAGAGTGCATCTACATACCCTTGTAGATCGCTAAGCGGAAGCGTTCAAGTGAACGGGGTTGATGGAGTCGTACTCGTCGTGATTCAGATCACCGATGATCCTAGTGCCGAACGGACGGCACCTCCGCGTTCAACACACGTACAGCTCGACGATGTCTCCCACGCCTTGATCCATCAAGGAGAGAGGGAGAGGTTAAGGAAGACTCCATCCAGCAGCAGCACAACGACGTGGTGATGATGGAGGAGCGTGGCAATCCTGCAGGGCTTCGACAAGCACCTATGGGAGAGGAGGAGGTGTCACGGGAGGGAGGGAGGCGCCAAGGGCTCAGGTATGGATGCCCTCCCTCCCCTCCACTATATATAGGGGCAGGGGAGAGGGGGGAGGCGCAGCCTTGCCCCTTCCTCCAAGAAAGGGGTGCGGCCAAGAGGGGGGGAGGAGTCCATCCTCCCCAAGGCACCTCGGAGGTGCCTTCCCCCTTGAGGACTCTTCCCTCTAGGGTTCCCTAGGCGCATGGGCCTCTTGGGGCTGGTGCCCTTGGCCCATGTAGGCCAATGCGCACCCCCTACAGCCCATGTGCCCCCCCGGGGCAGGTGGCCCCACCCGGTGGGCCCCCGGGACCCTTCCGGTGGTCCCGGTACAATACCGATGACCCCGAAACTTGTCCCGATGGCCGAAACAGGACTTCCTATATATAAATCTTTACCTCCGGACCATTCCGGAACTCCTCGTGACGTCCGGGATCTCATCCGGGACTCCGAACAACATTCGGTAACCACATACAAACTTCCTTTATAACCCTAGCGTCATCGAACCTTAAGTGTGTAGACCCTACGGGTTCGGGAGACATGCAGACATGACCGAGACGTTCTCCGGTCAATAACCAACAGCGGGATCTGGATACCCATGTTGGCTCCCACATGTTCCACGATGATCTCATCGGATGAACCACGATGTCAAGGACTCAATCGATCCCGTATACAATTCCCTTTGTCTAACGGTATGGTACTTGCCCGAGATTCGATCGTCGGTATACCGATACCTTGTTCAATCTCGTTACCGGCAAGTCTCTTTACTCGTTCCGTAACACATCATCCCGTGATCAACCCCTTGGTCACATTGTGCACATTATGATGATGTCCTACCGAGTGGGCCCAGAGATACCTCTCCGTTTACACGGAGTGACAAAATCCCAATCTCGATTCGTGCCAACCCAACAGACACTTTCAGAGATACCCGTAGTGTACCTTTATAGCCACCCAGTTACGTTGTGATGTTTGGCACACCCAAAGCACTCCTACGGTATCCGGGAGTTGCACAATCTCATGGTCTAAGGAAATGATACTTGACATTAGAAAAGCTTCAGCATACGAACTACACGATCTAGTGCTATGCTTAGGATTGGGTCTTGTCCATCACATCATTCTCCTAATGATGTGATCCCGTTATCAACGACATCCAATGTCCATGGTCAGGAAACCGTAACCATCTATTGATTAACGAGCTAGTCAACTAGAGGCTTACTAGGGACATGGTGTTGTCTATGTATCCACACATGTATCTGAGTTTCCTATCAATACAATTCTAGCATGGATAATAAACGATTATCATGAACAAGGAAATATAATAATAATCAATTTATTATTGCCTCTAGGGCATATTTCCAACAGTCTCCCACTTGCACTAGAGTCAATAATCTAGTTCACATCGATATGTGATTAACACTCAAGGTCACATCCCCATGTGACTAACACCCAAAGAGTTTACTAGAGTCAATAATCTAGTTCACATTTACCATGTGATTAACACTCGATGAGTTCTGGGTTTGATCATGTTATGATTGTGAGAGAGGTTATAGTCAACGGGTCTGAACCTTTCAGATCCGTGTGTGCTTTACAAATCTCTATGTCATCTCCTAGATGCAGCTACCACGTTCTATTTGGAGCTATTCCAAATAACTGTTCTACTTGGAGATATTCTCAATTGTTGCTCCATTATACGTATCCGGTATCTCTACTCAGAGCTATCCGGATAGGTGTTAAGCTTGCATCGACGTAACCCTTTACGACGAACTCTTTTACCACCTCCATAATTGAGAAAATTCCTTAGTCCACTAGTTACCAAGGATAACTTTGACCGCTGTCCTGTGATCCATTCTTGGATCACTGTTGTACCCCTTGACTGACTCATGGTAAAGCAAACTTCAAGTGCGGTACACAGCATAGCATACTGTAGAGCCTATGTCTTAAGCATAGGGGACGACCTTCGTTCCTTTCTCTCTATTCTGCCATGGTCGAGCTTTAAGTCTTAACTTCATACCTTACAACTCAGGCAAGAACTCCTTCTTTGACTGATCCATCTTGAACACCTTCAAGATCACGTCAAGGCATGTGCTCATTTGAAAGTACTATTAAGCGTTTTGATCTATCCTTATAGATCTTGATGCTCAATGTTCAAGTAGCTTAATCCAGGTTTTCCATTGAAAACACTTTCCAAATAACCCTATATGCTTTCCAAAAATTCTACGTCATTTCTGATCATTAATATGTCAACAACATATACTCATCAGAAATTCTATAGTGCTCCCACTCACTTCTTTGGAAATACAAGTTTCTCATAAACATTGTATACACCCAAAATCTTTGATCATCATCAAAGCATACATTCCAACTCCGAGATGCTCACTCCAGTCCTTAGAAGGATCGCTGGAGCAAGCATACCTTTTAGCATCCTTAGGATCGACAAAAAACTTTCTGATTGTATTACATACAACCTTTCCTCACGAAAAACCGGTAAGGAAACTCGTTTTGACATCCATCTGCCAGATTTCATAAATACAGCTAATGCTAACATGAATCCGACGGACTTTAAGCATCGCTACGAATGAGAAAATCTCATCGTAGTCAACTCCTTGAACTTGTGAAAAACTCTTCACCACAAGTCGAGCTTCACAGACGGTGACATTACCGTCCACGTCCATCTTCTTCTTAAAATCCATTTATCTCAATGGCTTGCCGATCATCGAGTTGTTCTGCCAAAGTCTACACTTTGTTTTCATACATGGATCCTATCTCGGATTTTATGGCTTCTAACCATTTGTCGGAATTTGGGCCCACCATTGCTTCTCCATAGCTCGTAGGTTCATTGTTGTCTAGCAACATGACCTTCAAGACAGGATTACTGTACCACTCTGAAGTAGTACGTATCCTTGTCACCCTACGAGGTTCGGTAGTGACTTGAAACTTCATGATCACTATCATAAGCTTCCACTTCAATTGGTGTAGGTGCCACAGGAACAACTTCCTATGCCCTGCTACACACTAGTTGAAGAGATGGTTCAATAACCTCATCAAGTCTCCACCATCCTCCCACTCAATTCTTTCGAGAGAAACTTTTCCTCGAGAAAGGACCCGATTCTAGAAACAATCCCTTATTGCTTTCGAATCTGAGACAGGAGGTATACCCAACTGTTTTGGGTGTCCTATGAAGATGCATTTAATCTGCTTTGGGTTCGAGCTTATCAACCTGAAACCTTTTCACATAAGCGTCGCAGCCCCAAACTTTCAAGAAACGGCAACTTAGGTTTCTCCAAACCACAGTTCATACGGTGTCGTCTCAACGAAATTATGTGGTGCCCTATTTAAAGTGAATGTGGTTGTCTCTAATGCCTAACCCATGAACAATAGTGGTAACTCGATAAGAGACATCATGGTATGCACCATATCCAATAGGGTGCAACTATGACGTTTGGACACACCATCACACTATGGTGTTCCAGGCTGTATCAGTTGTGAAACAATTTCCACAATGTCTTAATTCTGTGCCAAACTCGTGATTCAGATATTCATCTATATGATCATATCATAGATATTTTATCCTCTTGTCACGATGATCTTTCAACTTCACCCTGAAATTACTTGAACCTTTCAATAATTCAGACTCATGATTCATCAAGTAAATGTACTCAACATCCACTCAAATTATCTGTGAAGTAAGAACATAACAATATCCACTACATGCCTCAGCACTCATTGGACTGTACACATCAAAATGTACTACTTCCAACAAGTTGCTATCTTGTTCCATCTTACTGAAAACGAGGCTTTTCAGTCATCTTGCCCGTGTGGTATGATTTGCATGTCCCAAGTGATTCAAAATCAAGTGAGTCAAAACGGTCCATTTGCATGGAGTTTCTTCATGCATATACACCAATATGACTTACGTGGCAGTGCCACAAGTAGGTGGTACTATCATTACTATCTTTTGGCATGAACATGTGTATCACTACGATCGAGATTTAATAAACCATTCATTTTAGGTGTAAGACCATTGAAGGTATTATTCAAATAAACAGAGTAACCATTATTCTCCTTAAATGAATAACCGTATTGCGATAGACGTAACCCAATCATGTCTATGCTCAACGCAAACACCAAATAACAATTATTTAGGTTTAACACCAATCTCTTTGGTAGAGGGAGCGTGCGATGCTTGATCATATCAAGCTTGGAAAAACTTCCAACACATATCGTCAGCTCACCTTTAGCTAGTCTCCGTTTTATTCCGTAGCTTTTATTTCGAGTTACTAACACTTAGCAACCGAACCGGTATCTAATACCCTGGTGCTACTAGGAGTACTAGTAAAGTACACATTAACATAATGTATATCCAATATACTTCTATCGACCTTGCCAGCCTTCTCATCTACCAAGTATCTAGGGTAATCCTGCTCCAGTGGTTGTTCCCTTATTACAGAAGCACTTAGTCTCGGGTTTGGGTTCAACCTCGGGTTTCTTCATTGGTGCAGCAGCTGATTTTCCGTTTCATGAAGTATCCCTTCTTTCCCTTGCCCTTCTTGAAACTAGTGGTTTCATCAACCATCAACAATTGATGCTCCTTCTTGATTTCTACTTTCGCGGTGTCAAACAACGCGAATATTTCAAGGATCATCATATCTATCCCTGATATGTTATAGCTCATCACGAAGCTCTAGCAGCTTGGTGGTAATGACTTTGGAGAAACTATCACTATTTCATCTGGAAGATCAACTCCCACTCGATTCAAGTGATTGTTGCACTCAGACAATCTGAGCACAAGCTCAACAATTGAGCTTTTCTCCCTTAGTTTGCAGGCTAAGAAAATTGTCGGAGGTCTTATACCTCTTGACGTGGGCACGAGCCTGAAATCCCAATTTCAGCCCTCGAAACATCTCATATGTTCTGCGACGTTTCGAAAAACGTCTTTGGTGCCTCAACTCTAAACCGTTTAACTGAACTATCACGTAGTTATCAAAACGTGTATGTCAGATGTTCGCAACAACCACAGACAACGTTCGAGGTTCAGCGCACTGAGCGGTGCATTCAGGACATAAGCCTTCTATGAAGCAATGAGGACAATCCTCAGTTTACGGACCTAGTCCGCATAATTGCTACTATCAACTTTCAACTAATTTTTCTCTAGGAACATATCTAAACAGTAGAACTATAGCGTGAGCTACGACATAATTTACAAAATCCTTTTGACTATGTTCAGGATAATTAAGTTCATCTTATGAACTCCCACTCAGATAGACATCCCTCTAGTCATCTAAGTGATTACATGATCCGAGTCAAACTAGGCCGTGTCCGATCATCACGTGAGACGGACTAGTCATCATCGGTGAACATCTTCATGTTGATCGTATCTTCTATACGACTCATGTTCGACCTTTCGGTCTCCGTGTTCCGAGGCCATGTCTGTACATGCTAGGCTCGTCAAGTTAACCCTAAGTGTTTCGTGTGTGTAAATCTGTCTTACACCCGTTGTATGTGAACGTTAGAATCTAACACCCGATCATCACGTGGTGCTTCGAAACACGAACTGTCGCAACGGTGCACAGTTAGGGGAGAACACTTCTTGAAATTGTTGTAAGGGATTATCTTATTTACTACCGTCGTTCCAAGCAAATAAGATGTATAAACATGATAAACATCACATGCAATCAAATAGTGACATGATATGGGCATCATCACTTTGCTCCTTTTGATCTCCATCTTCGGGGCTCCATGATCATCATCGTCACCGGCATGACACCATGATCTCCATCATCATGATCTCCATCATCGTGTCTTCATGAAGTTGCCTCGCCAACTATTACTTCTACTACTATGGCTAACAGTTAGCAATAAAGTAAAGTAATTACATGACGTTTAAGTTGACACGCAGGTCACAAATAAATAAAGACAACTCCTATGGCTCCTGCCGGTTGTCATACTCATCGACATGCAAGTCGTGATTCCTATTACAAGAACATGATCAATCTCATACATCACATATATCATTCATCACATCCTTTGGCCATATCACATCACATAGCATACCCTGCAAAAACAAGTTAGACGTCCTCTAATTGTTGTTTGCATGTTTTACGTGGCTGCTATGGGTTTCTAGCAAGAACGTTTCTTACCTACGCATGAACCACAACGTGATATGCCAATTGCTATTTACCCTTCATAAGGACCATTTTCATTGAATCCGATCCGACTAAAGTGGGAGAGACAGACACCCGCCAGCCACCTTATGCAACTAGTGCATGTTTGTCGGTGGAACCGGTCTCACGTAAGCGTACGTGTAAGGTTGGTCCGGGCCGCTTCATCCCACGATGCCGCCGAATCAAGATAAGACTAGTAACGGCAAGCATATTGAACAATATCGACGCCCACTGACTCGTGCATGGAAACTACGCATAGACTACTTTGTGTTCTACTCGTGCATAGAAACTAGTAACGGCAAGCATATTGAACAATATCGACGCTCAAAGTTTTCCTACACGTCACCAAGATCTATCTATGGAGAGACCAGCAACGAGGGGAAGGAGAGTGCATCTACATACCCTTGTAGATCGCTAAGCGGAAGCGTTCAAGTGAACGGGGTTGATGGAGTCGTACTCGTCGTGATTCAGATCACCGATGATCCTAGTGCCGAACAGACGGCACCTCCGCGTTCAACACACGTACAGCTCGACGATGTCTCCCACGCCTTGATCCAGCAAGGAGAGAGGGAGAGGTTAAGGAAGACTCCATCCAGCAGCAGCACAACGGCATGGTGATGATGGAGGAGCGTGGCAATCCTGCAGGGCTTCGCCAAGCACCTACGGGAGAGGAGGAGGTGTCACGGGAGTGAGGGAGGCGCCAAGAGCTCAGGTATGGATGCCCTCCCTCCCCTCCACTATATATAGGGGCAGGGGAGAGGGGGGAGGCGCAGCCTTGCCCCTTCCTCCAAGAAAGGGGTGCGGCCAAGAGGGGGGGAGGAGTCCATCCTCCCCAAGGCACCTCGGAGGTGCCTTCCCCCTTGAGGACTCTTCCCTCTAGGGTTCCCTAGGCGCATGGGCCTCTTGGGGCTGGTGCCCTTGGCCCATGTAGGCCAAGGCGCACCCCCTAAAGCCCATGTGGCCCCCCGGGGCAGGTGGCCCCACCCGGTGGGCCCCCGGAACCCTTCCGGTGGTCCCGGTACAATACCGATGACCCCGAAACTTGTCCCGATGGCCGAAACAGGACTTCCTATATATAAATCTTTACCTCCGGACCATTCCGGAACTCCTCGTGACGTCTGGGATCTCATCCGGGACTCCGAACAACATTCGGTAACCACATACAAACTTCCTTTATAACCCTAGCGTCATCGAACCTTAAGTGTGTAGACCCTACGGGTTCGGGAGACATGCAGACATGACCGAGACGTTCTCCGGTCAATAACCAACAGCGGGATCTGGATACCCATGTTGGCTCCCACATGTTCCACGATGATCTCATCGGATGAACCACGATGTCAAGGACTCAATCGATCCCATATACAATTCCCTTTGTCTAGCGGTATGGTACTTGCCCGAGATTCGATCGTCGGTATACCGATACCTTGTTCAATCTCGTTACCGGCAAGTCTCTTTACTCGTTCCGTAACACATCATCCCGTGATCAACCCCTTGGTCACATTGTGCACATTATGACGATGTCCTACCGAGTGGGCCCAGAGATACCTCTCCGTTTACACGGAGTGACAAAATCCCAATCTCGATTCGTGCCAACCCAACAGACACTTTCAGAGATACCCGTAGTGTACCTTTATAGCCACCTAGTTACGTTGTGACGTTTGGCACACCCAAAGCACTCCTACGGTATCCGGGAGTTGCACAATCTCATGGTCTAAGGAAATGATACTTGACATTAGAAAAGCTTTAGCATACGAACTACATGATCTTGTGCTAGGCTTAGGATTGGGTCTTGTCCATCACATCATTCTCCTAATGATGTGATCCCGTTATCAATGACATCCAATGTCCATGGTCAGGAAACTGTAACCATCTATTGATTAACGAGCTAGTCAACTAGAGGCTTACTAGGGACATGGTGTTGTCTATGTATCCACACATGTATCTGAGTTTCCTATCAATACAATTCTAGCATGGATAATAAACGATTATCATGAACAAGGAAATATAATAATAATCAATTTATTATTTCCTCTAGGGCATATTTCCAACACAATCTATATCACTTTATTTACTTGCTTTGTTTTTACTTTGCCTTTACTTTTTACTTTGCGTCTATCTATCAAAAATACCAAAAATATTATCTCTATTAGATCTGACTCTCGGAAGTAACCGTGAAGGGATTGACAACCCCTAAGCGTTGGTTGCGAGTTGCTATCATGTTGTGCAGGTACGAGGGACTTGCGCGTGACCTCCTACTGGATTGATACCTTGGTTCTCAAAAACTGAGGGAAATACTTACGCTACTGTGCTGCATCATCCTCTCCTCTTCGGGGAAAACAAACGCAAGCTCGAGACATAGCAGCGGGGCGAGGCGGTTGGGCTCGGGTGTCACCACAGGTATCCGGCCAACGCTCTGCCAGCCGCAAAAATCACGGGGTGGCGCGGGAACACGACGAGGGGGAAGCGACAAGCAGCAGACGGTCACGAAGACGAGGCAGAGCTCGGGGACAAGGGGACAAAGAAGACAAGGAGAAGGAAAACAACGTGGTCACGGGCGCGCACTGCTCGACGAGGGCGACGGCTCGTCGGAGAAGAGGACGGAGGGGGCAAGGGCACAAGGCAACGCAGTCGATCACGAGGAAGCTATTGGACATGGCTGGGAGTCGAGACAATGAAGGAACAGACGAGCACAACGCCGAGGTCTTGACAGTGCACGTTTAATGCATGCTAGGGCAGTGGTCACCGCGTGAGCTGGTGCATGCGGGGCACAGCGATCGGCCAAATCATGTCTGGTGGAAGGACCCTGCTACCCATAGTCCAAAGGAAGCAACAACACGGTCCAGGGGCAAAGAAGAGAAAACTAGGAGGCTCCAAACCAGCTGAACAGCAAGGTGTTTGGAGTTTGCTGTGGCTCACATGTGTGGAGATTTAGGCTGAGCTTTGAATGAGGTTGATCACTCACGAAGGTGACTAAGATGGCATGGTTCTAGATAAAGGGGAGGGGTTTAGCTAGCAGTTGCTGTGTAAATGCATATTTGGTCTAGAAAAGGAAATTGGATGATGCACTCACATGGGGTATCTAATAAAGCTCAACTTGGGCAAGGCATAGTTATTTGATCATATACAGATGTTGCAAAAGGTTTCGTACCAATTGGTTAAACCAAAATGGTACTTCCTTCACAAACATCCCCACTGATAAAAAACTTGCAAAAATTCTAGAGGGAAATGGCTATATGAAATATGCCCAAATTGGGTGGAGATAGGTTATATGGATCAGATAAGGCCTAGGAATATTTGCAGCCATAATGGAGCAAGATAAAATACACTATCTTCACAAACTAAAATTTTGGACAGAATCAAAGAATTGAAGCTGTGCTTATATGGAGGCATGACATGAGCTCAACTTTGGTGGATGGCTATGATATGATGATATGAAGGACCATGCAAAATTGCAACTCATTTGCATATGCCTAGCTTTTACCTCCTTCACAAAGTTTCTTTCTGGACAGAAACTTTGGAAAATCATAATTAAATGAATACTAGGCAAATGAGATTGAATTTTGGCATGTGGCAATGATATGGACAGGAAAAGGTGCCCAAGGAGTCGGAGGTCAATTGGGTAAAGGAAAATAGCACTTGCTTCACAATGTGCCATTTAGGGCAGAATAGGAAATGAATTATTTGAGCATGATGATAAACATGGCAACTGAAATATTTTTCCATATTTGAGGAATATATGACCCAAACAACTTATGAGAATTATTCAGGAATTTTAGGAGTGATAGAGATATAGGTTGGTTCACAGCCTAGGACAAAAAGGATAATTCCTTTAATAGAAAAGGAATATTCCCAATAAAAGAATATTGGGATTAGGTCCAAGGTGGAAATGGAAAGGTCTAGCGAAGGATTTTGGCGATGAAAAGCCACTCTGGAAGAAAAGAAGAAGGCATCTTCTTCAGTTTCCAGACCACCAAGCCACGGAAAAAGAAAACTCAGGTAAAAACCTCAGAAAACCAAAAGAAAAAGAAAGGGCCAAAAATCAGGCTGTTACAGTGTGTAGTGGAGATTGATTGCACACGTTTTTTCTTGGCTGATCGTGTATGCAGTGGAGATTGATCGCACACGTAGCGGATCCTAGAAACGTGTTTGATCTCCATGTCCATCGCATACGTTTCGCTTTCGCAAACCATATGCAGTGTAATCCTTGATTAATCCCTAATTAATCCCTAATCTAAAAATCATGTGTTTTGAATTTGATAGTAGGCAATCACTTATGTCATATCCAACCATGTTTATTTCAAATATAGGTTCAACAACGAATGCATAATTGGATGCAAGGTTATACGTCTCTAATGTATCTATAATTTTTTATTGTTCCATGCTATTATATTATCTGTTTTGGATGTTTAATAGGCATTTATATGCTATTTTATATTATTTTTGGGACTAACCTATTAACCAAGGGCCCAGTGCCACTTTTTGTTTTTTGCCTATTTTAGAATTTCGTGGAACAGGAATACCAAACGGAGTCCAAACAGAATGAAACCTTCGCGATGATCTTTCTTGGACCGAAAGCAAACCAGAAGACTTGGATATGAAGTCGGAGACGCAACAAGGCAGCCATGAGGCAGGAGGGCGTGCCTAGGGGGTAGGGTGTGCCCCCACCCTCGTGGGCCTCTCATGGCTCCCCTGACCTAGTTCCTTCACATATATATACTCTTATACCCTGAAAACATCCGGGAGAGCCACGAAACCACTTTTCCACCGCCGCAACCTTCTGTACCCGTGAGATCCCATCTAGGGACCTTTTTCGGCGTCTTGCCGGAAGGGGATTTGATCACAGAGGGCTTCTACATCAACACCATTACCTCTCCGATGAAGCGTGAGTAGTTTACCACAGACCTTCGGGTCCATAGTTATTAGCTAGATGGCTTCTTCTCTCTTTTTGATTCTCAATACCATGTTCTCCTCGATGTTCTTGGATATCTATTCGATGTAATATTCTTTTCGGTGTGTTTGCCGAGATCCGATGAATTGTGGATTGATGATCAAGATTATCTATGAATATTATTTGGTTCTTCTCTCAATTCTTATAAGCATGATTTGGTATCTTTGCAAGTCTCTTCGAATTATAGGTATAGTTTGGCCTACTAGATTGATCTTTCTTGCAATGGGAGAAGTGCTTAGCTTTGGTTCAATCTTGCAGTGTCCTTTCCCAGTGACAGTAGGAGCAGCAAGGCACGTATTGTATTGTCGCCATCGAGGATAACAAGATGGGGTTTTCATCATATTGCTTGAGTTAATTCCTCTACATCATGTCATCTTGCTTAATGCAGTTGATGTGTGGAGTAATAGTAGTAGATGCAGGCAGGAGTCGGTCTACTTGACACGGACGTGATGCTTATGTTCATGATCATTGCCTTAGATATCATCATAACTATGCGCTTTTCTATCAATTGCTCTGCAGTAATTTGTTCACCCACCATAATATTTGCTATCTTGAGAGAAGCCACTAGTGAAATCTATGGCCCCCGGGTCTCTTTTCCATTATATTGAATCTCGTTTACATCTTGCTAGTTTCCGATCTACTGTTTTTCAATCTTTACTTTGCGATCTATAAACCAACAACACCAAAACTATTTACTTTACCGTTTATCTATCTTTATCAGATGTCACTTTTGCAAGTGATCGTGAAGGGATTGACAACCCCTTTATCATGTTGGGTGCAAGTTGTTGATTGTTTGTGCAGGTATTCGGTGACTTGTGCGTTGTCTACTACTGGATTGATACCTTGGTTCTCAAAACTGAGGGAAATACTTACGCTACTGTGGCGCATCACCCTTTCCTCTTCAAGGGAAAACTAACGCAAGCTCAAGAGGTAGCAAGAAGGATTTCTGGCGCTGTTGCCGGGGAGATCTACGTCAAGTCAAGCCATACCAAGTACCCATCATAAACTCTTCTCCCTTGCATTACATTATTCACCATTCGCCTCTCATTTTCCTCTCCCCAACTTCTAAAATGATTTTCAAATACCTTTGCCTTTTCTTCGCCCCTCTTCCATTCGTCTTTTTTCCACTTGCTTCTTGTGTGCTCGTTTGTTAGTTTGGTTTGTTGCCATCTGAAACTGGGGAGGTTATCATTGAAAATCTTGAAGAAACACTTGAGTCTTGTTCTTCGAATCATGAAACTGAAACTCCACCTAATTACAAAACAAAAATCTTTCGTGTGGGGGACGGTAATATTATTGGAAAATGTGTTATCCAATAATTTTTTGATTGCACAGGGTCCATGCCTATTAATAAAAAGTCTATTCTTCTTCAGACCAACTGCTATGTCGATGCCATTGTTATGCTCGTTGAGAAATGAGAAAGAAATTTTGTGCATATTCATCCTGCTTTGCCAAAGGTGTTTTATGAGCGTCCCAATATTAAACATCCAATAGCTAAAAAGATTGCCACCATTATCCTTATGCGTGAATTTCATTTTATAATACAAGAAGCTAGGGATATTTTTGCTTTCTATAAAAAGTATGTTCAACAACCTCTGATTATAGATATTGTTTATGATAAAGAAAACCATGCGTAGTTTGGAAGCTAGAGATTATCAATCTTATAGTGAAAATCTTAGGAAGAGAGTTCCCTATCCTAAAATATCTCAATCTTTGTACCTTGAAGTTTTGAGGAGTTTGATTGGATTACTAGAGGAATTTATGTAGAATTGAATAGGGATTGGTTGAATAAAATGATGAAGGAACCCGTTAGAAATGAACTACACATTTTATATGATGATATATACGGTGATGATCCCGACTATGGGTTTATGAATGTTAAAATTACAAATCAAAGTCCTTTCCATGATTTAAGTTCATCTTCTAAAAGGGAAATAAGGGAGAGGATAGATTTGTTAAGACGAGTTCTAGAAGATTTGATGAGAAAAGAACTGCATACCTAAGATGGCAATACCTAGATATATTCGTGCTTTTATGCCAAGCTAAGGGCGTTAAACGATAGCGCTTGTTGGGAGGCAACCCAATTTTATTTTTGTTCTTTGATTTTTGCTCCTGTTTAGTAATAAATAATTCATCTAGCCTCTGGTTAGATGTGGTTTTAAGTTTTAATTAGTGTTTGTGCCAAGTAAGACCTTTAGGATAGCTTACGGTGATAGTTGTGTTGATCCTGCTGAAAATCAGAAACTTTTGCTCTTAGTAAATTAGTTTTGAATCACAAAACCATGATTTTGATTTGATTCCTTTTTCTCTAGATTGGTACACAAATTTCTTAGGTTTTCCTAATTTTGTAGGATTTTTAGAGTTACAAAAGTATTCGAGAGTTACAGATTACTACAGACTATTCTGTTTTTGACAAATTCTGTTTTTCGTGTGTTGTTTGCTTATTTTGATGAATCTATGGGTAGTATCAGGGGGTATGAACCATGTAAAAGTTGGAATACAGTATATATTACACCAATATAAATAAAGAATGAGTTCAGAACAATACCTTAAAGTGGTGATTTATTTTCTTATACTAACGGAGCTCATGAGATTTTCTGTCAAGTTTTGTGTTGTGAAGTTTTCAAGTTTTGGGTAAGGATTTGATGGACTTTGGAATAAGGAGTGGCAAGATCCTAAGCTTGGGGATGCCAAGGCACCCAAAGGTAAAATTTAAGGACAACCAAAATCCTAAGCTTGGGGATGCCCCGGAAGGCATCTCCTCTTTCGTCTTCATTCATCGGTAACTTTACTTGAGGCTATATTTTATTCACCACATGATATGTGTTTTTCTTGAAGCATCTTGTATGATTTGAGTCTTTGCTTTTTTACTTTACCACAATCATCCTTGTTGTACACACCTTTTGGGAGAGACATGCATGAATCGTGATTTATTAGAATACTCTATGTGCTTCACATATATCTTTTGAGCTAGACAATATTGCTCTAGTGCTTCACTTATATCTTTTTAGAGCACGGCAGTGGTTCTATTTTATAGAAATTGTTGAACTCTCATGCTTCACTTATATTATTTTGAGAGTCTTTTAGAACAGCATGGTAATTTTCTTTGGTTATAAAAGTAGTCCTAATATGATGGGCATCCAAGATGGATATAATAAAAACTTTCATATGAAGTGCATTGAATACTATGAGAAGTTTGATTCTTTATGATTGTTTGAGATATGAAGATGGTAATATTAGAGTCATGCTAGTAGAGTAGTAGTGAATTTGAGAGATACTTGTGTTAAAGTTTGTGATTCCCGTAGCATGCACGTATGGTGAACCATTATGTGATGAAGTTGGAGAATCATTTATTTATTGATTATCTTCCTTATGAGTGGCGGTCGGGACGAGCGATGGTTTTTTCCTACCAATCTATCCCCCTAGGAGCATGCACGTAGTACTTTGTTTCGATAACTAGTAGATTTTTGCAATAAGTATGTGAGTTCTTTATGACTAATGTTGAGTCCATGGATTATACGAACTCTCACCCTTCCACCATTGCTAGCCTCGCTTGTGTCGCGCAATTTTCGCCGATACCTTACACCCACCATATACCTTCCTCAAAACAGCCACCATACCTACCTATTATGGCATTTCCATAGACATTCTGAGATATGTTGCCATGCAAGTTTCCACCATTCCGTTTATTATGACACGCTCCATCATTGTCATATTGCTTTGCATGATCATGTAGTTGACATCGTATTTGTGGCAAAGCCACCATCAATAAACTTTCATACATGTCACTCTTGATTCATTGCACATCCTGGTACTCCGCCGGAGGCATTCACATAGAGTCATATTTTGTTCTAAGTACTGAGTTGTAATTCTTGAGTTGTAAGTAAATAAATGTGTGATGATCTTAATTATTAGAGCATTGTCCCATGTGAGGAAAGGATGATGGAGGCTATGCTTCCCCCACAAGTCGGGATGAGACTCCGGACGAAAAATAAAAAAAGAGAAAAAAGAGGCCATAAAAAAAGAGAAGGCCCAAATTAAAAAATGAGAGAAAAAGAGAGAAAGGGCAATGTTACTATCCTTTTTCCACACTTGTGCTTCAAAGTAGCACCATGATCTTCATGATAGAGAGTCTCCTATGTTGTCACTTTCATATACTAGTGGGAATTTTTCATTATAGAACTTGGCTTGTATAATCCAATGATGGGCCTCCTCAAAGTGCCCTAGGTCTTCGTGAGCAAGAAAGTTGGATGCACACCCACTTAATTTCTTTTTGAGCTTTCATACACTTATAGCTCTAGTGCATCCGTTGCATGGCAATCCCTACTCACTCACATTGATATCTATTGATGGGCATCTCCATAGCCCGTTGATATGCCTAGTTGTTGTGAGACTATCTTCTCCTTTTTGTCTTCTCCACAACCACCATTCTACTCCACCTATAGTGCTATATCCATGGCTCACGCTCATGTATTGCGTGAAGATTGAAAAAGTTTGAGAACATCAAAAGTATGAAACAATTGCTTGGCTTGTCATCAGGGTTGTGCATGATTTAAATATTTTGTGTGATGAAGATAGAGCATAGCTAGACTATATGATTTTGTAGGGATAGCTTTCTTTGGCCATGTTAGAAGAGATGATTGCTTTGTTAGTATGCTTGAAGTATTATTATTTTTATGTCAATATTAAACTTTTGTCTTGAATCTTTTGGATATGAACATTCATGCCACAATAAATTACATGGATAAATATGTTAGGTAGCATTCCACATCAAAAATTCTTCTTTTATCATTTACCTACTCGAGGACGAGCAGGAATTAAGCTTGGGGATGCTTGATACGTCTCCAAGGTATCTATAATTTTTGATTGTTCCATGCTATTATATCATCTGTTTTGGATGTTGAATAGGCATTTATATGCTATTTTATATTATTTTTGGGACTAACCTATTAACCGAAGCCCAAGTGCTAGTTTCTGTTTTTTGCCTTTTTTAGAGTTTCATAGAAAAGGAATACCAAACGGAGTCCAAATGGAATGAAACCTTTGCGATGATCTTTCTTGGACCGAAAGCAAACTAGAAGACTTGGAGATGAAGTCGGAGATGCAATGAGGCAGCCATGAGGCACGAGGGCGTGCCCAGGGGGGTAGGGCGCGCCCCCCACCCTCGTGGGCCCCTCGTGTCTCCCCTAACCTAGTTACTTCGCCTATATATACTCTTATACCCTGAAAACATCCGGGAGCGCCCTGAAACCACTTTCCCACCGCCGCAACCTTCTGTACTCGTGAGATCCCATCTAGGGACCTTTTCCGGCGTCCTGCCGGAGGGGGATTCGATCACGGAGGGCTTCTACATCAACACCATTACCTCTCCGATGAAGCATGAGTAGTTTACCATAGACCTTCGGGTCCATAGTTATTAGCTAGATGGCTTCTTCTCTCTCTTTGATTCTCAATACCATGTTCTCCTCAATGTTCTTCGAGATCTATTCGATGTAATATTCTTTTGCAATGTGTTTGCCGAGATCCGATGAATTGTGGATTTATGATCAAGATTATTTATGAATATTATTTGGTTCTTCTCTGAATTCTTATAAGCATGATTTGATATCTTTGCAAGTCTCTTCGAATTATCGGTTTAGTTTGGCCTACTAGATTGATCTTTCTTGCAATGGGAGAAGTGCTTAGCTTTAGGTTGAGTCTTGCGGTGTCCTTTCCTTGTGACAGTAGGGGCAGCAAGGCACATATTGTATTGTTGCCATTGATGATAACAAGATGGGGTTTCATCATATTGCTTGAGTTAATTCCTCTACATCATGTCATCTTGCTTAATGCGTTACTCCATTCTTTATGAATTTAATACTCTAGATGCATGCTGGATAGCGATTGATGTGTGGAGTAATAGTAGTAGATGCAAGCAAGAGTCGGTCTACTTGACACAGACGTGATGCCTATGTTCATGATCATTGCCTTAGATATCGTCATAACTATGCGCTTTTCTATCAATTGCTCGGCAGTAATTTGTTCACCCACCGTAATATTTGCTATCTTGAGAGAAGCCACTAGTGAAACCTATGGCCCCCGGGTCTCTTTTCCATTATATTGAATCTCGTTTACATCTTGCTAGTTTCCGATCTATTATTTTGCAATCTTTACTTACCTATCTATAAACCAACAATACCAAAAATATTTACTTTACCGTTTATCTATCTCTATCAGATCTCACTTTTGCAAGTGACCGTGAAGGGATTGACAACCCCTTTATCATGTTGATTGTTTGTGTAGGTATTCTGTGACTTGTGCGTTGTCTCCTACTAGATTGATACCTTGGTTCTCAAAACTGAGGGAAATATTTACCTACTGTGCTGCATCAGCCTTTCCTCTTCAAGGAAAAACCAAAGCAAGCTCAAGAGGTAGCAACAGGTACATATACTGAAGAACTACAGAAGCACCAAGTAAAGATTAATGAACCATAGTTGTACTAAAGACTGTAAAGAGAGAGGCGAAAGACATTCTGGTTGTTGGACAAGCTGAAGCGGAATGCCCATATTTTGCCCTCCTCCATGCGTAATGCGTGCACGACTCTAGGCCAACCCCTTGTGATGGCTGCCCGTTGAGGGAGTCCTGGACTAAGTGGTCCTCGGATAGCCGAACTATATACTTTGGCCCGACTATTGGACTATGAAGATACAAGCTAGAAGACTTCTTCCCGTGTCCGGATGGGACTCTCCTTTGCGTGGAAGGCAAGCTTGGCTATTCGGATATGTATATTACTTTCTCTGTAACCGACTTTGTGTAACCCTAGCCCCCTCCGGTGTCTATATAAACCGTAGGGTTTAGTCCATAGGACGACAATCATAACCTCATAGGCTAGACTTCTAGGGTTTAGCCATTACGATCTCGTGGTAGATCAACTCTTGTAATACTCATATTCATCAAGATCAATCAAGTAGGAAGTAGGGTATTACCTCCATAGAGAGGGCCCGAACCTGGGTAAACATTGTGTCTCCCGCCTCCTGTTACCATTAGCCTTAGACGCCCAGTTCGAGACCCCCTACCCGAGATCCGCCAGTTTTGACACCGACATTGGTGCTTTCATTGAGAGGTCCGCTGTGATGTCAAAGATAGTCTTGATGGATCGCCTTGTTATCAAGGACAATATCACCTCCGGGGAGCCCTGGCCTCAGGCCAAACCCTTCGGCTGGGTGGCTTTACCATGGCTGCCCGTTCGGCCGTCGGGCCGATGATGACTTCTCGGGTCATCAAAAATCGCCTCCGCGTCAGCTCAGAATACTCCGAGTAGATGGATAAGACGGAGTTGTCGTCTTTAAATGAACTCCTGGTTTGCATCGCCACCTTAGGAGTCACTACGGACTATGATCAGATTGGGTTTAAACTCGATCAGAGAGAAATTGAATCTCCGTCGATCACCCATCAGATAGCGGTAGTGGAGGAACAATGCGGCAACTCTTCCTCCATATTGAGGACGAACTATGTTTGGATTTCCGAGCTCATAGAGCAGGATACCCGCCCATGAGCGGACATGCCCCGTATCCCGAACCTAGAGTCAAACTGTGGGCCTGAAAAATTGGTTGATATTCCGGAGCCCGAGCTGCTAAGCTCAGAAATTTCTCAAACTCCGGATCTCAGATTGGGTCAGGGTTCGGACTTAAATCCACCCGCCCACCCAAATACGAGCGATCTTACCCACATCAGACTGCAGTCCTAGGAAACGGTCCATCACTTTTGGGCCAGATTCCTCCTTGTCAAGGACAAGATCAAAGACTGCCGCGATAATGACGCAATCTCATTATTCTGCAAAAATTGCACGGATGAGGGAATCCTCAATGCAATCAACCGTCGTCACGTATCACACTTCGTTGACTTGGCAACAATAGTACAGAAGTAATGCGCAATGGAAAGCGCCTGGAAAACTCAGGCAGCCTCTTGGGAGCCACCGGTTTCCACTAAACCCCTTGTCCGGACAAAAAGGATGCACCCTCGTCAGTCGCCTGATCCAATAACAAAAAAATCAAAGCCCGTTATGGGGCGCGGAACCGTTCTGGTGGGATGTCTCGATAGGCCATGCAAAATACACACAACACTGGATACCGACCAACCCATAGCCTTCGAGCATGTTGGATACTCCGGCAGGTGGCCAAGAGCGGCGAGGATCTCCTCACAAAAAATACCACAGAGCAACATCCCACGGAAGACAACCCTACGGTATTGACAGTCTTCGAGACTTTTGCCTCAAACAATAGCCGCAAAAGGGCACTCCACGGCCTCGCTGAAGTCTGCCAAGTTGCAGCAATAAACCCCTGGAACGACAGGGCCATAACCTTCAATGCCAGTGACGAACCAAAATTCAGAACAGGTCGGGCACCAGCCGCATTGCTCCTCAGTCCAATTGTGGACGGCTTTCGGCTTACCAAAGTACTCATGGACGGCGGCAGCGGACTAAACCTCATTTACGAGCAAACTCTCAACAAAATGGAAATAGACAGGAGCCGCATTGAGCAAAGCAGCACGACCTTCTAAGGAATTATTCCCAGTCGGGAGGCGCGATGTGCGGGAAAAATCACACTCGATGTGGTATTCGGCACGCTAGAGAATTATCGGTCCAAAGAGATAACCTTTCAAGTGGCCCCTTTTAACAGTGGATATCATGCCTTATTAGGGCGAGATGCATTTGCAAGCTTCCAAGGTATACCCCATTACGGGTACATGAAGCTCAAGATGCCCGGGCCCAATGGAATCACCACTCTTGCAAGTGATCCGAACATAGCACTCCGCGCCAAAAACAAAACCGCCGCCTTGGCCCTCGAGGCATTGTCTGAAGCCCTCGCGGCCGAAGAATTAATCGCATTGCGCTCCATGGTGGCTAGGGACGACTTGATACTTGATAAGCGATCCAAATCCACCTCCTTTAAACCAGCAAACGAAATAGTCAAATTCCAGGTCCACCCAACGGACTCCATGAAGACAGCATCCATCGAGGCACAACTGGACCCCACGGTCGACGCCGCACTGCGGGCATTCCTATGTGAAAACTGGGACATATTTGCCTGGCACCCTTCTGATATGCCAGGAATCCCATGCAGGTTGGCCGAGCATAGCCTAAACATATTGAAGGGATACAAGTCGGTCAAGCAAATATTACGGCACTTTTCTGAACCCAAATGACAAGCCATGGGAGAGGAGCTAGCCAAGTTACTCGAGGCCGGATTCATCAGAGAGATAAAACACCCGGACTGGCTAGCAAACTTGGTGATGGTACCAAAGAAGGATAAATCCTGGCGCCTATGCGTCGATTTCAAAGACCTCAACAAGGCTTGCCCTAAGGATCCTTTTCCTCTCCCCCGCATTGATCAGATCATCGATGCTACCGCAGGACATGACTCACTGTGTTCCTCGACGCATACTCCGGATACCATCAAATCAAGATAAAGGAGTATGATCAAGCTGCAACAGCATTTATCACCCCATACGGGCCTTTCTGCTTCAACACTATGCCTTTCGGGCTTAAAAACGCCGGTGCCACCTATCAACGCATGATTCAAACATGCATGGAGAAATAAATCGGCAAGACAGTTGAAGCATACGTGGATGACTTAGTCATCAAAACCAGACACGTCGAGTCATTAATAGACGATCTTCGTCTTACATTCGACAACCTGTGAACATATGACATTAAGCTCAATCTGGAAAAATGTGTTTTCAGCGTTCCCGCCAGAAAGCTTCTCAGCTTCATCGTTTCCAATAGAGGAATTGAGGCAAACCCAACTAAAATCTGAGCTTGTCACAGTTGACTATGCCAACAGACCTCAAACAAGTCGAAAAACTATCGGGATGTGTGGCAGCTTTGAGCCTCTTTATCTCCAGACTAGTAGAAAAGGCATTGCCACTCTATCGCCTTCTCCGACGCACCGATCACTTCGAGTGGACGGACGCGGCAACAGCTGGATTGGAAGAAATAAAGGCTCTTCTAGCAAGCAACCCAGTCCTGGACGCGCCAAACATCGGCGAACCCATGTTATTATACATATCAGCCACACACCAAGTTGTGAGTGCGGTACTCGTTGTCGAACGAGAGGAGGACGGACACAAATTCCCGCTTCAGAAGCTGGTATACTACGTATCCACTATCCTCACACCATGCAAATCCCGGTACCCTCATTACCAAAAAATAGCATATGCGGTCTTCATGGCATCCTGGAAGCTATGACACTACTTTCAAGAGTGCTCAATAACGGTGGCCTTCGAAGTACCTCTCAATGACATAATAAACAACCGCGACGCTACGGGCCAGATTGCCAAGTGAGCCATTGAGCTCCTCCCATTCGACATATCATACAAACCACGTCGGGCCATTAAATCCTAGGTATTGGCTGACTTCATCGCTGAATGGATAGAGGCCGAACTCCCTAAAGAGTACGACACATATTCCAACAGGGTCATGCACTTCGACGGCTCCAAAATGCTGGTAGTCCTAGGGGCATGCATTGTCCTAATATCTCCTACTGGAGATACTGTCTAGTACGTCCTACAAATATTATTCACGGACTCCAACAATGCAGCCGAATACGAAGCCTTATTGCATGGTCTTCGGATGGCCGTCTCCATGGGCATACAGCGCCTGGAAGTGCGCGGGGATTCAAACCTTGCAATATCTCAAATAAATGGAGATTTTGATGCCAAAGATCCGAAGATGGCGGCTTACTGTAACGCCGTTCTCAAAATGTCGGCTCTGTTCAAGGGGCTCAAGTTTCACCATGTGGCTCGAGAAAGTAATCAAGCGGCGGATGTCCTTGCTCGCATCGTTGCCAAGCGCGACCCCGTCTCACCTAACATCTTTTTGGAGAGGCTCTTCAAGCCATCCGTGGTGTGGCAAGGGGAGAGCAGCAACACCAATCCGGATCCGAATACAACCCCAGATTCAGAACACACCGACATCATCGGGGGCTCAGCCACCGAAATTATACCATCGACCCATCTCATCATGGCAGTCATCACCCCATGGACCGAACCCTTCTTGGTCTACCTCAATAGGTGAGAGCTTCCCGAGGACCAGAATAAGGCACCCTGCATTGTGTGGCAATCTAAAGCCTACAAGGTTCACGAGGGTGAACTCTATAAGAAAAGCGCTACCATAGTACTTCAAAGATGCATCTCTGGAGAGAAGGGCGACAACTCTTGGCTGAGATTCATGTCGGTCTCGATGGCCACCACACCGCGGCTCAGGCCCTTGTAAGCAAGGCCTTCCATACAGGTTTCTATTGGCCGACGGCCCGAGCAGACGCACAGGACCTTGTCCAACATTGCGTCGGATGCCAGCTTTTCACCAACCAAAGCCACATGCCACCCACAGCTTTACAAACAATCCCCATCACCTGGCCTTTTGCGGTCTGGGGGCTCAATATGGTCGGACCCCTTAAAGGAGGAAGCCATAAGAAAAAATATCTGTTGGTCATGGTGGACAAATTCACTAAGTGGATAGAGGCCAAACCAGTTAAAACGGCCGAAGCCGGGCCAGTGATAGACTTATATCCAGTGTGGTGCACCGTTATGGTGTTCCACACAGCATCATCACCGACAACGGCTCCAATTTCACAGCCGACGAGATGAAGGCCTGGTGTGCCAATCTGGGCATCAAGCTCGACTACGCCTCTTTCTATCAACCACAAACCAACGGTCAGGTCGAACGTGCCAATGGTCTTATTATGAGCGGCATTAAACCCAGGTTAGTGCGGTCTTTGAAAGAATCAGACAAGCACTGGGTCGAGGAGCTCGAATTCGTACTCTGGGGGGCTGTGGACCACGCCCAATCGTTCTACCGGATATACACCTTTCTTCATGGTGTACGGTGCAGAGGCCGTATTGCCCTGCGACATTATTCATGACTCACCTCGCGTGCGCATGTATGAAGAGAGAGAGGCCGAGCTTGATCGGCAGGACAGCTTAGATGCCCTGGAGGAGGAGCGCGATGTCGCAAAAGCCTGTTCCGCATTCTATCAACAACAGGCTCGCAGATATCAAAGCAGAGAGGTACGGGCCAAGAATTATAATGTTGGCGAACTCGTTCTACGCTTGCCGGAGAAGAAAAAGGACAAATTCAAGCCCAAGTGGGAGGGTCCCTTCATCATTGACGAAGTACTCACTGGAGGAGCGTACCGCCTACATGATGCGTCAGACAATCGCATAGAGCCGAACCCATGGAACGTGGCCAGACTCTGAAGATTCTATGCCTAGCGCCGGACTCTTCGTTCATCTCCTTTTTCTCCTTTTTTGTTTCCATTTTCATTTTTATCTCTTTTCACCTTTCTTTTTTAAAGCTGTAAAGCTCTTGTACATACTTGTCTGTTCAAGAAACTATGACCCCTACGCCTAGTTTCCATGCATACCCTGGTTTACATTACCGAGCGGGTATTCGGAAGCACTCCGCAACTTCAGGTCTAGAGGTTGAAGCGAAAAGGTCTGCCATGACAAGCGTTTTACAATTTAGCTAGAGACATAATTTGTCAAATGAAGTACATAGTAACTTAGACTCAAACACTTCTTCCTCTATGCCATCCAATAGGCTATCTAGCCTACAATCCTGTTGGGAATGCTTGGCGGCTACTTGTACCTGGTCATATACCAAACTAACGGGAATTTCTTACCCATTTGACCCTATAGGTCAGACCCGGGCCATGTGATTCGGGTTGAGGTTGGTATACCGAGTTTTCACCATTACGCAGGCCTCTCGCGCACCTTCTCGGCAGGCCGATATCTTCCATAATCGAAAGCGCCGCCGCGCTCCCTTGAGTAGTTGTACAAGCCCCTCCATACTTCCTGGAGGGGAGTCAGATGGCCATAAAGCCTTGGCAATACTTTGCATCGCCTGCCGAGCTCGCTCGTGCATTTGCGACAGCTCTTGTAGCAGATCGCTCAACGATCCGGACACCTCCTCTATGGGACGGCCCGTTAATATACCTACAGACATAATTATTGTCGGTTTCTTTCCTTGACGAACTATGTAAAGGTAAGTCCGAACACATACTAAATATGCCGCCTCATAGCCTCTTATTATCCTTCACGGAGTCAGCCAGCTGGGCAAGCACATCTTTTAGTTACACGCCCAGCTCGGTGTTGGCATCTTGGAGTTTGTTCTTCTCCACCCTGACTTGTGTCAGGATACGTTTGCCTGCGGCCAGTTACCTTTGAGCTCATGGACCTCCCGCTTGTGCGACCCCCGGTGCCTCTGTCATAAGATTTGCACCTGTATTAATACTCCTGGTATATGATCATGTTTTCTCGATAGAGGGGAACATTACCAGACGCTGCCCTCCTGGATTTCTCCAGTTCGGTAGTAGCAGCAGTTAGCTGGGCTTGAAACTTCTCCAGCTCTTGAGACAACAGGTCGTTCTTCTCTTTGAGCACCTAGGTATACAACGATCCTTAAATCAATTGCTTAAACTGCTTCAAGTCTCGGGGGCTACTGGTATAATTTTATCAGAATTGTGCAAGTATGAACTTACCCGCATATCCTTCAAATACTAATCTGTGGCTCTGGAAAGCCCATCTCGAGCAGCTTGGATGTATGCATCACCCGAGTTGAAGGCATTGAAAGCCTCTTCTGAAAAACCAGGGTCACGAAGAGCGGCCCGTCGGCGCCAATGATTCATGGCGCTTTCCACTTCAGAGTTTGTGGCGGATACTTTATCCGAATCCTCCGCAGAAGGACAATCCGGTGTCACTTCCACGTTAGCCTCAGTCCTCAGGAGAGGGTCCGGAATTTGGCTAGTAGAGGCATGACCGGCAGGATCCCCGGACACAGTCCAGCGAATGTTTTTCCTGATAAGACACAAGGATAGTGTCATACTTTAAGATGACGACCACGGGGCATATTTAAAACCATACCTCGTCAATGAAGGCTCAGCCATATCTCTATTTGCCTTCCTCTTTGAAGGCCTGCCCATTGTAGGCGCCGCCTTCTTGCACGTCGCCTCAGGTGTAGCATGGCGGGTCAATCGCCTCCCCTTTAGAGCATAATATAGTGCGGTGGGTAAGGCGGAAGGGGGAAATTATCCCAAAGGACAAGTCTCCTAATTACTTACATGCGACGCAGGGAGGCGACTAGGATAGTCAGCAATGATGGCCACTTCGGTGCCATCACAGCTCGCCTGGTAAAACACCCCTTCCCCGAGCTCCACGAATATATCCGGATCCTCTTCGAATCCGGGATCGGGCCTGGTTGTGGTCCTCTGGCTGTAGTGCGGGGCTGTGGATCCCCCTGGTGACTTTCCTCCATTCCTGTTATAAATGACGGATTAATATTTATGAAAACGGATTCAGGGAGTTGATGGAGTAGAGTAGTGGGACGGAAACTCACCCAGCTGGGAGGGTTGTACATGGAAAATCCATCCCCGGGTTTAATGTGGATGAACTCCTCCTCCCCTTTGTATAATCCGGATAGTATTTTCGCCAAAGCAGCAGAAGTGTCCAGACCCTTCCGACCATAGCGGGTGGCATCATCTTCTCCATTGAAGTGCCACATAGGGTGCCCTCGGTATTGGAGTGGCTGAACCCCTCGCATCATGGATATCACCATAACCTCGACTATTGACAGTCCGGATTGAGCGAGCGTCTTTATCTTGCTCATCAGTTGGTGCACTTCCATGCTATGTTCCTCCCTGGGGCTCCGAGGACGCCAGCTGAGGCGCTTCTTCAATGGAGTACTTGAATATTCAGGAAGACCCCTCCGGATTGGGTCAGGAAGGGAGACATCTTCGACATAAAACCATTCGGAAGGCCATTCTTTGGATGCCTTCTTCGGGGTACCAGATAGGTATCCGGTCCCGGCGATGCGCCATATCTCGGCTCCGCCCACTTGGAATATTGATCCCTCCTGATTATGAGGGACGAGGCAAAACAGCTTCTTCCATAACTCGAAATGGGCCTCGCAACCCAGAAATAGCTCGCAAAGAGCAACATAACCCGCAATGTGTAGGATGGAGGCAGGTGTAAAGTTGTGCATTTGGAGGCCATAGTGCTCCAAAAGCCCTCGGAGGAATGGATGGATTGGAAATCCAACGCCTCTCAACAAATAGGGAACAGAACATACTCGTTCCCCCCTGGATGGGTTGGGGAACTTCTCCGCCTTCTCCCCACCGTTGAAGGAAGCCAATCCGGCTCGAACGGGAACTAGATCTGCGGGGGAAGAAATCCCTGGGTCTGCAGCTTCACAACTTGGCCGTGGGATACGGAACACTTTTCCCAATCACCCTGTTTGGGGCCGTGAGAGTGGTAGTAAGAGCTGGGAGCGCTAGCCATGTTGGGGTGGTTTCTATGGGCAAGCTCCGAGGATTCCTCATTTGGGGGAGATGGTGTGGGACTAGATCTGAGGATCCCCATCTCCTTAAATAGACAGTTTTCTCACAGGGTCGGGGTGGTAAATGCAAAAATGCCCCGACCTCTCGCATTTGCTCGACACGTGGAAGCTAAAATCATGAAGGTGCAGAAGCCGAGGAGCACAACTTTGAATGGAAAGCCAAATACCGCTCTTTAAGTCAGGTACTTTGAAGTATTCGGAGAAGGAACCCGCCTTGCAATGCCGAAGACAATCTGCACGCCGGACTCATCGTCATTGAAGCCTGGTTAGGGGCTATTGAGGGAGTCCTAGACTAAGGGGTCCTCGGACAGCCGGACTATATACTTTGGTCGGACCGTTGGACTATGAAGATACAAGATAGAAGACTTCTCCCCGTGTCCGGATGGGACTCTCCTTCACGTGGAAGGCAAGCTTAGCGATTCGGATATGTAGATTCCTTTCTTTGTAACTGACTTTGTGTAACCCTAGCCCCTCCGGTGTCTATATAAACTGGAGGGTTTAGTCCGTAGGACGATAATCATAACCTCATAGGCTAGACTTCTAGGGTTTAGCCATTACGATCTCGTGGTAGATAAACTCTTGTAATACTCATATTCATCAAGATCAATCAAGCAGGAAGTAGGGTACTACCTCCATAGAGAGGGTGATACGTCTCCAACGTATCTATAATTTTTTATTGTTCCATGCTATTATATTACCCCTTTTGGATGTTTATGGGCTTTATTTTACACATTTATATCATTTTTTTGGACTAACCTACTAACCGGAAGCCCAGCCCGTATTGCTGTTTTTTTGCCTATTTTAGTATTTCGAAGAAAAGGAATATCAAACGGAGTCCAAACAGAATGAAACCTTCGGGAGCGTGATTTTTGGAACGAACGTGATCCACAGGACTTGGAGTGCAAGCCAAGAAGCAGCCGAGGCGGCCACGAGATAGGAGGGCGCGCCCACCCCTACAGGGCGCGTCCCCTGTCTCGTGGGCCCCTTGGGCGGCCACCGACCTACTTCTTCCTCCTATATATACCCACGTACCCCGAAAACATCCAGGGAGCCAACAAAAAACAATTTCCACCACCATAACCTTCTGTATCCGCGAGATCCCATCTTGGAGCCTTCGTCGGTGCTCCGCCGGAGGGGAATCGACCATGGAGGGCTTCTACATCAACACCATAGGCCCTCCGATGAGTTGTGAGTAGTTTACCACAGACCTTCGGGTCCATAGTTATTAGCTAGATGGCTTCTTCTCTCTTTTTGGATCTCAATACCATGTTCTCCCCCTCTCTTGTGGAGATCTATTCAACGTAACTCTTTTTGCGGTGTGTATGTCGAGATCCGATGAATTGTGGGTTTATGATCAAGTTTATCTATGAGAAATATTTGAATCTCCTCTGAATTCTTTTATGTATGATTGAGTTATCTTTGTAAGTCTCTTCGAATTATCAGTTTGGTTTGGCCTACTAGATTGATCTTTCTTGCCATGGGAGAAGTGCTTAGCTTTGGGTTCAATCTTGCGGTGTCCTTACCCAGTGACAGCAGAGGTTGCAAGGCACGTACTGTATTATTGCCATCGAGGATAAAAATATGGGGTTTATATCATATTGCATGAGTTTATCCCTCTACATCATGTCATCTTTCTTAATGCGTTACTCTGTTCTTCTGAACTTAATACTCTAGATGCATGTTGGATAGCGGTCGATGTGTGGAGTAATAGTAGTAGATGCAGGTAGGAGTCGGTTTACTTGTCGCGGACGTGATGCCTATATACATGATCATGCCTAGATAATCTCATAATTATTCGCTTTTCTATCAATTGCTCGACAGTAATTTGTTCACCCACCGTAATACTTATGCTATCTTGAGAGAATCCACTAGTGAAACATATGGCCCCCGGGTCTATCTTTTATCATATAAGCTTTCAATCTACTTTTATTTGCATCTTTACTTTTCCAATCTATATTATAAAATACCAAAAATATATTTATCTTATCATACTATCTCTATCAGATCTCACTTTCGCAAGTGGCCGTGAAGGGATTGACAACCCCTTTATTGCATTGGTTGCGAGTTCTTTGTTTGTTTGTGTAGGTGCGTGGAACTTTTGAGGAGCCTCCTACTGGATTGATACCTTGGTTCTCAAAAACTGAGGGAAATGCTTACGCTACTATTGCTGCATTATCCTTTCCTCTTCAAGGAAAACCAACGCAAGCTCAAGACATAGCAAGAAGGATTTCTGGCGCCGTTGCCAGGGAGGTCTTCGCTCAAGTCAAGACATACCAAGTACCCATCACAAACTCATCTCCCTCGCATTTACATTACTTGCCATTTGCCTCTCATTTTCCTCTCCCCCACTTCACCCTTGCTGTTTTATTCGCCCTCTCTTTCCCAATCCTCTCTCTCTTTTGTTAGCCTGCTTCTTCTTCCTCGCTTTTGTTTGCCGTTATGTCTGAAATTGGGGAGATTATCGTCGATATGGACAATAATGATAACATGGAAAATTCTAAGGCTCCGGCCAAAGAACCCCCTATCTTGCATACTAAAAAGTTTCGAATCGGTAGTGGTAACATTATTGGAAAAGGTGTTATTCAAGATTTCTTTACTTGTGCCGGTGCTTTACCTTCCATAGGTGGTTCTATTCTTCATAGAACTAGTTGTCTTGCGGATGCTATCGCTATGCTTGTAGTTGAACTTGAAAGACAATTTATGCATATGGATCCTTGCATACAAAGAATTTTCCTCGAATTTATTGAGCATTCTTCTGTTAAGCGCACTATTACTATCTTTTTGGCTCATTAGTTTAGATTTATAATAAGAGAGGCCAAAGACATCTTTGCGCACTATACGGTGGACGTTGGTCGTCCTCCCATAGAGGCGATCCTCTTCGATCAAGAGGAAATTAGGCGTTTCCAATCTTCGGACTATGTTGCTTTCAATGAAAACCTTAGAAAAAAGGTTCCTACCAATGTCCTAGTTGATAGAATTTCCGAACTTAATAATGATTTTGCTCTTCGAAATAATGAGCTAGGATACTCTCTTGAGTATAGGCTCACGAAATTTTGCCAAAAGAATGCTTATAGTGATGAATTAGTTGTGCATTATGAAGGGCCAAAGGAGGAACCCGTTCCTCCTATGATTGATCTTGGGGACTTTTTTCCTGCTAAATTTAGCCCTTTTGATTACTTTTTCTTGCCTCAAAGAAAACTTGCTGCTGAACGTAGAGAATATGAGATGAGTTTTCAAGATCTATCTTATTATTTTGGCACTACTTAGGTCTATCTTCGCTTTTATATGCCTAGCTAGGGGCGTTAAACGATAGCGCTAGTTGGGAGGCAACCCAATTTTATTTGTGTTTTTTGTTTTTATTTCTGTTTAGTAATAAATTTTGCATCTACCTTCTATTTAGATGTGTTTTTATGTTTTAATTAGTGTTTGTGCCAAGTAGAACCTATAGGATATCCTACGATGATAGTTGATTTGATTCTGCTAAAAAACAGAAACTTTGCACGCACAAATTTAGTTTTGTTAAATCACAGAAACGTTATTTTGTGTTGATTCTTTTTGCTGCTGATAAATAGACAAATTATCCAGGACTTCCTATTTTGGTAGGATTTTTGGAGTTCCATAAGTTTGCGTTAGTTACAGATTGCTACAGACTGTTCTGTTTTTGACAGATTCTGTTTTCCGTGTGTGGTTTGCTTATTTTGATGCATCTATGGCTAGTATTAAGTTGTATGAACCATAGAGACCTTGGAATACAGTAGGTTTAACACCAATATAAATAAAGAATGAGTTCATTACAGTACCTTATGTGGTGGTTTTGTTTTCTTTCACTAACGGAGCTTATGAGATTTCCTATTGAGTTTTGTGTTGTGAAGTTTTCAAGTTTTTGTAAAGATTTGATGGACTATGGAATAAGGAGTGGCAAAACCCTAAGCTTGGGGATGCCCATGGCACCCCAAGATATTAAAGAATAGCCAAAAGCCTAAGCTTGGGGATGCCCCGGAAGGCATCCCCTCTTTCGTCTTCGTTTATCGGTAACTTTACTTGGAGCTATATTTTTGTTCACCACATGATATGTGTTTTGTTTGGAGCGTCGTGTATGATATTAGTATTTGCTTTTTAGTTTACCACAATTATCCTTGCTGTACACATCTTTTGGGGGAAGCCTACTTGATTGAAATTTATTAGAATATTCTATGTGCTTCACTTATATCTTTTAGAGCACGGCGGTGGCTTAATTTTGTAGAAATTGCTAGTCTCTCATGCTTCACTTATATTATTTTGAGAGTCTCTTAGAACAGCATGGTATTTTCTATTGTTATAAAATTGGTCCTAGAATGGTAGGCATCCAAGTGGGTATAATAAAAACTATCATAGAAAGTGAATTGGATGCTATGATCAGTTTAATACTTGATAATTGTTTTGAGATATGGAGGTAGTGATATTAAAAGTCATGCTAGTTGGGTGATTATGAATTTAAAGAATGCTTGTGTTGAAGTTTGTGATTCCCGTAGCATGCACGTATGGTGAACCGCTTTGTGATGAAGTTGGAGCACAGTTTTATTAATTGATTGTCTTCCTTATGAGTGGCGGTCGGGGACGAGCGATGGTCTTTTCCTACCAATCTATACCCCTAGGAGCATGCGCATAATACTTTGTTTTTGATGACTTGTAGATTATTGCAATAAGTATATGAGTTCTTTTGACTAATGTTGAGTCCATGGATTATATGCACTCTCACCCTTCCACCATTGCTAGCCTCTCTTGTGCCGCGCAACTTTCGTCGATACCTTACACCCACCATATACCTTCCTCAAAACAGCCACCATACCTACCTATTATGGCATTTCCATAGCCATTCCAAGATATATTGCCATGCAACTTTCCATCGTTCCGTTTATATGACACGCTTCATCATTTTCATATTGCTCTTTGTGTGATCATGTAGTTGACATCGTATTTGTGGTAAGGCCACCTTCATAATTTTCATACATGTTGCTCTTGATTCATTGCATATCCCGGTACACCGCCGGAGGCATTCATATAGAGTCATATTTTGTTCTAGTCTTGAGTTGTAAATCAATAAAAGTGTGATGATCTTCGTCCCAGTGAGGAAAGGATGATGGAGACTATGATTCCCCCACAAGTCGAGATGAGACTTCGGACTAAAAAGAAGAAGAAAAAAAAGAGAAAGGCCAAAAAAAGAAAGGCCAAAGAAAAAAAAGAAAGAAAAAAAGAGAAAAGAAAAAAGAGAATAAAAAAAGGAAAAAATGAGAGAAAAAGAGAGAAGGGACAATGCTACTATCCTTTTGCCACACTTGTGCTTCAAAGTAGCGCCATGATCTTCATGATAGAGAGTCTCCTATGTTGTCACTTTCATATACTAGTGGGAATTTTTCATTATAGAACTTGGCTTGTATATTCCAATGATGGGCTTCCTCAAAATGCCCTAGGTCTTCGTGAGCAAGCGAGTTGGATGCACACCCGCTAGTTTCTTTTGTTGAGCTTTCATACATTTATAGCTCTAGTGCATCTGTTGCATGGCAATCCCTACTCACTCACATTGATATCTATTAATGGGCATCTCCATAGCCCGTTGATACGCCTAGTTGATGTGAGACTACCTTCTCCTTTTTGGTCTTCTCCACAACCATCATTCTATTCCACATATAGTGCTATGTCCACGGCTCACACTCATGTATTGCGTGAAAGTTAAAAAAGTTTGAGATTACTAAAGTATGAAACAATTGTTTGGCTTGTCATCGGGGTTGTGCATGATTAAATACTTTGTGTGATGAAGATAGAGCAACAGCCAGACTATATGATTTTGTAGGGATAACTTTCTTTAGCCATGTTATTTTGAGAAGACATGATTGCTTTGATTAGTATGCTTGAAGTATTACTATTTCTTATGTCAATATGAACTTTTATTTTGAATCATTTGGATCTGAACATTCATGCCACAATAAATAAAATTACATTCAGAATTATGCTAGGTAGCATTCCACATCAAAAATTCTGTTTTTATCATTTACTTACTCGAGGACGAGCAGGAATTAAGCTTGGGGATGCTTGATACGTCTCCAACGTATCTATAATTTTTTATTGTTCCATGCTATTATATTACCCCTTTTGGATGTTTATGGGCTTTATTTTACACATTTATATCATTTTTTTGGACTAACCTACTAACTGGAGGCCCAGCCCGTATTGCTGTTTTTTGCCTATTTCAGTATTTCGAAGAAAAGGAAAATCAAACGGAGTCCAAACGGAATGAAACCTTGGGGAGCGTGATTTTTGGAACGAACGTGATCCAGAGGACTTGGAGTGCAAGCCAAGAAGCAGCTGAGGCGGCCACGAGATAGGAGGGTGTGCCCACCCCTACAGGACGCGCCCCTGTCTCGTGGGCCCCTCGGGCGGCCACCGACCTAGTTCTTCCTCCGATATATACCCAATTACCCCGAAAACATCCAGGGAGCCAACGAAAAACAATTTCCACCACCGTAACCTTTTGTATCCGCGAGATCCCATCTTGGAGCCTTCGCCAGCGCTCCGCCGGAGGGGGAATCGACTACGGAGGGCTTCTACATTAACACCATAGCCCCTCCAATGAGTTGTGAGTAGTTACCATAGACCTTCGGGTCCATAGTTATTATCTAGATGGCTTCTTCTCTCTTTTTGGATCTCAATACCATGTTCTCCCCCTCTCTTGTGGAGATCTATTTGATGTAACTCTTTTTGCAGTGTGTTTGTCGAGATCCGATGAATTGTGGGTTTATGATCAAGTTTATCTATGAGAAATATTTGAATCTCCTCTGAATTCTTTTATGTATGATTGAGTTATCTTTGCAAGTCTCTTTGAATTATCAGTTTGGTTTGGCCTACTAGATTGATCTTTCTTGCCATGGGAGAAGTGCTTAGCTTTGGGTTCAATCTTGCGGTGTCCTTACCCAGTGATAGCAGGGGTTGCAAGGCATGTATTGTATTGTTGCCATCGAGGATAAAAAGATGGGGTTTATATCATATTGCATGAGTTTATCCCTCTACATCATGTCATCTTTCTTAATGCGTTACTCTGTTCTCATGAACTTAATACTCTAGATGCATGCTGGATAGCGGTCAATGTGTGGAGTAATAGTAGTAGATATAGGTAGGAGTCGGTCTACTTGTCGCGAACGTGATGCCTATATACATGATCATGCCTAGATAATCTCATAATTATTCGCTTTTCAATCAATTGCTCGACAGTAATTTGTTCACCCACCATAATACTTATGCTATCTTGAGAGAAGCCACTAGTGAAACCTATGGCCCCCGGGTCTATCTTTTATCATATAAGCTTTCAATCCACTTTTATTTGCATCTTTACTTTTCCAATCTATATTATAAAATACCAAAAATATATTTATCTTATTATACTATCTCTATCCCATTTCACTTTCGCAAGTGGCCGTGAAGGGATTGACAACCCCTTTATTGTGTTAGTTGCGAGTTCTTTGTTTGTTTGTGTAGGTGCGTGAGACTTTTGAGGAGCCTCCTACTGGATTGATACCTTGGTTCTCAAAAACTGAGGGAAATACTTACGCTACTATTGCTACATCACCCTTTCTTCTTCAAAGAAAACCAATGAAAGCTCAAGACGTTGCAGAGGGCCCGAACCTGGGTAAACATTGTGTCTCCCGCCTCTTGTTACCATTAGCCTTAGACGCACAGTTCGGGACCCCCTACCCGAGATCCGCCGGTTTTGGCACCGACACCCATCCATCCTTCACTTCCTTCATTACGACTTCTCGATGCTCATTGCAGTCTGGATGGAATACTTTAACCTTCATTGTGTGTCCACCAATCATGTACTTTGCGAGGTAATCCTGAGTGAACTGCTTCGGGAACCACTGCGAACGAAAAAGTTTCAGACATTGTTGTCTAACAACTCATTATGGGCAGTAAAAAGAGAAGGCTGCAGAGTTGGTAGTTACCATCCTACATCTCACTTTTGTGTTGGTTAGAGCATAAACAAATAATTTGCCTGCCACCATTCGTATCTTTTTGCTAATAATCCATATCAATTTCCTCACTTGATGCTTGTTCATGAATATCTCATTGCCCCATACGCAAAAAGGATCGATGCGTGGATCCTTGCCAAGGGCATATGTACCTACAAGCAACAAGTCAATATTAGAAGCTAACAAGTGTCTAGGCCTGGACCTGTATGCACTACATTACGGAATTATGGGGGAGTACAAGCCGAGGGATGAAGCTAACCTCGGCAGAAAATGGTGGCCACTCCCGTTGTTGTCCTGTATAAGTAGTGGAAAGGCATGATAAGTACAGCAACCTTAACATCAAAAAAATATAGTGTCACACCCTAGCTAGTTATGCATTAGAGTGTTGCATCATGTTTACTCATTCATCAGAAACTTGAAATGGGGATGACAGAACCCCCAGTCCCCTCTGAAACCAACTAGGGTTTACTAAAATAATTTTTCAATGAACCTGAAATGCCCTTCTAAAATGCCCATCATTTTTGCCTTGGTTCAGAACCTCTGCCAAAAGTGGTGCACATTTTCCTAGGCCATCCTAGGGTTTTGAATTAAATCATAACTATTTGAATTTGGGCATTTAAAATTATATAAAATATTTAAATGCTCAAATATCTCCAAACTAAAATGTTTCATGTTGGAAATAATCCAACTATGGACCAGGAGTAGTTTGGTGATTTTTGGAGTTGCCTAGGTATTTTATTTAATTCAACAAAGTCGCAGTTATATTAAATAAAAACAGAAAATAAAGAAAGGGGAAGACTTACCTGTGCGGCCCAGCCCAGCCGGCCCAGCACTGTGCTGGCCCGTGCCAGCCAGCTGCTTCCCCTCGCCAGAGCAGGCAGGGAGGTGAGCATGGCGCGCCCGAGCTCGCCACGCACCACCCAGCCTCTCTGCATCGCCCTGGTCGCCGTTGCGCCGCGTGGATCGTCTTCTGGTCGTCGCCCCGACCTCGCCGACACCCCATTCACTCTCCCCCGGCTCTCCCTCACTCTCTCTCTCTCACGGCCGAAGCTCACCGTCGCTGCCGTTCGCCTTAGCCACCGTCTCCGACCATCCCTCGCTTCCCCGACCAGCTCAGAAGCTCCGCCTCGACTCCTTCTTCCTCCCCACTGCTCCACGGGTCCCCGGAAGCCCTGCATCGCCGCCACGTCGCCGTTCCCCCCTTCGGACTCCGACCACCGTCGCCGTCAAATTCGTCGTCTCCGACGCGTCCCCGAGCCCGCTTCGACGCCCACTGCAACCGCGGTGAGCTACGCCACCGTTTCCCCCTTCTCCCCTGCTCTCTCCCGACCCCTAGGCCCTAGCCCCACCGCGGCCGAAAGCTTCACGCCGCCGGCGATGTCGCCGTCGTGGCCACGATCGCCGTAGCGCCCAACCGAGCACGCCATCGTGCTCCACATCTCACTAGGAGCACGTAGCACGCTCCAACACCCCCCTTAACACCCTGCAACACCGTTCCCGTGCACGACCGAACCCCGGCCGCCGCAGCCGAGCTCGCCGCCGTCGACTCCGGCCACCCCGACCCCAACGGACTCCGCCAAGAGCCGCGGGTCGTCCTCAGCTTCACTCCGGTGGCCTCCGCGGTTCATTTGGTGGCCGAAACGACCAAAACCACTATCGCCGCCGCACTGATGGTCGCCGCCGGCCAGAACTCCGGCGAGCTGACATGGCCTAGTTAATTAGCCACTAAACCACCACCTACTGACGCTGACAAGTGGGCCCCAGGGCTTAGTCAAAGCTAACCAGCCCGGGTCAACACGGGATTAGCCCCTGTGTCACTGACGTGTGGACCCCACACGTCAGGTTTGACCCGAGCCAGCCCTGTTGACCTGCTGATGTCACTGTGACGTCAGGCTGACGCAGTAAATGATATTTCTGGATTTAAATTAAATCAGGAAATTCCAGAATATTAATTAAACTTCAAAAATTCATAACTTTTATTTTGTAACTCCAAATTGGACAAATTATATATGAAAAATGATCAGAAAAATCCAATCTATCCATCTGTACTATTTTCATGCATGATCCAACAAGTTAAATGGATGTTTTAATCAGAACAAGGAAAAGCACTTTAAAAGGCCATATTTGAAATTGAAATTTGAATCTTTGATTCAAATTTGTTCAAACCCTTCTGGCTTTAGTTGCATTAGCCCAACACACTCATATTGCCATGTTTCATGCATGCATCATATTGTTGCACATTGTTTGGTGATGCCTGTGTATCGTTATCCTTTACGACAGGATCTGTCCCCGAGGAGTACCGTGACTACCCTAACGAAGAACCGTATCCGTGCATCGAACCATCAGGCAAGCAACCAACCATTTGATCATATCGATACAATCCCATGTTCTTGCTCCTGCTCTCTTTTACTGCATTAAGACAACGCGATTCAAACTGTTGTGTGCTACGGTAGTTGAACCCATTTCCTCTGCATGACCTGTCATTGCCACAGTAACTAGATGAAACCCACTAGCATGTGTAGGAGTTGATTGAGCCATATGTATGTGTTGTTCCTACCTTGCTATGCCTGCTATGCTTAGAGTCGTGTCAGGTCTGGTTCATCTGGGTGATGGGCTAGAGTGAAATGATTATGTCGGTAATGAGAGTGGTGTGGTGAACACGTTTTGGTAAAGGTATCGATGAGAGGCCATGTAGGAGTACATGGTGGGTTGTTTCATTGAAGCCGACCTTAAGCACTGAGATCTGTATGTGTGATTTAAGAATCAGCTACTACCATGCATTGGGCCCGAAACCAATGGACCCTCTCGACTTCTTATTCACCCTAGTTCTCCGTCCAGGAGTTGCAAGTAGTTTCTGGTGTTTGTAGCCTACTGGAGGCCGTGGACAGCGCTGACCGTAGGGGTGGGCTGTGATGCGGTAGGTACGTGGCCGGGTGTACCGAATACCCGTTAGGTATCTCGGGAACCCTGTTCACATCGTTCGGGGCCGTATGGGAAACCTCGGCTGGACTCCCTGCGGATGGAACCTGAATAGGCGATAAACCTGGACTGGAGGCTTAGGTGATTAGGTAGGTCGTGGCCGACACCCACGTTGGGCTTCCGCTTGATGGTTGCCGAGTACATGTCGTGTAAACGACGGTAAGTGGTGAGAGCGTGTATGAAGAAGTACCCCCTGCAGGGTTAACATGATCTATTCGAATAGCCGCGTCCGCGGTAAAGGACTACTTGGTTGCCTATACAGTTCATAGACAAGTAAATGGAAACTACTAAAAGCCTCAAGATAAGTGTGAGTGCCGAGGATGGCTCCTCCGTAGGAGGACGGAGGTGGATCCTCGGTAGTGTATTGAAGTGGTGAATAGTGGACTCGTGTGCGCAAAACTATTTCAAGTTGAAGTATCGTAGGATAGCCTAGCCAAGAGTCAAAGCTGGCTTGCTGCAATAACTCCACCAACCCTTCTTGATACTATGCATGTATGTAGGACCTGATGTAAGTCTTGCTGAGTACCTTTGTACTCATGTTGCTATAATCTACATTTTTACAGAAGACGCTGCAACCCCTTCTGATGGGTTCTATGTAGACGTTGACATCAACGAGTAGGCTAAAGACCCAGGTGGTGACCCTGAGCTTGTGAAGGACCACATAGTATAGTCAGAGGCTTTCCAAGCCTCTTTTATTTTACTAGTTGTCTGTACTCAGACAAGTTACTTCCGCTGCTGGCTTGTATGATTGTATGACTTGTATGTTGGGTCGTGAGACCCGTACCTTTGTGTGTATGTTATGTATGGCTCAATGAGCCTTAAATAAAGTACTTGTGTCATAGAGTCATGTTGTGATGCTTCGTTGTATTTGCACATATCGAGCATATTGTGTGTATGATTGAAATGCTTGGTATGTGTGGGATCTGACTATCTAGTTGTTTATCTTTAGTAGCCTCTCTTACCGGGAAATGTCTCCTAGTGTTACCGCTGAGCCATGGTAGCTTGCTACTGCTCTGGAACACTTAGGCTGGCCGGCATGTGTCCTTCTTCGTTCCTGTGTCTGTCCCTTCGGGGAAATGTCACGCTTTGAGTACCGGAGTCCTGTTAGCCCGCTACAGCCCGGTTTACCGGAGTCCTGCTAGCCCAGTGCTACAGCCCGGACCCACCTGCTGATGACCGACACGTTCGAAGCTGGGTCATGGATGCCTGTCCCTGTAAGTCTGTGCCACTTTGGGTTTACGACTAGTCATGTCAGCCCGGGCTCTTTATCATATGGATGCTAGCGACACTTTCATATACGCGAGCCAAAAGGCGCAAACGGTCCCGGGAAAAGGTAAGACGACACCCGTGGGGATACCGTGCGTGAGGCCGCAAAGTGATATGAGGTGTTACCAGCTAGATCGATGTGACATCGAGTCGGGGTCCTGACAGCGTTGGCATCAGAGCAGGACTGCCTGTAGGTTCTCCAAGCCAAACTGGTCGATGTTGAGTCTAGAAATTCTTTAGTTATATGTAGGGGAATTGTTTGTGGGTTGGAACGTAAGGCTCTTTTTACTCCTTATACCTTATGACTTTCTGATCTGAGTCAGTCAATTCGTCCACCGGGGGTTAAGGAATTAGGATCTACTCTCTCTATCAGGATCACGTGTTACTAATCAGTAGTACCTTATAAGTTTGATGGTTACAAGCCTAGTTCAGTTCTACTACCACATTATGTTGTTAGAATGGTTCCAGAACTTTGATATGATGATGTTGGGTGTGTACGAAATCCTTTGTCAAATGTCTCAATATCCTTTTTGAGCATTTACAGCTGTTATGCTGCCGAAATTTTGCTAGAAATTCTAATGCCTTGCATTATGATTATGCTTTCAGATGGCCACTCGCGACCTCAATCAAGTGGTTCGCCTAACTCGATGCCTAGATGTACCCGGCCATACTGCTAAGTTGGTTAGGGTAATGACTGAGGCTGGATACCGCTGGTATCCTGAGTACACGGTCGAAGAGCAATTCCGAGATTTTAATCAAAGCCAGTATCTCTGCACTGTCAGGATATTTCCATCTTATCCTGGATCCACTGAGCCTCTTCACTGCTCCTATGGACTCGGGGTTACTATCGAGATGGCTGTGCAGGATGCCGCCTACTCTATGATGACCATTATGCGAGTCAGATCTGGTTTATTTCGGGACTCTGACTTCCGGTATATGCCAGGATCACTTCCGGGAGCACAAGGATATCTCCAAGCTATTTATGCTGACTCCACTCAGGAGGATTCACGGACTCGCACCACTGCTGAGATGCTCGAGGATAAGGACCGTGAAAATCGGGCCTTAAGGTTAGAGCTCTTCAATACCCGTGCCGATCACTGGGCCACTTTGACTCGGTTCGCACCGGCGGTGCAAGCTGGATATTCGGATATGCGCGATCTCTATCCTGTGAGATCTGCTCTGCCGGACGTGATGGTTTGGCGTGATGTAGGAGGCATCACCCCACCTCGCGGTCCCCGCAGTCCACCGTTTGTTGGTCCAAGGCCTCATCCTAGCCCCTACGGTCCACAAGCTCCGCGAGATCGTCTGTTTCCGGATGAACATGTTGAGCTTCCAGGCTATGGAGGTGACTTTTATGAGGACTACTACGGATCGGTCTGAGTTAGGGGTAGCATCACTAGTTCGCACTAGCTGTGTCATCTATCGTTCCGCGTGACTCGTGGGATATGTCCTAGTTTGTACTCTTTCCGGAGGTGTAGAAAATAATGTATAGGAGCTTGGAATGCCTCTGACGAGATGTAATCCTTTTCTCACCGTAATAGTACTTTGTTTGGTCTTGTACTAAACCTTGTATGGTGTGCATGACGATGGAATAAAGAAGCAGTTTCTGTATCTACCATGTCATACGGATGATCATCTTGCATTTCGAGTTATTCCTTACCTTATGTATCCTATGTCGGAATTTTACCATCCTGACTAAATCATTGTCTTGTCTACCTAGGATGGTCAACACACGCGCTAATCCTGCTTCCCAAGAGCAGGCCGAAGGCAGTGAAGCCAGGAATGAAAATCTGCCTCATCCTCCTTCACTAGCCGAGGTGATGATGGAAGCTGAGAGAAACAAGCGGGAGACAAACCGTTTGTTGGAGCGTATAGAACAGAATACAGCACACCATCAGAGGGCTAACGTGGTGTCACTCAGTGATTTTATCAAATTGCATCCACCCACGTTCCACCACTCCGTCGAGCCTCTCGACGCTGATGACTGGCTTCGCAGTATCTCTCACAAGCTGCGTTCCGCGTTGGTAGCGGAGGATGACAAGGTCACCTTCGCCGCATATCATCTTGAAGGCCCCGCCAGTCTATGGTGGGAGAATTATGGAGCCATGCGCCCAGCGGGCCATGTCACCACTTGGGCTGAGTTCAGTGAGGCTTTCCGTGAACATCACATTCCGGAGGGTCTCATGGACCGTAAACGTGAAGAATTTTGCAGTTTCACCCAAGGCCGACTTTCTGTGGATGCCTATAGCAGAGAGTTTGGTAATCTCGCACGATATGCAACTGAGGAAGTTTCTACTGACGCCAAGAAGCAAGCAAGGTTCCGAAAGGGCCTTAGCCCTGAGCTTCGCCGCGACCTCCGTCTGCATGAGTGCACATCTTTTTCGAAACTTGTCAACAAAGCCATCAGTGCTGAAACTGGTCAGACTGATTATGATGCAACACGCAAGCATGGACGTGATATGGGTTCCTCATCCGGTGCTGGTCCTCAGAAACGCCGCGTGTGGGTGCCCAATACCGCCCTGCCACCCAGGTTCACACCGAGGCCATCTTTCCAGGCGCCTCGCCCTGTTCAACAGTCTGCACCGGCCAAGCCCTATGGGGGTCCATCCAATAATGCTCCTCCACGTACCAGTTCCGTGACTTGTTTCAAGTGTGGGGAATCTGGTCATTATATGCGCGAGTGTCCCCAGACCAACCCCAATCAATCTGCTAAAGCTGTTGGCCGTGGCAAGCCGACAGGGAAGGTGTTCCATGCCAAACCGGTCACCGCTTCACGTGGCCATGTCAACTGTATCTCTGCCGAAGAAGCTCAAGAGGACCCCAACGTCGTTCTCGGTACGCTTCTTGTTAATTGCCACCCGGCATCCGTTCTTTTCGATACAGGAGCCTCTCATTCTTTTATATCTGAAAGTTATGCCCGTTTGCATAACGTTGCATTCTGTGACTTGCCATCCACTATGGAAATCTCTACCCCTGGGTCTAGATGGCAGACCTCTAGGGTAAGTTATGGAAATGAGATCCAAGTCGACAGATTTGTTTTCCTTGCATCCTTGATAGCCCTTAAATCTTCGGATATTAATATCATTTTGGGTATGGACTGGATGTCAGCTCATCAAGCCAAAATTGATTGCTTCTCTAGGACTGTTCAACTCACCCATCCTTCGGGGAAGATAGTCAATGTCTTGACCCGAATAGCCAAGCGATAATTATATTCTCTTAACGCCAGCCCTTTGCCAGACCTTGAGGACGTTCCGGTAGTCCGTGACTTCCCGGATGTCTTTCCAGAGGAATTGCCAGGTGTTCCACCTGACAGGGATGTTGAGTTCGTAATAGATCTCATTCCAGGAACCGTTCCGATTGCTAGAAGACCCTATAAGATGGCACCCCTAGAACTAGCCGAGCTTAAGAAACAACTCGATGAATCCTTGAAAAAGGGTTTCATCCGCCCTAGTTCATCTCCGTGGGCTTGCCCCGTCCTATTCGTTAAGAAAAAGGATGGTACGGACCGGATGGTTGTAGATTACCGACCTGTCAATTTGGTCACAATCAAGAACAAATATCCACTTCCCAGGATCAACGACCTGTATGATCAGCTCGCTGGATCCTCAGTCTTCTCCAAGATGGATTTGAGGTTGGGCTACCATCAAATCAAAATCAGAAACAGGGACATTCCTAAAACGGCCTTTGTTACTCGCTATGGCCAATACGAGTACACCGTTATGTCCTTCGGATTAACCAACGCTCCAGCCACCTTTTCTCGGTTAATGAACTCAATCTTCATGGAGTATTTGGATAAATTCGTCGTGGTTTATCTCGATGATATACTCATCTACTCCAAGAACGAGGAAGAACATGCCGAACATCTAAGGCTAGTGTTGAAGAAACTTCGAGAGCATCACCTTTATGCCAAATTCTCTAAATGTGAATTCTGGTTGTCAGAAGTGACCTATCTGGGTCATGTAATATCTGGTAAAGGTATTGCTGTTAACCCTGAGCGAGTTCAAGCCGTCCTTGATTGGACTCCGCCCGAATCAGTCAAGCAAGTTCGGAGTTTTCTAGGCTTAGCGAGCTATTGCCGTCGCTTTGTCGAGAACTTCTCCAAGGTTGCTAAACCTCTAACTGAACTCCTCAAGAAAGATAAGAAGTTCGAATGGACTCCACAATGTGAGCACAGCTTTCAGGAACTGAAAAGACGCCTGACCTCTGCTCCCGTACTGGTACCGCCAGACTTCTCCAAGGACTTTGTTATCTACTGCGACGCCTCGCGACAAGGACTAGGTTGCATTCTCATGCAAGATCGACACGTAATTGCTTACGCTTCACGGCAATTGCACCCACATGAGGAGAATTATCCCACTCATGACCTAGAGCTTGCAGCCGTAGTCTATGCACTTAAGACCTGGCGACATTATCTCCTCGGTAATCGTTGTGAAATATTCACTGATCACCAAAGTCTGAAGTATATTTTCACCCAACCGGATTTGAATCTCAGGCAGAGACGTTGGGTTGAATTGATCACAGACTTCGACTTAGGGATAACCTATACCCCAGGGAAAGCCAACGTCATGGCTGATGCGCTAAGTCGTAAATCTTATTGTAACAACCTGATGTTACAACAAAGTCAACCGCTTCTCCATGAGGAATTTCGGAATCTTAACCTTCACATTGTACCTCAAGGTTTTCTCTCCACCTTGGTGGCAAAACCTACCCTTACGGATCAAATTATCAACGCACAGAAGGTAGATCCGGGAATCTCCCGCATCAAGAGAAACATTCAGAAAGGAATTGTGAATTGTTTCTCCGTTAATGATCAAGGAGTCGTATACTTCGGGAATCGACTAGTAGTTCCCAAAGTGCGCAACCTAAGGCGATTAATCCTTAAGGAAGCTCATGAATCTCCTCTCACCATTCACCCCGGTAGCACAAAAATGTATCAGGACCTACGCCAGAGGTTCTGGTGGACTAGGATGAAGAGAGAAATCGCTCAGTATATTGCTAATTGCGACGTCTGTCGTCGTGTAAAAGCAGAGCATCAACGGCCTGCTGGCACCCTTCAACCATTAGCTATTCCTGAATGGAAATGGGATAAAATTGGTATGGATTTCATTACCGGTTTTCCCAGGACCAAAAGAGGGAATAATGCTATTTTCGTTGTGGTCGATCGTCTTTCCAAAGTAGCTCATTTCTTACCTGTTCGTGAGAGTATAACCGCTAGTCAGCTGGCAGACTTATACATCTCCCGAATAGTGTCTCTTCATGGTGTCCCTTTGGAAATCAATTCGGATCGAGGAAGTCTTTTCACCTCTCGATTTTGGGAAAGTTTCCAAAATTCTATGGGAACCCGTCTCTCCTTTAGCACCGCTTTCCACCCTCAGTCAAGTGGTCAAGTGGAACGCGTCAATCAGATTCTAGAAGACATGCTTCGAGCCTCTGTTATCTCGTTCGGAATGGACTGGGAGAAGTGCCTTCCATTTGCCGAATTCGCTTACAACAACAGCTATCAATCCAGCTTGGGTAAAGCCCCTTTTGAAGTCCTCTATGGACGGCGATGTCGAACACCCCTTAACTGGTCAGAGACCGGGGAAAGACAATTCTTTGGCCCGGATATGATTCAGGAAGCAGAAGAACAAGTTCGTATCGTTCGTGAAAAGTTGAAAACAGCCCAATCTCGTCAAAAGAGTCAATATGACCGAAAACATAAGGCTATGACTTTCGAGGTTGACGAGAAGGCTTATCTTCGGGTCACCCCTCTGAAGGGAACCCATCGTTTCGGTATTAAAGGCAAATTGGCTCCTCGTTACATTGGACCTTTTCGCATTCTTGCCAAACGAGGAGAAGTTGCCTACCAATTGGAACTACCTCCGCACCTCTCCAGAGTTCACGATGTCTTCCACATTTCTCAACTCAGGCGTTGCTTCTCGGATCCTATCCGTGAAGTGGACCACGAAACGCTTGATCTCCAAGATAATCTTACCTATCGAGAGTACCCCATTCGTATCCTCGATCAAGCCGAACGTACCACGCGACGTCATAATATCAAGTTTCTCAAGGTTCAATGGTCGCACCATTCTGAAGATGAAGCAACCTGGGAAAGGGAGGATCGTCTTCGACTTGAATATCCCGCCTTCTTCCCGGAGGAACCCAAATCTCGGGACGAGATTCTTTTGAGTGGGGGTGAGTTGTCACACCCTAGCTAGTTATGCATTAGAGTGTTGCATCATGTTTACTCATTCATAAGAAACTTGAAATGGGGATGACAGAACCCCCAGTCCCCTCTGAAACCAACTAGGGTTTACTAAAATAATTTTTCAATGAACCTGAAATGCCCTTCTAAAATGCCCATCATTTTTGCCTTGGTTCAGAACCTCTGCCAAAAGTGGTGCACATTTTCCTAGGCCATCCTAGGGTTTTGAATTAAATCATAACTATTTGAATTTGGGCATTTAAAATTATATAAAATATTTAAATGCTCAAATATCTCCAAACTAAAATGTTTCATGTTGGAAATAATCCAACTATGGACCAGGAGTAGTTTGGTGATTTTTGGAGTTGCCTAGGTATTTTATTTAATTCAACAAAGTCGCAGTTATATTAAATAAAAACAGAAAATAAAGAAAGGGGAAGACTTACCTGTGCGGCCCAGCCCAGCCGGCCCAGCACTGTGCTGGCCCGTGCCAGCCAGCTGCTTCCCCTCGCCAGAGCAGGCAGGGAGGTGAGCATGGCGCGCCCGAGCTCGCCACACACCACCCAGCCTCTCTGCATCGCCCTGGTCGCCGTTGCGCCGCGTGGATCGTCTTCTGGTCGTCGCCCCGACCTCGCCGACACCCCATTCACTCTCCCCCGGCTCTCCCTCACTCTCTCTCTCTCTCACGGCCGAAGCTCACCGTCGCCGCCGTTCGCCTTAGCCACCGTCTCCGACCATCCCTCGCTTCCCCGACCAGCTCAAAAGCTCCGCCTCGACTCCTTCTTCCTCCCCACCGCTCCACGGGTCCCCGGAAGCCCTGCATCGCCGCCACGTCGCCGTTCCCCCCTTCGGACTCCGACCACCGTCGCCGTCAAATTCGTCGTCTCCGACGCGTCCCCGAGCCCGCTTCGACGCCCACTGCAACCGCGGTGAGCTACGCCACCGTTTCCCCCTTCTCCCCTGCTCTCTCCCGACCCCTAGGCCCTAGCCCCACCGCGGCCGAAAGCTTCACGCCGCCGGCGATGTCGCCGTCGTGGCCACGATCGCCGTAGCGCCCAACCGAGCACGCCATCGTGCTCCACATCTCACTAGGAGCACGTAGCACGCTCCAACACCCCCCCTAACACCCTGCAACACCGTTCCCGTGCACGCCCGAACCCCGGCCGCCGCAGCCGAGCTCGCCGCCGTCGACTCCGGCCACCCCGACCCCAACGGACTCCGCCAAGAGCCGCGGGTCGTCCTCAGCTTCACTCCGGTGGCCTCCGCGGTTCATTTGGTGGCCGAAACGACCAAAACCACTATCGCCGCCGCACTGATGGTCGCCGCCGGCCAGAACTCCGGCGAGCTGACATGGCCCAGTTAATTAGCCACTAAACCACCACCTACTGACGCTGACAAGTGGGCCCCAGGGCTTAGTCAAAGCTAACCAGCCCGGGTCAACACGGGATTAGCCCCTGTGTCACTGACGTGTGGACCCCACACGTCAGGTTTGACCCGAGCCAGCCCTGTTGACCTGCTGATGTCACTGTGACGTCAGGCTGACGCAGTAAATGATATTTCTGGATTTAAATTAAATCAGGAAATTCCAGAATATTAATTAAACTTCAAAAATTCATAACTTTTATTCTGTAACTCCAAATTGGACAAATTATATATGAAAAATGATCAGAAAAATCCAATCTATCCATCTGTACTATTTTCATGCATGATCCAACAAGTTAAATGGATGTTTTAATCAGAACAAGGAAAAGCACTTTAAAAGGCCATATTTGGAATTGAAATTTGAATCTTTGATTCAAATTTGTTCAAACCCTTCTGGCTTTAGTTGCATTAGCCCAACACACTCATATTGCCATGTTTCATGCATGCATCATATTGTTGCACATTGTTTGGTGATGCCTGTGTATCGTTATCCTTTACGACAGGATCTGTCCCCGAGGAGTACCGTGACTACCCTAACGAAGAACCGTATCCGTGCATCGAACCATCAGGCAAGCAACCAACCATTTGATCATATCGATACAATCCCATGTTCTCGCTCCTGCTCTCTTTTACTGCATTAAGACAACGCGATTCAAACTGCTGTGTGCTACGGTAGTTGAACCCATTTCCTCTGCATGACCTGTCATTGCCACAGTAACTAGATGAAACCCACTAGCATGTGTAGGAGTTGATTGAGCCATATGTATGTGTTGTTCCTACCTTGCTATGCCTGCTATGCTTAGAGTCGTGTCAGGTCTGGTTCATCTGGGTGATGGGCTAGAGTGAAATGCTTATGTCGGTAATGAGAGTGGTGTGGTGAACACGTTTTGGTAAAGGTATCGATGAGAGGCCATGTAGGAGTACATGGTGGGTTGTTTCATTGAAGCCGACCTTAAGCACTGAGATCTGTATGTGTGCTTTAAGAATCAGCTACTACCATGCATTGGGCCCGAAACCAATGGACCCTCTCGACTTCTTATTCACCCTAGTTCTCCGTCCAGGAGTTGCAAGTAGTTTCTGGTGTTTGTAGCCTACTGGAGGCCGTGGACAGCGCTGACCGTAGGGGTGGGCTGTGATGCGGTAGGTACGTGGCCGGGTGTACCGAATACCCGTTAGGTATCTCGGGAACCCTGTTCACATCGTTCGGGGCCGTATGGGAAACCTCGGCCGGACTCCCTGCGGATGGAACCTGAATAGGCGATAAACCTGGACTGGAGGCTTAGGTGATTAGGTAGGTCGTGGCCGACACCCACGTTGGGCTTCCGCTTGAAGGTTGCCGAGTACATGTCGTGTAAACGACGGTAAGTGGTGAGAGCGTGTATGAAGAAGTACCCCCTGCAGGGTTAACATGATCTATTCGAATAGCCGCGTCCGCGCTACTTGGTTGCCTATACAGTTCATAGACAAGTAAATGGAAACTACTAAAAGCCTCAAGATAAGTGTGAGTGCCGAGGATGGCTCCTCCGTAGGAGGACGGAGGTGGATCCTCGGTAGTGTATTGAAGTGGTGAATAGTGGACTCGTGTGCGCAAAACTATTTCAAGTTGAAGTATCGTAGGATAGCCTAGCCAAGAGTCAAAGCTGGCTTGCTGCAATAACTCCACCAACCCTTCTTGATACTATGCATGTATGTAGGATCTGATGTAAGTCTTGCTGAGTACCTTTGTACTCATGTTGCTATAATCTACATTTTTACAGAAGACGCTGCAACCCCTTCTGATGGGTTCTATGTAGACGTTGACATCAACGAGTAGGCTAAAGACCCAGGTGGTGACCCTGAGCTTGTGAAGGACCACATAGTATAGTCAGAGGCTTTCCAAGCCTCTTTTATTTTACTAGTTGTCTGTACTCAGACAAGTTACTTCCGCTGCTGGCTTGTATGATTGTATGACTTGTATGTTGGGTCGTGAGACCCGTACCTTTGTGTGTATGTTATGTATGGCTCAATGAGCCTTAAATAAAGTACTTGTGTCATAGAGTCATGTTGTGATGCTTCGTTGTATTTGCACATATCGAGCATATTGTGTGTATGATTGAAATGCTTGGTATGTGTGGGATCTGACTATCTAGTTGTTTATCTTTAGTAGCCTCTCTTACCGGGAAATGTCTCCTAGTGTTACCGCTGAGCCATGGTAGCTTGCTACTGCTCTGGAACACTTAGGCTGGCCGGCATGTGTCCTTCTTCGTTCCTGTGTCTGTCCCTTCGGGGAAATGTCACGCTTTGAGTACCGGAGTCCTGTTAGCCCGCTACAGCCCGGTTTACCGGAGTCCTGCTAGCCCAGTGCTACAGCCCGGACCCACCTGCTGATGACCGACACGTTCGAAGCTGGGTCATGGATGCCTGTCCCTGTAAGTCTGTGCCACTTTGGGTTTACGACTAGTCATGTCAGCCCGGGCTCTTTATCATATGGATGCTAGCGACACTTTCATATACGCGAGCCAAAAGGCGCAAACGGTCCCGGGAAAAGGTAAGACGACACCCGTGGGGATACCGTGCGTGAGGCCGCAAAGTGATATGAGGTGTTACCAGCTAGATCGATGTGACATCGAGTCGGGGTCCTGACATATAGCAAAGGTAAACAATATCATCTCCAAATGATAGCTTGAATGTGTTGGTTTCAGCATGCTATTAAAGCATATATAATATGGAAGGCAATGTTACTGATAGCAGGCTTAACAGCCATCAAATATTGCAATTCAAACTGGTATTGTTGAGAATGAATAGAACATAGGTAATGCTTAGACATCACTGGATAAATGTGTAAAACTGAAATAAAGGGCATGTGTTAACTACACCAGGCATAACTGGAACCAAATATAGTCGTTCAAACTGGTATTGATGCAGTCGAGCGACACAGTTCCGACTTGCACATAATGAACAACACATTGTGAATGACTAAAATAAACAAGGCATAAATGATCAGTATAACAATCAAATATAGCCATTGAAAACTGGACAGAGTCTCATTGCAACCAACCTCACAAGCAAATACAGATAAACAGGGCATATGCTTGAAAACTAGACAAATGCTCACTTCAACCAACCTAACAAGCAAATACAGATAAACAAGGCATCTGCTTGAAAACTGGACAAATGCTAAAAAAAGCAACCTAACAAGCAAATACAGATAAACAAGGCATATGCTTGATAACTGGACAAATGCTCACTACAACCAAACAAAGAACCAAATACAAATAAACAAGGCATCGGCTCAATAACTGGAAAAATGCTCACTGCAACCAACCTAACAACTAAACACAGATAAACAAGGCATCTACTCACTATAGACAACAAAATATAGCCATTCATGAAACTAAAGTGGACAATTCATACTTAAACATCACATAGCCCTATTGAACAATACATTTTTACATAACTGAAATAATTAAACACGGCACAGTTATAGTACCGCATGGCAAATGCTACTACAACAAAGGGTACGGGTTGGCAAGCTAGAAAAGGTAAGATTTGTTGATAGGATGTTGCCTCACATTTCATGGGCGGGATCCTTCCAGTTGGAAGAACACAGGCCCATGGTGCTCTTTGATGTCACAGATGGGTTGTTTCACCATGGAAGAACCTTTGTGGGTGCCCTCGTCATGGTCGTCGTCGTGGTCAATGAGATCTGACTTGGCAATTGAGGAACCCAAGCCGCCGCCGTAGAAGGTGTCCTTCAGAAATGACAAAATGGGCTTAGTGGCGTATAAGGATCGCAAATCCTTGACCGCTTGGCGAAGGAGATCAGTGGTAGGGCCGTCGAAGAGATCGACGGCGGTTGAACCAGAGGGGTTGGGGATGAACCACGTAACCTGTGACATGGCCCGCGTGAAGCCGTCGCTATCGGAGAGCTTGATGTCATAGCCAGCTTTCCCGAGATACAGTAATATGCAAGCCCGCTGACATGAAGCCTTCGACATGGCAACATAGTTAACGTCTTCGCCGTCTTCCGCGGCGACATGTTGCTCCAGGATCGACAGGTCGGAGCGAACGGCGGTCACCTCGCCAACGTCCGCCGGGGAGGCCATGATAAACCTCTTCTTGGCCAAATGCTCGTCGGGCTCCCTGGGATACGTGGTCGAGCTTAGGCTGCAACATTCTGGGCAGGGGATTGATACGTCTCTGTCGTATCTATAATTTTTTATTGTTCCATGCCAATATTATTCAACTTTCATATACTTTTGGTAACTTTTTATACTATTTTTTGGGACTAACATATTGATCCAGTGCCTAGTGCTAGTTCATGTTTGTTGCATGTTTTATGTTTTGCAGAAACCCCATATCAAACAGAGTTCAAACGGGATAAAAACGGACGGAGAATATTTTTGGAATATTTGGGAAATATGGGAGGAAGAATCAACGCGAGACGATGCTCGAGGTGGCCACGAGGCAGGGGGCGTGCCTACCCCTACTGGCCGCGCCCCTGACCCTCTTGGGCCCTCGTAAGGCAGTTTCTGCTACTCTTTTGCCGCAAGAAAACTAATTTTTGGAAAAAAAAATCTTGGCGAAGGTTTGAATCCAATCGGAGTTACGGATCTCCGGATATAAAAGAAACGGTGAAAGGGCAGAGTCCGAGAACGCAGAAACAAAGAGAGACAGAGAGGCAGATCCAATCTCAGAGGGGCTCTTGCCCCTCCCAAGCCATGGAGACAATGGACCAGAGGGGAAACCCTTCTCCCATCTAGGGAGAAGGTCAAGGAAGAAGAAGAAGAAGGGGGGCTCTCTCCTCCTTGCTTCCGGTCGTGCCAGAATGCTGCCTGGGCCCATCATCATCACCGCAATCTACACCAACATCTCCATCACCTTCCCCCATCTATATTCAGCGGTCCACTCTCCCGCAACCCGTTGTACCCTCTACTTGAATATGGTGCTTTATGCTTCATATTATTATCCAATGATGTGTTGCCATCCTATGATGTCTGAGTAGCTTTTCGTTGTCCTACCGGTGATTGATGAATTGCTATGATTGGTTTAATTTGCTTGTGGTTATGTTGCTGTCCTATTGTGCCCTCCGTGTCGCGCAAGCGTGAGGGATTCCCGCTGTACGGTGTAGCAATACATTCATGATTCGTTTACAGTGGGTTGCTTGAGTGAAAGAAGCATAAACCCGAGTAAGGGGGTTGTGGCGTATGGGATAAAGGGGACTTGATGCTTTAATGCTATGGTTTGGTTTTACCTTAATGATCTTTAGTAGTTCCGGATGCTTGCTAGAGTTCCAATCATAAGTGCATATGATCCAAGAAGAGAAATTATGTTAGCTTATGCCTCTCCCACATAAAACTTGCTATCGGTCAACTCCTACCACCACTTTTCCACACTCGCTATATTTACTTTATTGCTTCTTTATCTAAACAGCCCCTAGCTTTTATTTACGTGCTCTTTATTATCTTGCAAACCTATCCAACAACACCTACAAAGTACTTCTAGTTTCATACTTGTTCTATGTAAAGCGAACACGAAGGGGACAGATCACCCATCTTGAGGGATGGATTTCGAATCGAGTGTTCCGTTGGAGGCGTCCCATGGCGACTTGGGTGGCGACTCCGCCCCCCAGCACGCCTCCGGCGCGGCGTCGCCGTGGCCTGGCACGCGCAGAGCGCGTTCTCTGCCGCCAACGGGCCGTGCTGCCGTTCCGTCGAAGGCAGGCCGTAACCCTCCCTCCCGTGTTGAGTTGGACCCTGGAATGGCACCACTGCTCCACCAAGGCGATGCTCAAGCTCCTAAGCGACCGTCCCGCCACAGCGCCGCCGTAATCACCCGCCGGACTTATCCGTTCACGGCAACCGCCTCGGGCCGGCTATAAATAGCACCCCCCCCGAGCTTGCTCTCGCCGCCCGCACAACTCCACCACCTCACTAGACCCCGCCTAGCCACTGGGAGAGCCTCGAGGGGCCTTTCTTCTTCGACTCCGGCCACCTCCGTCCGCCTCGGGCTCCGGCAACATTCTCTTTGGTGAGAACCCCTCAGCCGCCCTACTCTTGCCCGTAGCCCCATACCACCTCCAGTAGGCTAACCCCCACTTCAATTTGAACACCGCAGCTCCCTCCAGCGAGATCCACGACTGCCCGAACCGCCGTCCACCGGAGCAAGGGCCGCCGTCGACACAGTGCTCGCCGGCGACCACCACCACCACCCACAGACGCGGAAAGGTGCACTGATCACGAAGATTCCGGAGGAAGCAACAGAGCCGCAAACTTCACACAGTTAAACTCTGACTACTCCAAACCAGGCAAGCAATGTTTTAACTCTTGATATGATGAGTGGTTGTTGCATGTTTGCATTTTAGTATAGTCATGGCATGTTTATGAACATTTCCTTGAATGTTATATTACATGCACATAAGTGGAAAGTAAGTTTCGGAAAGCATTATGTTGTTGGATACATATTTGCATGGCCATGAGATGGCATGAGGATGGGTAAGATGGCAGTGTTGTGACATGCCAGTCTTATGCCAGATTATTTGACTTCCGTGACATCATGAAACAAATCACATTCCCATTCATTCCTTCCGGTACTATCACATGTTTTCCGAAAGGAATGTGGCTTAGTAAGTTGCAAATCGTTTTCCTGGTACACACCAAATAGAGACGCCGGGATGAGGGTTCCATGGCCCTGGATTAAAGCCTGTCATCCGGTCAGGGGGCATGGGTGTTTCCGGTTGGGACCGAGAGGGGGGCACCCCTTAGAGCGCGCGTATAGAAATTTGATCCCATGCTATTCGAGGTTGTGACCTCCCCGTCTCAAAGTTTTTCTTGGATGTTGTCCAGGGTGATTCCTGGCATCGTGAGGTGAAATGGGTGTGTACTAGTTAAATGTGTTTCTACTGAAATACCATAAACGGAACTAGTCCATTTGGGACTATGGAAATCTGTTAGCTGTGGTCAGTCAATACCAACTCTGCAGAGTTACCAATCTTTCAATTATCTTGTACTTCGTACAAGTACTATATTCATCTTATCTTGTCAGGTATCAGCCTCAGTGACAAAACTCCAGGGAAATACATGTGTGATAAATCCGGTTAAAAGACTATTCTTGTGGATGGACTAATCTTGTTATTTACTTGGTTACAAGCCCTGTCTATGATGTCGCTCAGACGTCCGATGGTGGCATACTTGTATTTACATTTAGTGTAAAGCCCTGTCTGTGATGTCGCTCAGACGTCCGACTGTGGCATTTCTTTTAAAGCCCTTTATGTGATGTCGCTCAGACGTCCGACTGTGGCATTTCTTTTAAAGCCCTTTATGTGATGTCGCTCAGACGTCCGACTGTGGCATTTCTTTTAAAGCCCTTTATGTGATGTCGCTCAGACGTCCGACTGTGTCATTTCTTTTAAAGCCCTGTATGTGATGTCGCTCAGACGTCCGACTGTGGCATTTCTTTTAAAGCCCTTTATGTGATGTCGCTCAGACGTCCGACTGTGGCATTTCTTTTAAAGCCCTTTATGTGATGTCGCTCAGACGTCCGACTGTGGCATTTCTTTTAAAGCCATGTATGTGATGTCGCTCAGATGTCCGACTGTGGCATTTTCTTTTAAAGCCCTTTATGTGGTGTCGCTTAGACGCCCGATTGCGGCATGAGTTTTATTTGTTTACCTTTCGAGGCGTCGCTCCAGACACCCGATCGGTTATCATTCATTTGTTTACTTATCAAGTCGTGCATAAATATTAGTATTGTTGCATGAGCATCATTTCTGTTCATGGCGCATTCATGCATTCATTGATTATATCTTTTGTCCGAACTGTCTTGCGAGTACTTTCAAAGTAGTCACCTGGCTTGTTGATTTGGCCAGATGATGATGAAGGCGATCTCATGGATGAAGAGTTTGATAGCTAGTCTGACGCCTAGAGGAGTCCCAGTCAGTCCCATGCGATCCTGTTTGGTCATTGTATTATCCGCTTCCGCAACCCCCAAAAATAAATTCATCGAGCCTCACCTCGACGCTCGATGGGCTGCCAGTTAGGAGTCAAGTTATCTACCACTTTTTACCTCAAGCTAGTAGCATACCACCACATCCCTGTGTCATAACCGCCCTTATGTAAGATATTGGCGAGTTTGTAATAAGATTGTTGAGCAGCCTCAGCTCAACCCTGTAATATATTTAATGCTACTCGCCCTCTATTCATCAAGTTTTGTCTACCGGTGAGGATGACTTTTCCTATACTAGGATTTAAAGATTGATTTTCTCAATAAGTATTTTATTGAAAAACCGGTCATGACAGACTTGGTAACCAGAGCCAGGCTGACTGTAGGAAGCCACTAGGTGCGATCGCTAATTGGTTATTAGCATGATAGAGTTATTCATGTTTTTACAAATGTAGTCATATTTCTAACAATCAGCATAAAATTTATGATCTGATCACTCAGAAGTTTTGCCTACTTTTGTAGATGGCTGGCAACGACTGCGAGTCTCAAATGTTCGCCAACGTGCCTGAGGGGTTCGTCAAGCTCCTCTCCTTCATCGTTCAGGTCGCGATGGGGCCATCCGTGCGCCCAGTCTTCACACTTTATCCACACAAGGTCAACGACAGTCTGACCATGCACCAGGCCGCGGTGCAATTCAGGGGAGGGCGTGCTGAGATATGCCACTTCCGTTTCTTGGGGAGAGCCATGCCTACAGAGAGGCATGCTATGCAGATGGCTGCCCGCGAGGCGATAGCTTGTCTTCGGGATGTCCTTCCTGCAATGAAGACCCGTCGCTACCACTACCTTCCATGCCACGTGCCATACACCTTTCACTACTTATTCTCTTGCCCCAGAGGAGAACGAGACGAGGCCTTTGAGATGCTTGTCGAGTACCTCCGAGCCCTGGAGGCAGCCTTCGACAGCATGGTGGACGACCTCGTAGCTGCCCGCATGGACTCAGTCCATGGCTGTGCTGCCAACAGGAGGGAACTCCTGCACACCGCTCCACCGCTGACTTTTATCTCGTCCTCAGCTTCTTATTCGCCTACCATTCGCGCCACTACTCGTCGTTTGCCTTCCACTGAGGAATTTAACCAAGCTATTGCACCCACTCCCGTTCGCGCTGCACCACTTATTGCACCCACTCCCATACGTGCTACGCCCACTCTTATTCAGGGTACTCCGCCTATGGCACCTGCTCCATCAGCTCCAGCGTCCCTCGTCTAGAACCGATTAGCGAGGAGGAAGTTGATTCCCTAGCGTCACTGCGTCTCACCCTCGGCAGGCCAAGGGAGATCCTCACCATCTCCGACTGAGTACGCGTAGACGCCATGCGATGTACCGACTTGTGTAATATGTTTATATGTACATAGGTTGTGAGAAGTAGCCTGTTTGCGCATCATGTAGGATCTAGAGAAGTGCACTAGTTAAATAACATGTCAGGATTATGTACGCATATCCTGAGTGATGTAATGTATAATTATGCTTGCGTGTAAGATATGTAATAGTCCTTCTCCGCGCGTAATTGTGTTTTTTGTCAAAAATATCCTGGAGTTTTAAAACTTTCTTGGTGTGTGATTTTATTGACTTTTGCGACTCTCTTTCTTGTCTTATGAGTTTTACAAAATATACCCCCAGAGTGAAAGATGTCTCGTCCTTGGACGCGCTCCATGCCAAATCAGCCAGAAGAAAATTATGGCACACCGCAAAACCACAATTTCACTCAGGGACAGACAAGTCAACAGGACAGTGAAACAGCTTTTACACAAGTGTGTCATCTGTATGAACAGAGTCAGCAACAACACCAGGAAATGATGAGCCAATTCATCAATATGGGAAGTAATCGTGGTCAGTATCAACCGCAATCCAAATTATCTGAGTTACAGAAGACTCGTCCTCCAACATTTTCTCATACTGACAAGCCTCTTGAGGCCGACGACTGGCTTCGAGACATGGAGAGAAAATTAATTATTGCACAGTGTTCAGACCGGGAAAAAGTATTGTATGCACCACATTATCTCACAGGAGCAGCTGCATCGTGGTGGGAGAACTTCCTGCACATGCACCCCAACGAAGATGAAATCACCTGGGAAAATTTCAAAGAAGGTTTTCGTGGGGCACATATTCCTAAGAGCGTTATGAAAATCAAGAAGAAAGAATTTGATGAACTCAAGCAAAGGACCATGACAGTATCAAAATATAACAGCCAATTCACTTTGCTGTCTCGCTACGCTAATGAAGAGCGCATGACCGAGAGCAAGAAGATGGAAAAATTCTTGGAAGGCCTGGCACCCGCTCTTAAATGCCAACTAGTTGTGCATACCTTCCCAGATTTTAAGACACTGGTGGATAAGGCCATCACCCTGGAAAATGAGCGATGTAGCCTGGAAGATTTCCGCAAATGCAAGAGGGACCAGACTACTTTTGATCGCAAACACAGAAGCAAGAAGGAATTTCAGAAGGGGGAATCACACAAAACCCTGACGGAAAATTCACGTCCAATCAAGAATTTCCATGCAAGAGACAAGGAGTTCACCTATCGCCCAGGCGTTACCTGTTATGCTTGTGGAGAAGAAGGGCACTATGCCAAGCAGTGCCCCAAACCAAGGAACTCCACCCCGAAGCTCAATAATGGTGGCAATAATTCAGCGCCAAAGCGAAGCAATTTCAACCCCAATAACAACCACCAGAAGGGTCACCTGAACCACGTGACCCAAGAGGAAGCACAGAACGCCCCAGATATCATACTCGGTACGTATCCTGTCAACACAATACCTGCCATGGTTTTGTTTGATTCTGGAGCTTCTCACTCATTTATTTCGAAGAGTTTTGCTTTGCAAAATAATTTTTCGATGCTTCCCTTGGAAAAATCAATGACCATCAAGTCCCCTGGGATTAAGCAAGTGACCCAGAGTTACTGTCAAGGCGTGGGTATTGAATTTGAAGGATTGAAGTTTTACACCAACCTTATTGTATTGGAAAGCAACGGGCTAGATGTCATCCTAGGGATGGACTGGTTAACCACCAACAAAGGTTTTATTGACTGCTTCAACCGGACCGTGATTCTCACACACCATCATGGGGAGAAGATAAAAGTTTCAGCCAAAGAGAGACAAATCCCTCGGCAACCGAGATTAAACAAGGTGGACGTTTCTGAGCTAAACAAGGTTCCAGTAGTATGTGAATTCCCGGACATATTTCCAGAAGAACTACCAGGCATGCCACCGGACCGAGAGATAGAATTCAGCATTGAGCTAGCACCCGGAACCGCTCCCATTTACAAGAAACCATACAGAATGGCACCATCCGAATTGGTGGAATTAAAGAAGCAAATAAAAGAATTATTGGAGAAAGGATACACTCGAGCCAGTTCCTCACCTTGGGGTTCTCCAATTTTATTTGCCAAGAAAAAGGATGGGACTCTGAGATTGTGTATTGATTATCGAGCTCTCAACATGGTCACGATCAAGAACAAATACCCAATGCCCCGAATAAATGATTTATTTGATCAGCTCACACAGGCCAAAGTCTTCTCAAAAATTGACTTGAGATCAGGATACCACCAATTAAAAGTGCGAACAGAAGATATTCCCAAGACAACCTTCACTTCCAGATATGGACTATATGAGTTCACAGTAATGCCATTTGGACTAACCAACGCCCCCGCATATTTTGTTCACCTCATGAACAAAGTATTTATGAAGTATATGGACAAGTTTGTTGTGGTATTCATCGATGATATTCTGATATACTCCAAAACACCAGAAGAGCACGCCAAGCATCTCAGGATTGTACTTGGAGAACTCAGGAAACATCAACTGTACGCCAAATTCAGCAAATGTGAATTTTGGCTAAGACAGGTGGGTTTTCTGGGCCATGTGCTAACCCAAGAAGGTATTGCAGTAGACCCGGAAAAAGTCAAGGCCGTACTTGGCTGGAAACCACCAGCTAACGTAACGGACGTACGGAGTTTCTTGGGAATGGCAGGCTATTATCGGAGATTTATTGAAGGATTCCCCACCATAGCAAAGCCAATGACAAAGTTTCTCAAGAAAGGCAAGAAGTTTGAATGGACAGAAGCATGTGAGAATAGTTTCCAAGAGCTAAAAAGCAAATTAACAACGGCACCAGTATTAATTGTGCCAGATATACACAAGAATTTTGAGGTATATTGTGACGCATCCCGGAAAGGCCTCGGATGCGTATTGATGCAAGAAGGCAAGGTAGTTGCGTATGTCTCCAAACAACTCCGCTAACATGAGGAGAATTATCCCACCCATGACATAGAATTGGCGGCAATCATCCATGCACTCAAAGAATGGAGACACTTCCTACTTGGAAATCGTTGTGAGATATACATAGACCATAAGAGTCTTAAGTACATTTTCACACAGCCGGAACTAAATTTATGGAAACGACGCTGGTTAGAGTTGGTGAAGGATTATGATGTTGGAATCCACTATCATCCCGGAAAAGCAAATGTTGTGGCAGATGCACTTAGTCAGAATCCTAGCACGGGCGACGACAGTATACCAAAGTTGAGACCAGAATTTCAACAGGAATTTGCCAGACTCAATTTAATAATGGTTACCGAAGGCAGTGTGTCGAATCTAGAAATACAGCCTACCCTGATGGAAAAGATCAAGGAAGCCCAGCACGGACACCCCAGCATTGAGGGCATAAAAAGGAAAGTGAGTTTGGGAAAAGCCTCAGAATTCAACATAGGTGAGCAAGGAATGTTGTGGTACGGAGAGAGACTACGTGTACCAAATATCAAGGACCTCAAACAGCAGATATTGGCTGAAAGTCACACAGCTCCGTACTCAATCCATCCTGGAGGGACAAAAATGTACAAAGACCTTCAGGAAAAATTTTGGTGGCAAGATATGAAAAGAGATATAGCCGCGTTCATTGCATGCTGTGACTCTTGTCAACGTATCAAGGCCAAACATCAGAAACCAGCCGGGCTATTACAACCAAACAAGATACCTGAGTGGAAGTGGGACGAGATCGGAATGTACTTTATCGTTGGACTGCCATGGTCACGACACGGAAACGATGCCATATGGGTCATAACCGACAGATTAACCAAAGTGGCACATTTTATTCCGGTGAAGACAACTTACACCACTCAGAGCCTGGCCAGACTTTATCTTGCCCGTATCGTCTGCCTACATGGAGTACCAAAGACTATCATCTCCGATAGAGGCACGCAGTTCGTCTCTAGATTCTGGGATCACCTACAACAGGCACCGGGAACCCAACTAGCATTCAGTACCGCATACCATCCCCAGACTGATGGGCAGACTAAACGCGTAAACCAAATCCTAGAAGACATGCTGAGAGCCTGTGTCCTCACCTACGGAACCAATTGGGAAGAAAGTTTGCCATATGCAGAATTCGCATACAACAATAGCTATCAAGCCAGCTTGCAAATGGCACCCTTTGAAGCTCTGTATGGAAGAAGATGCCGTACCCCGCTAAATTGGTCAGAGACCGGAGACAGCCATATCTTCGGCCCAGATATGCTCAAGGAGGCCGAGGAGAAAGTTAAAACCATTAGAGATCGACTCAAAACAGCTCAAAGTCGGCAGAAGAGTTATTACGATCGAAAGCATCGGGAAATCAGTTTTGAACCTGGAGAATTTGTATACCTAAGAGTTTCTCCTATGAAGGGTCTGCAGCGACTCAGGATTAAGGGAAAGCTAGCACCAAGATTCATCGGACCATTTCATATAGTGGCCCGAAGAGGCACGGTAGCCTACCAGCTAGACCTACCCGGAGATTTATCCGGTATCCACAACGTGTTCCACATCTCGCAATTGAGAAAATACGTGAGCAACCCAGAGAAGCAAGTATCACATGAGAATATTGACGTGCAACCAGACCTCACCTACCGGGAGCACCCCATAAAAATATTAGAAAAGTCTGAGAGGAGGACCCAACAGAAAACCATCAAGTTTTTCAGAGTTCAGTGGAGCAATCACGCCGAGAATGAAACAACTTGGGAGAATGAGGATTTTATTAGGACAGAGCACCCACACCTGTTTAAGGATCAGCTGAAATCTCGGGGACGACATTTTTCCTAAGGGGGTAGGTGATGTGACACTCCAAAAAATTTGTGGTTTTGTTTTCAGAAAGAGCCTTGCTTGGTTTGAAGAAGGTCACTTAAACCCTTCTTAAAAACCCTCTTCTGAGTTTGCCCCCTCAAAAATCTTTTCTTGGATTTAGTTTCTTTTAAAAAGAAAACCTTTTGCTTTTGGGTTTTCATTTGATTTTTAGTCCATTCTTGTTTACCATGCCTCTTATGGTAAAACTCCCCCAAAAACCTCTCCTCCCACTTGGGCACAACCCAAACATTCTGTCCAAACTAATAAAATCCATTTTTGGATTTTTATTCCAATTATTTCTTTTCCCAAAACAATTCTGTCCTTTCTTGTAAAAGTACCCTAATGCCTTTGATCCTTGATGCCAAACCAACTCCCATGGATAGTCCTTAGTACCCACAACCTAGAACCATCTTGATCCACTCTTCTTATTTTCAAATATTTCAAATTTCAGTCTCTGCAAGTTTGGACCAGATTTGCCAAATTTGGTGAAATTCAGGGGCTGTTTGGATCATTGCCAATGCCGACCCTGCCAATTTTTTGGCTCGCCCATCCGATTTGGACACTGTTTGGACGGTCACCAAAATATTGGCTCGCCCAGCCCGCCGCCAACCGCTCTGTGTTATTTTTGCCAAAGCGTGGGCACATCGAGGGCGCAGAAATCGATCGCCAAAATTTTGGCGAGCACGTCTCTCACCCGCTGATACGTGGGCCTCGTGTTAGTTAGAAAGAACGACCTGTGCAGCGGATTAATTGTCTGAGGAAATGAGCGTTACCACGTGTAAATTACATACTATAGGCGTTATTTGGATTGGTTAATGCCTTAGATCGCGCAACTAACTCTGTTTTTTTCTGTTTAGCACAATAGCAACCGCAATTACTACTACAAATTGTCTTCTAAACAAAACAAATTGTCCTAGTTTTTTTTGACGAGCACAAATCTACTCAGCCGTAAAGGCAGCCCTGAGTTTCATCGAGTTCAAAAGCTGTACGTATTCTTTTCTAGAATTTTTTTGTTGGATTCTGTTTTCTAGAATTTACACACAGTATTTTTTTTGTGAATTGCCAGTGTCATTTTTTCATGTTATAGTTAGTTAAGTGTTCATATTAGTAATAAAATGAAAAAGTTACATTTATTTTTTATTGTCTCAACATTATAACTAAATTAGAATCAAATCAAGCACGACCCAATTCAAATTGCCAAACCAAATGAAGAACTTGCCAAATTTTTGGAAGGTACAATGGCTATAATCCAAACAAGGACAACTTGCCAATTTTTTGGTCATGCCCTCACTTTGGTCATGCCAAAACTTTGGTTGGGCAAGTTGGGGCACAAACCAAACACAGCCTCATATCTCCATTCCTCCAAAAATTCCACCAGAATTCAGGCAACCTCTAGTTGCAATGGTAGACCTCTCCACCAAAAATCAGCTCAAGGAAAAATCCCTACATGCCAGAATCATTCTGTCAAACACTTGGCGTGCACTGTTTCGTTCATATTCAGTAAAATTCAGAGTTTCAGTGTCGTTTCCCCGACAGAACTTCAGTCACGTGCCCACTGTGCATTTGTCTCGATGCTCGCAGCCCCTCCCTCTTGTCCGAAGCTTCACACGCGCGCTTGGCGCCTTCCTGGCGTTGGTGGCGCCCTGGCCCGCCTGCGTCGGCGTGCTTTGCGGCGGCAGAACCACCGTAACAGCCGACAGGGGGCAACACCGCGGAAGAACGCCGTTCGGCGCCGCCCAAGCCTCCTGGTAGGTCCGTGTGGCCATCTCCTTGCTAGCGCACGCATGCAGCACCGTCGCCGTGGCCTGGTACGCGCAGAGCGCGTTCTCTGCCGCCAACGGGCCGTGCTGCCGTTCCGTCGAAGGCAGGCCATAACCCTCCCTCCCATGCTCAGTTGGACCCTAGAATGGCACCACTGCTCCACCTAGGCGATGCTCAAGCTCCTAAGCCGACCGTCCCGCCACAGCGCCGCCGTAATCACCCGCCGGACTTATCCGTTCACGGAAACCGCCTCGGGCCGGCTATAAATAGCACCCCCCGAGCTTGCTCTCGCCGCCCGCACAACTCCACCACCTCACTAGACCCCGCCTAGCCACTGGGAGAGCCTCGAGGGGCCTTTCTTCTTCGACTCCGGCCACCTCCGTCTGCCTCGGGCTCCGGCAACATTCTCTTTGGTGAGAACCCCTCCGCCGCCCTACTCTTGCCCGTAGCCCCATACCACCTCCAGTAGGCTAACCCCCACTTCAATTTGAACACCGCAGGTCCCTCCGGCGAGATCCACGACTGCCCGAACCACCGTCCGCCGGAGCAAGGGCCGCCGTTAACACAGTGCTCGCCGGCGACCACCACCACCACCCACAGACGCGGAAAGGTGCACTGATCACGAAGATTCCGGAGGAAGCAACGGAGCCGCAAACTTCACACAGTTAAACTCCAACTACTCCGAACCAGGCAAGCAATGTTTGAACTCCTGATATGATGAGTGGTTGTTGCATGTTTGCATTTTAGTATAGTCATGGCATGTTTATGAACATTTCCTTGAATGTTATATTACATGCACATAAGTGGAAAGTAAGTTTTGGAAAGCATTATGTTGTTGGATACATATTTGCATGGCCATGAGATGGCATGAGGATGGGTAAGATGGCAGTTTTGTGACATGCCAGTCTTATGCCAGATTATTTGACTTCCATGACATCATGAAACAAATCACATTCCCATTCATTCCTTCCGGTACTATCACATGTTTTCCGAAAGGAATGTGGCTTAGTAAGTTGCAAATTGTTTTCCTGGTACACACCAAATAGAGAGGCCGGGATGAGGGTTCCATGGCCCTGGATTAAAGCCTGTCATCCGGTCAGGGGGGAATGGGTGTTTCCGGTTGGGACTGAGAGGGGGGCACCCCTTAGAGTGCGCGTATAGAAATTTGATCCCATGCTATTCGAGGTTGTGACCTCCCCGTCTCAAAGTTTTTCTTGGATGTTGTCCAGGGTGATTCCTGTCATCGTGAGGTGAAATGGGTGTGTACTAGTTAAATGTGTTTCTACTGAAATACCCTAAACGGAACTAGTCCATTTGGGACTATGGAAATCCATTAACTGTGGTCAGTCAATACCAACTCTGCAGAGTTACCAATCTTTCAATTATCTTGTACTTCGTACAAGTACTATATTCATCTGCCCGTTGGCTGCCGGGTCAATCGGTGTGGGCCCATGCGCTG